>NC_053489.1:400375087-400725920 GCF_905171775.1 Rana temporaria | reverse complement strand
ATTACTATGTGGGATGTCCCAAAGCAATGCTTACAATGAGGGGAGGGAGAACATCTTCCCAAGACAAAAGGATTTAATTTAGAGATATACTCAAATCATAATAAATCCAACTTAGTTGAGAAAAAATAGTATTAAATTTTACTCAAAAGGGAGCCCCCGGAATCCGAGGGTCTCAAACTGCAGCCTGCAGCACTGCCTGCCCAAAGGCTGTATCAGTATTCCTTCTTACGTCCAACTGGTAGAATTTTGTAAACATGTGGACAGAAGACCAGGTTGCCGCCTTGCACACTTGAGCCATAGAGATCTGGTGGTGTGCTGCCCAGGAGGCGCCCATGGCCCTAGTAGAATGAGCCTTTAATGATAACGGAGGAGGCAACCCCTTCAAGCCGTAGGCCTGAGTGATTAACTGCTTAATCCACCTCGAGATGGTGGATTTTGCAGCTGCCTGCCCCTTCTTGGGCCCATCCGGTAAAATGAACACCACATCTGTTTTCCGGATCTTCTCTGTAGCTTTAAGATAGGCCTTCATGGCCCTGACAATATCCAAGGAATGCAGCAACCCTTCCTTTCTGGAAGTAGGCTTCGGAAAGAAGGATGGTAATACCAAATCCTGGTTTAGATGAAAACTGGATATAACCTTTGGTAGGAAGGAAGGATGAGGGCGGAGAACGACCTTGTCCTTATGTAAAATAAGATATGGTTCCTTACAGGATAAGGCTGCCAGTTCCGATACTCTTCTAGCGGAAACCATGGCGACCAAAAATACTAACTTCCTTGTCAGTAAAACCAAAGGAATTTCAGCCAACGGCTCAAAAGGTTGTTTCTGTAAACTTGACAGAACAAGGTTTAAATCCCACGGACAAAGCGGGGATTTAACTGGAGGATTAATATGCAAGACCCCTTGCATGAAGGTCTTAACCAGCGAGTGGGTGGCCAGCGGCCGCTGAAACCATACTGACAAAGCTGAAATCTGTCCTTTGATTGTGCTTAATGCCAGTCCTCTATCCACTCCTAGCTGGAGAAAACGTAATACTCTATCGATGGTAAACTTACGAGAAAGCCACAGCTTGGACTCACACCAGCCTACATAGGCCTTCCAGACCCTGTAATAAATCACCCTAGAGACCGGTTTCCTGGCTCTGATTAGGGTAGAGATTACTTTCTGAGACAGACCTCTACCCCTGAGAATCAGGGATTCAGCTTCCAGGCCGTCAAATTTAGATGCCGTAAGGCAGGGTGGAGGATCGGGCCTTGCGATAGCAGGTCTGGCCGTAGAGGAAGAGTCCAAGGGTCTCCCACTACCATCTTTAGGATTAGTGAATACCATGCCCTTCTGGGCCATGCCGGAGCTACCAGAATGACTGGTATGTGCTCCACCCTGATCCTGCGCAGCAGGCGGGGTAGTAACTGGAGCAGGGGAAATGCATAAAGAAGTTGGAACTGATGCCAAGGGCAAACTAACGCATCGGTTCCGCAGGCCCTGGGATCCCTTGTGCGGGACATGAACCTGTCTAGCTTCTTGTTCAGTCTCGATGCCATGATATCCACGTCCGGCACTCCCCATTTCTGGCAGAGTGTCTGAAAGACCTGTGGATGCAGAGACCACTCCCCCGGCAACAGAGTCTGGCGACTTAAGAAGTCCGCCTGTAGGTTGTCCACTCCGGGAATGAATATAGCCGATATGCAGGGCACATGGATTCTGCCCACAAGAAAATCAAGCTCACTTCGAGCGGCTTGACTCTTGGTTCCCCCTTGGTGATTTATGTATGCCACCGCCGTGGCATTGTCCGATTGTATTCTCACCGGGAACCCCTGCAGTTTGGACGTCCAAGCCCTGAGGGCTAGTCGAGCAGCTCTGAGCTCCAAGATATTGATGGGCAACTGCTTCTCTGCCGCTGCCCAAGTGCCCTGGCGAGTGTGGCCACCATCTTGCCTAGTAGCCGCATACATAGGCGAACAGTTGGCTTTCTCTTGCTCAGAACTATTTGTATTAGCTCGTTGATGGCCTTGACCTTTAATAGAGGTAGGAACACCTTCTGTTGTTCTGTATCCAATCTCATGCCGAGATATTCCAGCTGCCTTGTGGGCAGAAATGCTGATTTGTCTCGATTAAGGACCCAGCCGAACCTCTCGAGGTACTGAACCGTGAGGGCGACTGCTCGTTCCAGGCCAGGAGACGAGTGGTCTACGACCAAGAGGTCGTCCAGGTAAGCCAGGACCGTGACCCCTTGGGTCCTTAGATTGGCTAGGATTGGGGCTAGGACCTTCGTGAATACACGGGGGGCCGTAGCCAACCCGAAGGGGAGCGCCACAAATTGGAAATGACGCTGAGCCACCGAGAAGCGTAGAAATACTTGATGTGGCTGAAAAATTGGCACATGAAGGTAAGCATCCTTTATGTCTATGGACGCCATGAAGTCGTCCTTCTGGAGCACGCGACAGCTGACCGAATAGTTTCCATCCGGAATGAGCGGACCTTTAGGTACGCATTTACTCCCTTTAAGTCCAAAATTGGCCTGACATCGCCGTTGGGCTTTGGGATGATAAACAGGTTGGAGTAGAACCCCAATCCCTGTTCCTGGACTGGTACTTCTACTATCACCTTCTGGCACAGCAGATGATTCAATGCCGCCATCAACGCGGCTCCTTTCACAGGGTCGCCTGGTACTCTTGACTCCTGGTAATGAGGAGGAGGGAATTTTAAAAATTCTAGTTTGTAGCCCGTGGCCACGGAAGACCGTACCCAGCAGTCAGGAATGCTGGCCTCCCAAACTTCTGCAAAGAGACGTAGCCTTCCCCCCACCATCGTGGGTGGGGGCGCCCCTTCATAAGGCCGACTTGGGGGCTGGCTTCGCAGGCTTGCGGTACCACTGCTTCTTGCCCCCAGTGGCTTGGCCCTGTGGCTTATTGTTAAAGCCTGATCTTGCAGGAGGCCGTCGATACTGTCTGGTATTAGAGGGCCCCTGTCCCGGGGAGGGCTGGCGCTTAAACGCGGGCCCTCTGGCTCTCTTCTTGACTGGCAAGAGAGTGCTTTTGCCGCTTGATATAGTCTGAATATATCTATCCAGATCCTCTCCGAAGAGTCGTCCTCCATGGAAGGGAAACCCTACCAGGAGTTTTTTGCATGGAGGCTCAGCCTCCCAACTCTTCAACCATAAGAGCCTTCTCATATGGATTAGAAATAAGGATAAAACGTGATGCCTGCTGGATGGAGTCCTTGATAGCATCCACCGTAAAGCGTATAGCCCTCGGTATATCTGAAAATTCCTCTGCCTGGGCAGGGATAAGTTTAAGCATTTGCTTAGTCTTATCTGATAATGCTTGGGTAACTCCAATAGCAGCCACAGCGGGCTGAACTATCGCCCCTGCTGAAGTAAAGGAGGCTTTAAGTAATGTTTCCAAGCGTTTATCAACCGGATCCTTAAACACCTGTACGTTTTCCACCGGACAAGTTAAAGATTTGTTCACACAGGAGGTGGCTGCGTCCACCGCAGGGGGCGCCCACCTCTTGGAGAATTTCTCCTCCATAGGATATAAAACAGAGAATTTTTTTTAGGTGGTAAAAAGACTCTATCTGGCTTAATCCAATCCTGAAACATGACTTCCTCGAGTAGAGGATGGACCGGAAAAACTGCGTTGCTTTGAGGCGTTCTTAATGAGCCTAAAGCTGAAACTGCCGATACTTGAGGTTCTGGTATGGGTAACTTAAATGCCTCATGGACCATGTCCGTTAAGGCCTGAACCCACAAACTTTCCCCTTGGGAGGCTGAACCAGACTCCTCAGTATCCAGATCCTCGATCTCTGAACCACCCTGGTCCAAAGCGTCAAGTTTATCCAATTCCCCTAGGGAAATGATCTCTGTGTCTGAGGGTTCTTGCTCGGGTGACGGAGACCTAGTCCGCTTTCTACCCGATATAGCCTTAGCTATCCTTTTTGCCATTCTTTTCTCTAGTTCACCTAAAGAAACAGCAAGCACCCTCTCAGTGACAAAGCCGGGGTTGGACTGACCTGGATCAGCCCCAGCACCAGATCCCCCAGGTCCCATCAAGGCGTGCCCTGATATGTCCTGTGGGGAGAGCAGCGGCATAGCCGTGTCTGAGCCCTCGGATTTTGCGGGGGAATCCCCACCCTTTGTACCCTCTGACCCAGAAGCCATGGTACAATACCGAGGTACACCTGCTATCACCCAGCCACAGACGTAGCTAAGGGGATCTGTCGGTTTGGGAGCGATAGAGACTAACGCCCAAACTGAGAAGGGAGATCAGCAGTTCTTTCCCTTCTCTTTTTTTTTTTTTTTTTTTTTTTTATATTGAAGAGGAAAAGAAACCACTCTGTCTCCCACTAAGTATTGCCAATAGCCATCTGCTGAAAAAAAAAAAAAAAAAAAAAAAAAAGGAAAAGAAAACCTATCTGTAGGTTTGTCAGTCTTTAGAAAAGACTGCAATCTTTCCTTTCGCCACCGGGTGTCCTCGGCGTGCTCCGCTCTGCGTCCTCCTCTCCTCTAGCTCAGGACGACACTGAGCTCTTGGCAGCTAATGGAAGGGCCTCCCCTTCCTTTATTTGTGATTCGCCGCCCACAGGGACGCGCCCCCACCACGGCAATGGCGCGAAAATCGTTTATATCTCGGGCGCGCGCCCGTCGGCGGGGGCCATCACACATGGAGGACGGAGCAGCGCAGGCACCCAGGCAGGTAAGCCCTTTAGGTAGGTCACAGACCTCCTCTTTAGCATGGGAAAAAGGCTCCCCTCTCACAGAGATCCCACACCTAGCGCCAGCAGCCCAGCTAAGCAACACTTACCAGGGAGGTCACATATTACTGGGGAAAAAGATTGAATCATCTTGTCTCTGTCATAGACATAGTGATTCCTTGCCAATGCAGAGCATACCCAGGCATGTCCACCTGTGCACCCCCTGCAGGGAACCTGCTAAGAACCAAGTTCCGCAAGCTCCCCCAATACTTACCTGCTCCATGCCGCAGGACTTTTGCACAGCAAGAGGTCCAATCTTCCCCCATCTCCGTGGGTGGCGTCTAGACCTTCAGGCCCTGGGTTCCTATGAAGGAGCCACTGTCCTGGGCCCATATAGCACCCTGGCAACAGAAACATTAGGCCCCCAAAGGTTTCTAAGTTCTGGGCCCAGGGTCCAGCTCTCTGAACAGAAAGCATTATGGGCTATACCCCAATGGTTTGGGGTCTGGTTGCTGACCACTTTAGCACTGAGGCCTTTGGACAGAACCGGTTAGCCCACCTTAATCCCAAGGATGTGGAGGTAAGCTAAACCATGACCAACACCTAAGACACTGGCGAAAAAACGGAGGTACTCCTCCTATGGGAGGGGGTTATATAGGGAGGGGCACTTCCTGTTTGAGATTGCCAGTGTCCATCACCTGAAGGTACTCCATATAACCCACATAGTAATGAATATGCCGCTCTGTGTCTCGTGATGTACGAGAAAGAAACTATGTGTTCAAGAACATATAAAAGGTTTATATCATCCTTTGTAATGTTTATTGGGTAGGCTAGATCACAATACCAGCTACAGCCAGGTCCTCGGTGCGTACTACAATGCACATAAAGTGGATCTGGACCCACCTTGTAATGCAAGATGGGGGGGACCCCACATACCATAGTGAACCAGATTCCTGTAAACATCATTCCAGGCTAGTCAGGGTTCTAATCTGGGCAACAAAAGCCAGTACGAGATTACAATACTTCTAACACAAGGAGGCTTAGAAGCCCATTTCCTGCCAAGGCAGTCTGGCATAACGATTTGAGTTACTTCCCCCCCCCCCCCCATTTGAGTTACTAATCCAGAGTTGGCTCATTTACTGAACTAGATAACGCATGCTGTGCCAATTGAATGCCACAGCTACACCTCATTTACCAACTACCATATTTTATCAAAAGGTTGAGAAAAAAAAAAAAAAAAAAATCACATGTACAGCACTACATTCAGTTGCTTAAAAGTAGAAGCAGAAAAGGAAACATCTCCCCCCTCCATCTACTCTAACCAAAACTAGATGGGGAGAAGCGTGCACAACACCCCAACCCCTCACCTTTAGTTACACATACTCCTGTTCAATCAACTTTTTGTATGCATCTGCGCAGTAACTTATTCTAGTTCAAATATGTAACAAACATTTGTGTACCTTTGTGTGCATGAGGCACAAGTCACACACTTTTTCAAGCTGCAGTGTGCAAGAGGCCCAACAGTGCTAAAGCAAAAACTACAAGATACTGGATTTCTGACCTGCAGAAGTTTTCTGCTCTTCATTGATTGGCTCAATTTCTCCATTTTGTATTTGTGCCTCATTGGCTGGTGGGTCCTAGGAGGAAAAAAATAAATAAAAGTCAGATGATTTAGAGAAGTTCTGCTTTGAGGTTACCCAGCTTTTAAGCTACAACTTAAGCAAAGTCACCCACTCAGAATCTTATAGTCACCCACTCAGAATCTTATAAAGTGCTACATTTAGTTAACCAGTATGATTTATAACCAGTATGATTTATAGTTGGAAACGCAACTAAAGTGAAATTTTAGACAGCCATTCAAGACCTCACTTTGTTTGCATCCCCTCAAACTAGTTTTACTCTAGAGAGGGGAACACACCTAAAGTAAAGCCAAATTTCTGCTCTCCTCTATCCCAGCACAGATGTCCTGTGAGCTCCTGTCTTTAGCCATCTGTGTTCCTGTCTTCAGCCAATGGTGGGATGATGCAACCCACACAGGCGTTAACCTCTGAGTTCTGGTTCACACATGCGAGATTGGATGAGATTTGCAGTGCAAATCGCATGCAATTTCAACCATACAGAAAGTATGGCTGATATCACATTTTGGACCAAACTTGCACAGGACCTTTTTTTGGTCCACACCAGAATCGGATCACACCTATTCAATTCATGTCCAAACTGAGTTTGCAGTGCGATATGCAAGCTATAATGGGGGTCATTAACATTGTAATGACAATCCCAGCAGTTTTCATATGGCAGTGTGAACTGCCGTGCAAGTGAGGTGCAATGTGTGAACCCGAAGTGGATTTGCCCAAGCATCTTAGACTGACTTTTCCCACCTGTAGCCTGTAAACCCTGGTTTCTTGGTAGTCGCTTCTGTTTGTGTGACATGTACAGAACATGGCAGTGTTTTGTTTAAGTTTTGCTACTCACTTGTGTAGATTCCTTCAGCATCAACATGCCATCCTTCTCTTCTACTTCCAAATCACTTTCAGTGTCATTTTTGGATCGGTTTTCTTCACTGTCAGAGTTGGAAAACTTACTGGGCTAGAGACAATTGGAACACTTATTGACCAAAATATACCAGAGATCAGTGTCATGAGAGAAATGTGATCTACCTTCTAGAGGCATTTGTCTTCCTCATGACTCAATTGAAGGTAAAGCATCGATAACAGTATAAACAATGGCATCCTTTCATAAGGAGAAAAAAAAACAAAAAACTTTGCGCTTCCACCAGATAATAAATGTGCAAATAAGCTGTCCAATATAAAATGTGAAAGTCAAGTTCTCATATAGTCCTTTTGATAGAATTTTATGCCATCACCACCTCAGTAGGTATACATGTGGATCAACATCCAATATGGGTTAGGTGGTCTATCCCTCCAGAGACTCCTCAGATAGAGATCCTGACGTAGACAAAAAGCCTTTAATAGTCTAGCATCATTAAAATAGATAATTAAAATAACTGCTTACATACCAATACAGCAAGCTGTGCACAAATAGAGAACGATATTTTAAGACTCATGTCACTTCCAGTCTTCTGTGTACTCCGACCACACCCTAAATTACGCGACTTCAGTCCCCTGAAGAAGTTACGTGATGCGTAGGGTGTGGCCAGAGTAGACAGACCAGAAGTGTCACAAGAGGAGGAAAACACTGTTTTTATCCATTTGTGCACAGCTTGCTGTAGTGAGATGCAGTTATTTTATAATGGTACTACACTATTGGAGGCTTTTTGTCTACTTCATCTCCATACGCAAGTCGGGATGGATGACCACCTAACCCATATTGTATACCCAAAGGCTCATGTTGTATACCCAATTAAGTGAGAGTTCTGTGAGCACTGAGGTGTTGGTGAAAGCTAGCAGCTTCTATGGGATTATCCTATCAAAAAGGATCAACTACATGAAAGAAAAAAAAAAAAAAAAAAACACACTTGACTCATGTAAAAAAAATATATATATAAAAAATGTTTTATTAAATAAATCGGACAGCTTATTTATAAACCACTGACAGCATTGCTTGGGCATAGTCACTTTTATTTTATGTTATATACACCTACGCATTAGGAAACTTTAATATCTTTTTTATCCCTTCATAATGCCTTTACCAGTGGAGCATTTTTGGATTTCACAACAGAGCAAGTTAATTTTGTAAATAACTTGCCTCATATGTAGGGTCATCCTCTTGATCCTCATCTGGTAGGTCTTCAGCCATAAAGGTTACCCAACTGTGATACTCCTCTTCGACCTCAATGTCATCTTGTTTTCGCTTGCTCCCGTTCCAATGTGGCTTTAAAGGAGATTTCCTAATCTCTAAGTAAAAGCTTCTGTTTGTACACTTTCCATATTGCATTACTCCCACCCCCTAGTCATGCATTTCCTGCGACCGGTGGAATTTTGGAAGAAAGGCGGGATCCGTCTGAAAATATCCTTAGAAAAGGTTCAGTAATGGCCAGAGCTTGGAGCTCACCAACTCTTCTTGCTGAAGTAATGGCCACCAACTGGGAAAACTTTGAGGGTCACTAAAATAAAAAAAAATAAAAAAAAACCAAGGGTTCCCTGCACAGAGTTTTCAAAACAAACAGAAAGAGCCGCTACCTGCATTTTTAACCAGTTCCCGACCCCCGCATGTACAGGCACATGGGCGTACATGTACGTCCTTGCCTATTAGCGGGTGGGGGGTCCGATCGGGACCCCCCCCCGCTACATGCGGAGGTCGGGTCCGCTCGGGGAGCGATCCGGGACCACTGCGCGGCTATTTGTTTATAGCCGCTCCGTCGCGATCGCTCCCCGGAGCTGAAGAACGGGGAGAGCCGTGTGTAAACACGGCTTCCCCGTGCTTCACTATGGCGGCGCATCGATCGCGTCATTCCCTTTATAGGAAAGACACGATCGATGACGTCATTCCTACAGCCACACCCCCCTACAGTTGTAAACACATACTAGGTGCACCCTAACTCCTACAGCGCCACCTGTGGTTAACTCCCAAACTGCAACTGTCATTTTCACTATAAAGAATGCAATTTAAATGCATTTTTTGCTGTGAAAATGACAATGGTCCCAAAAATGTGTCAAAATTGTCCGAAGTGTCCGCCATAATGTCGCAGTCACGAAAAAAATTGCTGATCGCTGCCATTAGTAGTAAAAAAAAAAAAATTAATAAAAATGCAATAAAACTATCCCCTATTTTGTAAACGCTATAAATTTTGCGCAAACCAATCGATAAACGCTTATTGCGATTTTTTTTACTAAAAATAGGTAGAAGAATATGTATCGGCCTAAACTGAGGAAAAAAAAATGTTTTTATATGTTTTTGGGGGATATTTATTACAGCAAAAAGTAAAAAATATTGCATTTTTTTCAAAAAATTGTCGCTCTATTTTTGTTTATAGCGCAAAAACGAAAAACCGCAGATGTGATCAAATACCACCAAAAGAAAGCTCTATTTGTGGGGGGAAAAAGGACGCCAATTTTGTTTGGGAGCCACGTCGCACGACCGCGCAATTGTCTGTTAAAGCGACGCAGTCCCGAACTGTAAAAACACCTTGGGTCTTTAGGCTGCATATTGGTCCGGGGCTTAACTGGTTAAGGTGCTGGCTGCAAGTCCCTTTTCCATTCCCTCATGGAGAAATTCTAGAGCTGAAACCACACTCTTGGTTTGAAAAACTTTGGAAGAACACCAAGAATTATATTTTTCTTCCATACTTTAGGTAAATAGATCTCGTTACCGCCTTCCTACAAGACAGTTCTTACTACTTTGTCGGACAAACCTTTGTTTTTTAGAATGTCTTCTTCAGAAACCAAGCACTTAGGTGTAACCTGTGTTTCTGGATGACACACAGAGCCCTGTGTTAGAAGGTCCTTCCTGGACGGTAACTTCCACGGAGGTTTTACGGCCAGATTCAATACGGTTGCGAACCAAGGCCTTTTTGGCCAAAAGGGAGTAAATCAGAATTAGGTTTGTTTTTCGTCCCTGAATTTCCTTAGGACCAACGGGATTAGGGGAAGGGGGGGGGGAAGGGGGGGGGGGAAGCGTAGCACAGCTGGTAATCCCAAGGATGGGCTAGAGCGGGGATATGCAATTAGCGGACCTCCAGATGTTTCAGAACTACAAATCCCATGAGGCATAGCAAGACTCTGACAGCCACAAGCATAACACTCAGAGGCAGAAGCATGATGGGACTTGTAGTTTTGCAACAGCTGGAGGTCCGCTAATTGCATATCCCTGGGCTAGAGCATCTATGCCCATTGCCTGGTGCGCTCTGGAGAGAAAAGAACTCCTGGACCTTTGAATTTTGTTGGCTGGCAAAAAGGTCCCCCATTCCTTGGAGATCATGTTGAATATCTCCTGATTCAGACTCCATTCTGCTTCTACTACTCTCCTTCTGCTCAGAAGGTCTGCCAACAGATTTGGGACCCCTTTAGGTGAATCGCTGACAGAGGTCACGTTTTGCTCCGCCCAGGACAATAACTGGTTGGCTAGTTCCATCAAACCTTGGCTCCTGGTCCCACCTTGTTTGGTCACATAGGCTGCTGCTGTTGTGTTGTCTGACAAGATTTGTACATGACGACCCTTCAGCATCTGTTGAAAAGCCAGGAGACCGATAAAAATGGCTTTTAGTTCCTGCCAATTTGAAGACCTCCTTGCCTCCACTTTGGACCAGGACCCTTGTACGGTTTGCCCGTCCAGGTGAGCTCCCCATCCCCACAAACTTGTGTGTTGTCAGGCGCTTGTACGAAGGAAGAACCCATGAGACCCTTCGTCAGATTGGAAAGATCTCTCCCACCACCAGAGGGCCCGTTTTACTCTTGATGTTTGAAATGTTTTTCCAGTGATTCCTGGTGAGACCACACTTGTAGGATGTTCCTCTGTAGGGGTCTGGAATGTAATCTCGCCCATTGGACAGCAGGAATCGAAGTCGTGAGCTGGCCTAGAACTGCCATGGCCGTCCGTATTGACACAGATTCGTCTGGATCTGACTTACTGCGGTAACGATTTTCTCTATCTTTTCCTGAGGGAGAAACACCTTCTGGAGGACTGAATTGATGGTGTAACCGAGAAACCTTGTCTCCTGTGCAGGGTCTAGGTTTGACTTTTCTAGATTCAATAGCCACCCTAGGCTCTTGAGACTGGGACACCTGAAGATTTGCCACCAGCTGATCTTTTGAATCTGCAAAATACAGGTCGTCCAAATATGGAACCACCGAGACCCCCCCCCTCCCCTCAGCTTGAGGGCTTCTTTACTAGAAAAATGTGGGAGTAAAACCCCCTTTTCCCTCCCGTTTTGGGACCTGGATAATAACTTCCTGTTTCAGATCCTTTAACAGGCTCATCATAGCAGAAGCTTTTTCCTGATCCCTTGGCAGGGCTGCAACATAAAACCTGCATGGAGGGCATTCTGAGAATTCCAGGTTGTACCCTTGTGCAATAATGTTTACAAAGGGACTTTTGGCCAATTGGTTCCATTGAAAAAAGAAAGCGGACAATCTTCCCCCCACTGGAGTCAGATTGTCATTTGTCTTTTGGGGTTTGATTGGGGGGGGGGATTTGAAAAGAATTCCTCCTCTTCCCCTACGCTTTTGTGGAACCCAGCGTTTTTTGTTCTCTATTTTTGTAGGAAAATTCTTTAACGGGTTCTTTATTGGCAGGGAAGCCCTTTTGGTGGGTTTTCTGTCCAAAACTTTTTCTAGATCTGGCCCAAAAAGTAAATCCCCTGAAAAGGGTAAACCGCAGAGTTTGATTTTAGAGGCCATGTCTCCTGTCCAGGTTTTAAGCCATTCTGCATGCCTGGGTGAATTTACTAAGGCAGAAGATCTAGCTGCCATCTTGATCGATTCAGCCGATGCATCAGCCATGTACCTGATTGATTTTAAAATCAGGGGAAAAGATTCCAATATATCTTTTCTTGGTGTGCCTGCTTCTACACGGCTCATCAGTTTTTCCACCCAGCACTCTTCTTGCCACCACTGTGGAAGCCATAGTGGGTTTAAGACTGAGTGGGTTTAAGACTGAGTGACGTAGAATCCCAAGCTTTTCAGCAGGGAGTCTGCCCTTTTATCCATGGCGTCCTTCAATACCCCCATGTCCTCAAAGATCTGTGCGTCGTGAACACCTGGGAGAAAGCCGCATCTACTCGTGGCTTCTTATTCCAGACTTCGGAATCCTTATCTTCAAAAGGGGAATCTCTTTAGGCTTTTAGAAAATATAAGGACCTTTCCACTCTTAATTTGATCCGATACTACTTTGTGGAATGGGAACACTGTCTGGAATCATCCAGCCCCTGGTACTTTGTCGTGAAGAGACAATTGTACCTTTTCTTCTTGAATTTCAAGTGTAGCATGAATTGCACTCAGCAGATCGTCCACTTCGTCTAAAGAGACTTTGTATCTGGAACTTCTGCTATCCTCTCCCGCCTCATCTGAATCTGAGCGAAGAGTACTAGTCCCTTCATCCCCTGAATCTTCAAACTCTTTAGAGGTGGAGGCTTTTGGGCTGGGTGGGGATTGCTGGGGTTCTCGCACTGAGGAAAACAAATCCTTATATTGCTGGATGTCTCTTCCTCCACCAGCTCCCCGATACATGTTCTGCACATTGCCTTCTGCCATGTATCCCCAAGAGGGTTCTTGCAGGAAGGACCCTTCATTTGAGTTGGTGGTTTTTTAGTTTTCAGTTTTTCCTGAAGAAAACAGAGGAGAGATGTCCCACTGAATGATTTTTTTAAAAAGAAAGAAAACCACCACCAAACCAAAGGAAAACACCATAATAAAACAATTCGCCACCACAAGTGCAAGCTGACAGGGACCGAGAAACGTTTAACTGACCCTGCAGCACAGGCTCCTTTAAGGAGGACAATCCAACAAACATTAAGTCCATAAGGTAAAGAATAAAGGCACCATTGTACCCTCTTACCTGAGCGGTGTCTGGGGCGCCTGTCTCCGCTGTCGATCCCTCCTCCATCGCAATAGGGAAAGCAGCTGGGACCATCTGATTTTTAAATTTCCCGGGTCCGGCGTCAGAGATGGCCGGAACCGGAAGACGCCGCTCTATAGGCCTGTTTTTCTAGCCTCTACGTTCCAGGCGGTGTGGACCAAGCACCGCCACACAACTGTGTGTGATGTCACCTGCCTGCCAGGACCTGGAACCGTCATGCGGAGACTGCTACCGCCAACACCGGCGCTACCACTAGGCGGACTAAGCGACCGCTTAGGGCGCACTGCCACCTAGGGCGCCCGGCGGCTGGTTTTTGTTCTGCCACACTGTCTGCCACAGCGCTTGCACACAATCCACAAGCAGTCTGACATGTCAAGCAGCGCCGCCGCCAGCCTCCCCCAGCACAGCACGTCAGGGACAGTCTGCTCCCTCCTCCGCTCTCTCATCACACATCGCCCGCTACCCCCCCCTGCGATCAGCCCCGAGCCCATCACAGCTCCTGCGACCCGTAGAGACTACGCTTCCTCCGTGTACCATGTGACAGGGGGTGTGGCCGCTCCTCTCTCCTCCGTCTTTCAGTTAGTGTGCCTGGCGCGGGTTATCGGGAGGAGCATCCCCGGGGATCGGTGTGGTGGTTGGGAGGTAGGTGCAGGGTGGAGGAGTTTCCAGGGACGGAGGAGGCGTCGCTGTTTGTGCAGGTGTCACCGATGTATAAATATGGTGTAGTCAGACCATCTGCTTTCACTTGGCTGCACCCCCCTCTCCTTTCCACCTGACTATCTCTCCACCTGGCTCATCCCCCCCCACCTGGCTCACCCCCCCCCCCACCTGGCTCATCCATCCACCTGGCTCATCCCCCCCACAGCCCCACCTGACTCATCTACATGGCTCATCCTCCGCCTCACTCATCTATCCACCTGGCTCATCCCCCCCACCTGGCTCATCCCCACGCCTGACTCAACCCCCCAGCCTGACTCATCCATCTACATGGCTCATCATCCCCCTCCCACCTGGCTCATCCCCCTCCCACCTGGCTCATCCATCCACCTTACTCATCCCCCCCCCACCTGGCTCATCCATCCACCTGGCTCATCCCCCCCACCTGGCACATCCATCCATCTGACTCATCATCCACCTGGCTCATCCCCACGCCTGACTTATTTCCCCACCTGACTCATCCATCTACATGGCTCATCCTCTGACTCATCATCCCCCCCCACCTGACTCAATCCCCCCCCCACTTGACTCACCCATCCACCTGGCTCACCCCCCCCCCACCTGTCTCATCCCCCCACCTGGCTCACCCCCCCCCCACCTGTCTCATCCCCCCACCTGGCTCATCCCCCCCACCTGGCACATTCATCCACCTGTCTCATCCCCACGCCTGATTCATCCTCCCACCTGACTCATCCATCTACATGGCTCATCCTCAGCCTCGCTCACCCCCCCCCCCCACCTGGCTCATCCATCCACCTTACTCACCCCCCCCCCACCTGGCTCATCCACCTGGCTCATCCATCCACCTGGCTCATCCCCCCCACCTGGCACATCAATCCATCTGACTCATCATCCACCTGGCTCATCCCCCCACCTGACTCAATCCCCCCCCCCCCCCCACCTGACTCATCCCCCCCACCTGGCACATTCATCCACCTGTCTCATCCCCACGCCTGATTCATCCTCCCACCTGACTCATCCATCTACATGGCTCATCCTCAGCCTCGCTCACCCCCCCCCACCTGGCTCATCCATCCACCTGGCTCATACCCCCCACCTGGCTGCACCCCCTCTCCTGTCCACCTGTCTCCATCCCTCCACCAGGAGTTCTGATGCTAAAATAATTGTTTTTATTTTTTGGGGGGGGGGGCGCAAGTAGCGGGTCTCGCCTAGGGTGCAAAATAGTCTAGCACCGGCCCTGGCTACCGCAGCGACACACTGCCCGGCCACCGGAGCCCAAGTCTACGGACCCCGGGCTCTACATCGCTGACTTCCTGCAGAGCCTTGGCTGCCACTGAGCATGGAAAGGCTGAGGACTCCGGAACACCCCCCATTCGCCACAGGGGGGGCTGGGATGGCCGCTGCACACCAGGCAGAAAACTAAGAAAAGGTAAACACACACCTCTCCCCTTGGAGAGAGCGCAGCTCCTCTGGCACACAACATGTACTTCCACCATGGCGGAGAAACACAATAACTGAGGCCATGGTGGGAGGAGGGTTTTAAAGGATCAGCATGCGTTTCCTAATGAAGAGGCGGAGCTGCACTCTAAGGTTGTCCTGAAAGGCGAGTTGAGAAAATATATATCTCCAATTAGGACATGCCTTGCAAGCACAACAAACACATTCCCTAGTAACATTGTCATCACCCATGATGAAGGAAGTACAGGCATACCCCACTTTTAAGTACACAACGGGACCAGAGCATGTATGTAAAGCGAAAATGTACTTAAAGTGAAACAATACCCTTTTTTACTTCTAGGGTGTAGTGAGGGGTCAGGGACTGTAGTGGGGGTGTCAGGGGCACACTGGAACAGAGCGGGCTATGCTCTCGGAGCTTCAGCTCCTTCTACTGCGGCTGCAAAATGTTCGCACAGTACTTGTAAGGCACTTTACATACACTCGCGAGTAAGGACATACCTGCGAGTGTATGTAAAGTGAGTGTACTTAAAGCGGGGTATGCCTGTACTGGGAATGGATGTATAGGGAACTGCCATCTACGGTCCAGGACCATACCTCTGAGATGCCGCAGTAAATGGGCAGAAGATATAGGAGACATGGATCAGAACCAGTGGGAAAGGGCCTTAGAATCCATTTCAGTATTAGATATCTGCGACTCAGATTAATCACAACTATTTTTCTCAAGTCGTCTTCCAGGACGGCACCTTGAGAGTAGACTGGCTCCACCTGACAGGAAACACAATCAGAAAGAGGTTTAAAAGCCCGCCCCTCCCCGTGCACCTCAGTTATTGATTGTGTTTCCCCCAGCGAAACGGTTTATTATTTTCTTTGTAAAACCTAAAGCCTGGAGCTGGTGGTCCCCCTCCGGGTACTGAGCAGTGGGTCCTGGGAGGCCGTCCTTGCTTCAGCTAAGGGTGTAATGCCTGTCCTGGGGGGGGGGGGGGGGGGGAGGAAGAATTGAAAACAAATACCCCCCCCCTGTTCCTTTCTGTAGGAATTCCTGGGATAGTGGCTATCCCAGTACTCCTAATTGGCCATGTTCCCTCTCCTCCAGGACCCCTTACCTGCTGGGCGGGTGTGAGGGCTTCCTCAGCGTGGGCTCCGGTGTGCTGTCCTCCCGGGGACATTTTCGAATGGAGCCAGCAGTCGACGCTGCGTCACAGGCGGTGCGCGGTGATGACGAGTTTCCGCTTCCGGTCTTCACCAAGATGGCGGCCGTCAGCGGCGTCGGCTCCTCGCTGTTTACAGGGCTGCAGCAAGGAGGAGAGTGGCGCCTGTACGATTTCGCTATGGAGCGCGAGGATCGTTCGTCTACCGCTGCCGAGGACACCGCCAAGGGTGAGTCTGCCTCACAATGTCAGGGGGGCATATTGGACTGGGTCCTCTCCCTCCCCCCCCTCCTCACACACTTGTATGGACTGATGTATTTTTCTCTCCCCTTACAGGGGAGGAAGTTTCTGCCCAGGGGGAAGCTGCTAATCTCTCTTTAAAACACACTTCCAAAACCAAGAGGTGTGGTAACTGTAGCGTTAAGCTGGCCGCAGATTACTCCAAACTTCTTTGTGCCAAATGCATACAAAAGCTTGCGGGAAAGGAAACTTCCCTTATCATGAAGGAATTCCTAACTGTCCAGTACCAAATGCTTTCCACATTAAAGGAATTTAAGGACACCTTAAATAGGGATCCTGAGCCCCTAGCAGCCGGCCCCTCTTCTCAAGAGAGCTCATCCACCCCAGGGCCATGAGTTTCCAGGGCTAGGGAGTCTCTTCTATCCGATACCGAGGATTCAGAGGCTCCAGAAGATGGAGTGATTGATAGTCATACTGAGGATGAGGATGCCAGATCAGGCAAATACATTTTTTCTGCAGATGACATGGGGGGGTCTGCTGTCTATGCCTCTGAGGGTATCCAGCAGCCAGCAGAGCTGATGTCGGCTCAGGACAGAATGTACACCAGGGTCTAGCTAAACCCCAGCCAAAGGTTATCCCAGTCCATCAGTCGCTTAAAGATATAGTTCTGAGGGAATGGGCTGAGCCTGAAAAGAAGCTGCTAAGGTACAAGACCTGGAAGAGGCGCTGTCCCTTTGAGGAATTGGAAAATACATTTTTTAAAATTCCTAAATTAGATGCATCCCTAGCCCAACTCTCCAGGCAGTCTGACCTCTCGTTTGAGGATGCAGGGAACTTAAAGGATTCCTTAGACAGGCAGACAGACACCTCCCTTCGCAGGGCCTGGGAGGCTAATGCGGCCGCTCTTGGACCCGCTTTGGCCTCATCCTGCATCGCTAGGAATGCAGATACCTGGTTGACCAAACTTCTGGAGCATGTTCCTCAGACCTCCAAGTTTAAAGAAATTAGAGACTCTCTTACAGTCATAGGCAGCGCGGTGGCCTATCTAGCAGATGCATCGATTGAATCAGTCCGATCCTCTGCTAAGACGGGTGCTCTCAACGCCGCCAGAAGGGCGGTATGGCTCAAGACGTGGGAAGGTGATCTTGCCTCCAAGACCCGTCTATGTGCCCTGCCCTTTGAAGGCACTTCTCTTTGGGACAGGACTAGATCAAGCTCTAACAAGGGCCTCAGAAAAGGGGAAACGGTTCCCCCCAAAACCTAGACCTAACAGGAGAAGATTTTTTCGAGGCCCCCAGAATAAAAACCAACCTTCTGACCGAAGATCGGCCTTTAATAAACGATGGATCGCGGGAAAGGATAAGCCAAAAGGGGGTATCCTTTTCCCCGATCCCAAACCCGCAGGTAAGGACTCCAAGTGACTTAAGAGTCTCCCAATTTTTTCCAGCCTGGGAGAGTATAACGCGGAGTCCTCACATTTTGCAAATAGTGAGGGAAGGTTACAAATTGGAATTCCGCCAACTCCCCCCCCCCAATATTTCTCCTCACTCATCTACCCCAAGATCCCCTCAAGGCAGCTGCCCTTCTGGGAAATGTGACAGATCTAGCTCAGCAGTGAGTCATAGTCCCAGTTCCGCTAGGACAACAGGGTCAGAGGGTGTACTCACATATTTTTGTGGTGCCCAAACCTTCGGGGAAGTTTCGATTGATGATAAATTTAAGACCTTTAAATACCTTTCTCCTCTACAAGAAGTTCCGCATGGAAAACATTTACAGTCTCAAGGGACTGTTAGGAGTCTTTATGATAACCATAGACCTGAGGGACGCCTACCTCCATGTCCCAATCTTCTGGGACCATCAGAGGTTCCTCCGATTTGCCATTGCCTCCCCTCAGGGGATTCAGCACTGGCAGTTCACTGCACTCCCCTTTGGTCTGGCCTCCAGCCCAAGAGTTTTCACGAAAGTCCTGGCAGAGGTGGTCGCCTTTCTACACCTGAAAGGGATCTCTTTTGTCCCCTACCTGGACGACCTACTGCTTTTCAACCCCAGCCGAGAGCTTCTTCTCTCGGACCTGACCACCGTCCTGACTACTCTGGAATCTTTGGGATGATTGTAAACAGAAAAAAAAAATCTTCTCTCCTCCCAGAACAGAGAAAAATGTATCTGGGGTTCCTAATAGATTCCGTAGAGAAAAAGCTGGTTCTTCGAGGACAAGATCCAGAGACTCGGGTCAGGTCCGTCATGGGTTCAATAGAAATTTCCCTCAGGCAGATCATGAGGTTACTGGGACTGATGACCTCATGCATCCCAGCGGTCCCGTGGGCCCAGCTTCATTACAGAACCCTGCAGGCCTTCCTGCTCTCCTCCTGGGACGGGAAGGACTCATCCCTAGACTCCAGGGTCAGCATCCCGGAGTCTGTAAAATGCACACTGGGGTGGTGGCTCATTCCTCAGAATTTGGAGGAAGGCCTTCCATGGAACCAGACAAATCCTCTCAGGATAACCACGGATGCCAGCTCCTGGGGGTGGGGAGCCCACATGTTGGGTCTCCAGGCCCAGGGATCGACAACAAAGCAGGTCCTCTTCCAACTTCCGAATTATTAGCGGTCGGGAAGGCTATGGAGGCGTTCGAGGAGAGAGTCATGAACCAAGAAATACAGATTCTCTCCGACAACGCAACCACGGTGGCGTTCATAAATCACCAGGGAGGCACCAGGTCCCGTTCCCTCCTAAGGCTGTCCTTAGAAATTCTGGGTTGGGCAGAACAGAGAGTCCTCTCCCTCTCAGCAATCCACATCAGGGGAGTCCCAAACCTAGAAGCGGACTTTCTAAGCCGCCAACCCATCCTCCAGGGGGAGTGGGAACTAAATCGAGAAGTCTTCGACTGGGTTCGACATCGTTTCGGCAACCCAGAAATAGACCTCTTCGCGAACAGGAAGGTAGAAAGATTCTTCTCCCTCTCCCGGGATCGGAAGGTGTGGACTCGTTGGCCCACGCCTGGACATTTCATCTAGCCTATGCCTTCCCTCCCCTGAGTCTGATCCCAAGGGTCCTACAGAAGCCGAGTCGCTCACGAGGGAAGCTGATCCTGATCGCTCCCTGGTGGCCCAAAAGAGCTTGGTTCCCAATGTTAGAACGCTGGTCAGTTCTTCCCCCCCCTTCCTCTCCCGGTCCGAGTGGACCTTCTGCGGCAGGGACCGATCTTTCACCCAGAGCCCGACTTTTTCAGTCTGACGGCCCGGTACGAGAGGTGGAACCTGCAGCGGAGAGGGTGTTCGGAGAAAATAATAAATACCCTTTTGGCTAGTCATAAGGAGGTCACTAGAAAAATCTATGCCAAGACCTGGGGGTTTTTTTCGCGCTGGTGCGCAGCAAGACAACCCCTACTACCTGAAATATCTGTCATCCTGGAATTTCTTCAGGAAGGAGTTGATCTAGGACTAGCCACAAGAACCTTAAGAGTACAAGTAGCCGCCTTGTCCTACTTTTTAGACAAGAGGCTGGCCCTGGATCCGCTGATCAAGAGGTTCCTATCGGCTAGGGATAGGTTATCCCCTATTCAAATCTCCAGGGTTCCCCCCTGGGACCTCACCTTGGTACTAGACCATTTATCCAAACCTCCGTTTGAACCGATAGACAGCATTCCGGTTAGGCTGTTGACATTTAAATTCTCCTTTCTTCTGGCTATTACTACGGCCAAAAGAATAGGAGACATGCAAGCGCTCTCAAAGAGCCTTATTTTCGTCTTTTTGAAGACAGGGTAGTCCTAAGTCAGGATCCCCTGTACCTACCTAAAGTGGCAACAAAATTTCATAGGTCACAAGAAATTATTCTTCCTTCATTTTGCGCAAATCCACAGAATGAAAGGGAAAAGACCTTCCATTGTTTGGATGTAAGACGCTGTTTGTTAAGTTATTTGGAAAGGGTGAGCGAGTTCAGACGCTCATCTCACTTGCTAATTAATTTTTCAGGACAGAAAAAGGGGTGCCAAGCATCTAGAGCCTCTATATCTAGGTGGATAAGACAGGCAATTTCATTAGCATACATTAAGGCTGGCAAAACAGTACCTAAAGTCAAGGCACATTCCACGAGATCTATAGCAACCTCCTGGGCAGAGAGAGCCGGAGTTTCAGTGGAACAAATCTGTAGATTAGCAACGTGGTCAAGCCAGAACACCTTTCTCAAACACTACCGAGTGGAACTTCTGTCACCCCAAGACTTGACGTTTGGCAGAAGAATCCTGCAGGCAGTTGTCCCGCCCTAAGGTAGGCCTGAGGGTTACTTGCTTATCTCTCAAGGTGCCGTCCTGGAAGACGACTTGAGAAAATACCAGTTACACTTACAGTAGCCGTTTTTCTGTAAGTCTTACAGGACGGCAGGCCTATTTCCCACCCTGAGGAATTTATATGGTTTGTATTTTTATATACTGGTTCCTGTGCTCTAATGGTGGTTACTTTATCACTAACTGAGGTGCACGGGGAGGGGCGGGGCTTTTAAACCTCTTTCTGATTGTGTTTCCTGTCAGGTGGAGCCAGTCTACTCTCAAGGTGCCGTCCTGTAAGACTTACAGAAAAACAGCTACCGTAAGTGTAACTGGTATTATTTTGCATAGGGCATATAGAACATCAGTGCAGTTGCATAGGTGGGGGAGACAAAGGGGATTGTATACACCCAATGTCCAAAAAAAAAAAAAAAAAAAAAAAAAAAAAAAAAAAGGGAGGTCTCTGTGCATAAGTAGACTGGCTCAGGTACCTATCCCTTTGGTTCCCCTGGTATATTTACTGGGTGCTATAGATGTTGTCGCTTTCTAAAGGAATGTATCTTATAGACATGTGCAATTAGTTTAGTTTTTAATTTGTTTAACAAATTGAGATTTTTTTGTGGAACTAACAAAACACCATTTAAGATTCATTGATGACCTACCGGATGGAGTGAATGTCTAGACACATTTGATAGGTGTCGTAACCACTTGCCTACTGGGCACTTCCCTCCCCATTTGTCTGAGCTTTTTCAACCTGAAAGTTACAAGATCCTCGGCTCCACTTTAAGAGCAACTATAAGTGTGGCACAGTGTGTTCATGCTGTAACCATATTTTGGGTGGAAATTAGGCATGTGCGTTTCGTTCCGAATCAAAATTCGGAGGAATTTCTCATTATCCGGATGCATACGAATTGCAATATTAATGAATTTACCGAATCCGAACGAACGTTTGATTCCGAATCGAAAACGCAGATCAAATTCGATCAGAATTCGAATTTTTTTTTTTTGAATTCCGAAATTATATTCGAAAAGAGACTTTTTGTTGTCGAATCCGTTTGAAATACTTTCGAATTCAACCTGATTTTTCGAAATTCGGTTGAAAACTAACGAATTCCGAAAACTAACACGTAACGAACCTAACTTAACGAAATGAATTAAATAAACAAGTTAAAACGAAATTTTCCCTTTTGCACATGCCTAGTGGAAATCATTTTCATTCCTCGAAGAATTTGCAATCGACTCCTATAATTGCAAAACCCACTGTACAATTGTAGCCTATGCCACGTTTAGTATGCGGGCAGGACCAAAGGTGCCTTTAGGATTATTTTTTAAATGTGTGGAGAAGAACCAGTCAGCTAATGTAGCACAATACTTAAATACATGACAGGGACAAGTCAGCTATGTGGGTTGAGGATAGAAGAGATACTTGACCAAAAAGGGGTAGTGATGCGAGGCAGAGTGTCCATGAAGTCTACGCAATATGTCTATGAAACCTGTTGATAAAACTGCCTTGTCGCTCCCCCTTACATTGCAGTCTCCTCAAACTGCTTACATACTCTCCAGTTACTATACCATGTGTTATGTTTTTAGTGACCATGTCACCCAACTTCAGGATAAAGACACTTATGCAAGGGGGGGGGGGGGTTTGTGAATTTTGACATTTATACAGCATAGTTTAAACTCTGAGCCCCCATTAAAGATTAGGGCGCCGCTTTTAGCCTCTAAAATAAAATGGGTGGTCAGATTAAAGCTTATGTTGGTGGTAAATAGCCTGCAAACTGAACACAGGTCAACTCACTCATCCTACACACCAGTGCCTGAAACTTGCCAACTAGGCTACCAGCTGCACACAAACCCTGCCTGACCTCCATCCTCAAACCTCTCCCAATGTTCCCCACTTCAGCAGCACTCCTTCACTAAACCAATGCACCCTACTGTGTTCAGCTTAGCAGCACTTGTTTGCCCTCTTGCTAGTACACCATTAAGTGACAACAGAATTAAAAACCTCAACTGATTGTAATTTTCCAGAACCACACTTCAATAGACAGATTTGCTTTAGGTCACCAACAGAACGTATATCTTGCCGTTTATTATAATACACACACCACTCAAGAAGCCATGCTAAATTGAAAAATATTTATTAACATAGTAGCAAAGTTACAGGTAGCAAGTCATGGCTAAGCAGATTAGGTTTAAGGAACGCCACAGCTGGATTTGTTTAGTAGATCATTCTATAGAATAGAAGAAAAAAAAAAAAAAAAAAAGTCTAAGATTTTGCCACAGTAGGTTGAATTAAATATACAAATTGCATGGGACATCAGCTTTTTAACAATTGCAAGTCAAGATTAGCAAAACTATGTGTTCAAGAACATATAAAAGGTTTATATCATCCTTTGTAATGTTTATTGGGTAGGCTAGATCACAATACCAGCTACAGCCAGGTCCTCGGTGCGTACTACAATGCACATAAAATGGATCTGGACCCACCTTGTAATGCAAGATGGGGGGACCCCACATACCATAGTGAACCAGATTCCTGTAAACATCATTCCAGGCTAGTCAGGGTTCTAATCTGGGCAACAAAAGCCAGTACGAGATTACAATACTTCTAACACAAGGAGGCTTAGAAGCCCATTTCCTGCCAAGGCAGTCTGGCATAACGATTTGAGTTACTTCCCCCCCCCCCCCCCCCCCCATTTGAGTTACTAATCCAGAGTTGGCTCATTTACTGAACTAGATAACGCATGCTGTGCCAATTGAATGCCACAGCTACACCTCATTTACCAACTACCATATTTTATCAAAAGGTTGAGAAAAAAAAAAAAAAATCACATGTACAGCACTACATTCAGTTGCTTAAAAGTAGAAGCAGAAAAGGAAACATCTCCCCCCTCCATCTACTCTAACCAAAACTAGATGGGGAGAAGCGTGCACAACACCCCAACCCCTCACCTTTAGTTACACATACTCCTGTTCAATCAACTTTTTGTATGCATCTGCGCAGTAACTTATTCTAGTTCAAATATGTAACAAACATTTGTGTACCTTTGTGTGCATGAGGCACAAGTCACACACTTTTTCAAGCTGCAGTGTGCAAGAGGCCCAACAGTGCTAAAGCAAAAACTACAAGATACTGGATTTCTGACCTGCAGAAGTTTTCTGCTCTTCATTGATTGGCTCAATTTCTCCATTTTGTATTTGTGCCTCATTGGCTGGTGGGTCCTAGGAGGAAAAAAATAAATAAAAGTCAGATGATTTAGAGAAGTTCCGCTTTGAGGTTACCCAGCTTTTAAGCTACAACTTAAGCAAAGTCACCCACTCAGAATCTTATAAAGTGCTAAATTTAGTTAACCAGTATGATTTATAACCCGTATGATTTATAGTTGGAAACGCAACTAAAGTGAAATTTTAGACAGCCATTCAAGACCTCACTTTGTTTGCATCCCCTCAAACTAGTTTTACTCTAGAGAGGGGAACACACCTAAAGTAAAGCCAAATTTCTGCTCTCCTCTATCCCAGCACAGATGTCCTGTGAGCTCCTGTCTTTAGCCATCTGTGTTCCTGTCTTCAGCCAATGGTGGGATGATGCAACCCACACAGGCGTTAACCTCTGAGTTCTGGTTCACACATGCGAGATTGGATGAGATTTGCAGTGCAAATCGCATGCAATTTCAACCATACAGAAAGTATGGCCGATATCACATTTTGGACCAAACTTGCACAGGACCTTTTTTTGGTCCACACCAGAATCGGATCACACCTATTCAATTCATGTCCAAACTGAGTTTGCAGTGCGATATGCAAGCTAGAATGGGGGTCATTAACATTGTAATGACAATCCCAGCAGTTTTCATATGGCAGTGTGAACTGCCGTGCAAGTGAGGTGCAATGTGTGAACCCGAAGTGGATTTGCCCAAGCATCTTAGACTGACTTTTCCCACCTGTAGCCTGTAAACCCTGGTTTCTTGGTAGTCGCTTCTGTTTGTGTGACATGTACAGAACATGGCAGTGTTTTGTTTAAGTTTTGCTACTCACTTGTGTAGATTCCTTCAGCATGAACATGCCATCCTTCTCTTCTACTTCCAAATCACTTTCAGTGTCATTTTTGGATCGGTTTTCTTCACTGTCAGAGTTGGAAAACTTACTGGGCTAGAGACAATTGGAACACTTATTGACCAAAATATACCAGAGATCAGTGTCATGAGAGAAATGTGATCTACCTTCTAGAGGCATTTGTCTTCCTCATGACTCAATTGAAGGTAAAGCATTGATAACAGTATAAACAATGGCATCCTTTCATAAGGAGAAAAAAAAAAAAAAAACTTTGCGCTTCCACCAGATAATAAATGTGCAAATAAACTGTCCAATATAAAATGTGAAAGTCAAGTTCTCATATAGTCCTTTTGATAGAATTTTATGCCATCACCACCTCAGTAGGTATACATGTGGATCAACATCCAATATGGGTTAGGTGGTCTATCCCTCCAGAGACTCCTCAGATAGAGATCCTGACGTAGACAAAAAGCCTTTAATAGTCTAGCATCATTAAAATAGATAATTAAAATAACTGCTTACATACCAATACAGCAAGCTGTGCACAAATAGAGAACGATATTTTAAGACTCATGTCACTTCCAGTCTTCTGTGTACTCTGACCACACCCTAAATTACGCGACTTCAGTCCCCTGAAGAAGTCACGTGATGCGTAGGGTGTGGCCAGAGTAGACAGACCAGAAGTGACACAAGAGGCAGAAAACACTGTTTTTATCCATTTGTGCACAGCTTGCTGTAGTGAGATGCAGTTATTTTATAATGGTACTACACTATTGGAGGCTTTTTGTCTACTTCATCTCCATACGCAAGTCGGGATGGATGACCACCTAACCCATATTGTATACCCAATTAGGTGAGAGTTCTGTGAGCACTGAGGTGTTGGTGAAAGCTAGCAGCTTCTATGGGATTATCCTATCAAAAAGGATCAACTACATGAAAGAAAAAAAAAAAAAAAAACACACTTGACTCATGTAAAAAAAAATATATATATAAAAAATGTTTTATTAAATAAATCGGACAGCTTATTTATAAACCACTGACAGCATTGTTTGGGCATAGTCACTTTTATTTTATGTTATATACACCTACGCATTAGGAAATAGGAAACTTTAATATCTTTTTTATCCCTTCATAATGCCTTTACCAGTGGAGCATTTTTGGATTTCACAACAGAGCAAGTTAATTTTGTAAATAACTTGCCTCATATGTAGGGTCATCCTCTTGATCCTCATCTGGTAGGTCTTCAGCCATAAAGGTTACCCAACTGTGATACTCCTCTTCGACCTCAATGTCATCTTGTTTTCGCTTGCTCCCTTTCCCATGTGGCTTTAAAGGAGATTTCCTAATCTCTGTAAGTAAAAGCTTCTGTTTGTACACTTTCCATATTGCATTACTCCAACCCCCTAGTCATGCATGTCTTACCATCAGAGACTTCAGCATTTCCTATAT
The DNA here is from genome assembly GCF_905171775.1 of Rana temporaria. NCBI lineage: Eukaryota > Metazoa > Chordata > Amphibia > Anura > Ranidae > Rana > Rana temporaria. Next base: position 400,699,471 of record NC_053489.1, on the reverse strand, counting down.
TTTCTGCAGCATGATACCCCAAGGCACACTGTAGTCTGTATGGAGTGAGCAAAAGAATAAGTCTAGCCAAGCGCCCAATTCTCTTTTTGCCACTCAAGAAACGTCTTCTGGGAGACTGCATCTGATCAGCAATACCAATACTTTCCACTTCAGGGAAGCCAGCAAAGGCTGCAATTTTTCTCAGCATTACAAACTGAGAAAAGAAAGGAAAAATTAAAAAACACATAGCAAACAGTGTCAACATTTAAAAGCAAAACATTTATTTAATAGAATTACTGAGCTGCATAGATAATTTGATACAAGGACGGACACACAAATTCCACACTGGTTTTGTTAGTGATAGTTGCCAAATCACCAACTGTTTGCAAGAATTCACATATATGTCAGTTCAGAATGAAGGGTTAGATTCATGCACACACACACACACACTACTTGCTAGATGCGATGAACCTTAACTTGGATGGGAAGCAAAAGGACAGCCAGTTTTTAAATTCTGAAACTGGTCTGATCCTTACATGCCCCTCCCCGCCAAAAAAAAAAAGTCATTTGTCCTTACCACATATTTCAAAGGCCAGATGCGAGAGATCCTTATGAGGAGAGACTTAATAAAGCCTTGGTTCTTGGCTGGCACAGAGGACTTTGCCTGAAAGAAACATGGGTGGCCAAAAATCAAATTCAGAGAATCAAAAAGCAGAAATCAATATGAATGGTTTTAGATTGAGAGGCATTAGATACAAGCTAACATTTTCCAGAGAAAAGGTGGGGGGTCTGGAGATACACACAGGCAAGTTCACCTGGCTCGTTTTGGGACATATTACACCATGAAATCCTCTTGTCCTCTACTGAACAAGACCCATCCAGGACTATCTGGAACCTAGGATGATTGTCTGGAAGTCTATTTAAAACCAAATATCCTACTGCAACTGAAGGAGTACAAACCCTAAATTGAACCACGGGAGAATCGTATGCCTGCCGGCAGGCTGATACACGGGCATCTGATCTCTACAATAGGAGATCCTACGAATCTGGTAAGTGCCATCGATTTTCCTGGCTTCAGAGTATTGAAAGATTTATGGGGTTCCATATCGTGGGCACTTTTTATATGGACTCTTGAATATATACAGCCACTGATTTCATATATATTTGATCAGTTCCCCAACTTTTCACATTGGCATTTATGAATCTCATTTGAGCCATTGTACGTACTTGGTAATTTTTTTATATATATTTAAATTTCACAGAATTACTTTCACCAAGGGTGAATGTTAAACATCATGCTTGATATTGAACTTCAGTCTCACCCAAACCTCAGCAGGCTGACTCGGGCATATCAAGGCTGGTGCAACTAAAAAGGTTTATAGGTGCCAGATGTTGCATGGGCATCCACCAAATGGAAGATATGACAGACCACGAATGGAACCTGTAAGGGTCAGCGATGTGGAGAGGCCCCTCAATAGACCAGACATTTAACTTCAAACTGCCAGCAGATGCAGCCTTAAGTGGCTTGTAGCCATCACCCCCCCCCCCCCAGCGCTGGATTATGTGGAATCTTTTGTACAATGCCATCCCCAGTGTTTTGGTTTCCCTCTAGCTGCATAGGGCCAACATTCATTACAGACTGCCATATGTTGGCAGTCCATATAGTGCCTGAACATTAGGAGTACTGAGAAACATGGTGCTTGTTCAGTCATGAATAAATTCCCACCGACTTTGAATTATTGGGATTTGTAATGGACAAGTATCTATTGTAAAAGTTTGTGCTGCATGTCCGAGTTTTTGGAACTGAATCAGAAGTATTAGATGGTAAACCAAAACTTCGTAGCTCTTCAAAATGTGGCAGCTGCATTCTTTCAGAAACTACATAAAATACAATTTTTGCCAGAAATTCAAAGTCCTTGTAACTTCCTGTAAACACAAGTGTGTGCAGGCTGGGAATTTTTTTTGAAGAAAAGCCTAAATGGCTACCATGCCTTCATAGATGGATAGCCACCCAGGAACAGATTGCATCCAAACTCCCTCCAGCGCAGGCTCTACTAATTATATATATATATATTAGTAGAGCCTGCGCTGGAGGGAGTTTGGATTTCAAGGTAGAGTAAGGACTTTATGCAGAGGCTTACGAACTCAGCGTTTGTGAATTGTGGTCCCTGTTATAGCCTCAAAAGGTGAGGGCATCTGTTGGGTCAGCTGCCAACCATTTCTCTTGTCCATCATACGGAATTGTGCCATGAGCCTTTCTATGATCACACTCACTATTGAGAGTTGACCAAGACCACCATAAACAGGAAGAGATCATTGCATCCTGCACCCGAGACCATATATACCTTATGGGAGCTAGGTGAGCGGCTTGCAGACACGCAGGTGTCATCACTGAAGATTCTAGGTTTTCAAGCACTTATTTTATCTTACATACCCGACACGGATTTTTGTTGGACTTGCTATCCACAACTTTGTACTGTGTGCAATGGACTTTTCTACTGGATCACCGTTTATAATACACACACACACACACCAAAACATGCTCCAATTTGCTACAGCAAAGGGAAAAACTGAACCCCCACCTTCCCGGTTAAGCCAGCCTATCCCACTACAATGTATAACTTAATGAGACAGAAATCTTACCATTGTGCGCACACCACTGGAATTTTGCGGGCTTGCATTCGTCTCCTTGTTAAAGAGAAAAGCCAAAATATCAGGAGAAAGAAATTACATTATACTAGTTTATGGTACACAATATGCATTTGACAAATGCCTGCAGTTTTTATTTCTGGCAGGTAAAACATGAAGTTCCTAGTCACTACAAATATCCAGCTGGAACCAACATGCAGGTCTGAAGGCTCTCATTAATCTACGAGACAAGTTCAGCTGACTAAATACTGTAATGTTGGTTTTATAGCTCCTGCAAGCCACTTTCAACTATGGCCAAACTGACATGCTGGATTTAAAGTGGTTCTAAAGGCTCAAGGTTTTATCTTCATGCATTCTATGCATGAAGGCAATAGACCTTTTCTGCAGCTGCCAGTGTACAGATAATGTGCTTAAGCCGATAAATTTCTAGTGTCTTTAATGAAGACATCCATTAAACATTCACAATGCTGGGGGAAAAGTGAATCCATAAACCAATTCCTGCAACGAAGGCCATTCGAGTCAGTTTGCACACCTAGAGTCCAGTTACTGAAGCAAGTTTGGTAGTGTGAGGTCTTGCCACTAGGGTGACCACGTGTCCCAGATTGGCCGGGACAGTCCCGGGCACATTCATTCCAGGACAAATAGTGTCTCGGAATGAAACTGACACAGCTACCCCCCAGGCCAATCTGATGCCCCAAAAATGCCCGCCACATCACTGCTTTACTCACTGACAGTACTTGCCCTGGCTGGGAATGCCTGGAGGAGCACATACCCCGCTTGTGATTAGAGAAATCATAAATCGACTTGTGTCCAATCACTGTTCTGCGATTCATTACAGCACAAGCCGATTTTTGGGAAGGGGGTGTCCCTGAATGGTAGTTTGGAAATGTGGTCACCCTACTTGCCACATGCCAGAAGTTTGTAAGGCCATGACGGATATGCAGGCTGGCATGCACAGGTGATCCCCTGCCCCTCTGTTTGGCAGGAATCCCATGGCGGTTGGAAACAATAAGGGAGTCTCACTTATAAAAACACTGCAAGTTCTCCTGCCCGTCACCCTATATGGCCCTTAAAGAAGTGCGACATGTACTCTGCTCCATAGGCAAGAACTTGACACTTTCAGATAGATTTTTTTTACCTTTGTACTCTGGCATACATTTAATGACTTGCTTTCGCCCTGTGACCTTTACCATTAGCTACTGCCAACTAGTGCACTTTGTTGGCTCTAGTGTGCATGGTTGCTCCACTTAGTTGGGGGTAGGCATTTCCAACGCCCTCCCCCTTTTTTGTAGTACTATTCAGACAAAGGTCTTAAATAAAGTGCCACATTTATGGCATCCACTTTGATGTCTTGATACCTCCAGCAGCCTCAGTGTCTTCCTCCAATTGAGGAGTGGTGGAAACCTGGTGTTGGACAGGTGCATGGTAGCATATTGATTTTGTTGTGGAGAAAGCTGTATATTTTGCAACTTCATTCTCATCGAGCATTAACTGAGACTTCCAAGATCTTGTGAATTTTACATTTTATAGCTACACAACCCCTTCATTGTACACCCTGAGGAATGAAAGCAACACATTTTGAAATGTTTTGGGTATCTCCCCACAAATTTTCAACTTCAGGATATGGTTGGCTGTAGGGGTGAAGGGTTCCAGCTGTATTGACATCAGGGGTGGACCTTGGGGGGGGGCAACTGAACCCCCTCCCCCCCAAGAAATTAGACTCGAGGCCAAGCGCACCTTGGGTAACCAGAGCCGTGGTCAGGACAACTCACAACCATTCCAAGCATTAATTACTGCTCAGAAGCTTCAGGACTGCACTCTCCACCCCCTGTACCTCCCCCAGCAGCTCTTCAGACTCTCCTACAAGCGGTTGCTTGAGTGCGCAGGATGTGGATGCATCCACTCCCCCCCCAGATCACACTTGTCTGGAAGAGGGAGGTGTGAGCCAAGCCACATTGTGGATTTGTTTACAAAGTAGTCTGAGAAAAGGTTTGTGTACAGTACATGATCTTAATGTGGTCGGGGGTGGGGGAGGACTGAACAGTTTTAATACTAGAAGGAATTTGATTTTATTCCAGTACCTGCATCAAAGGGCAAACAAAGTGGTACTGATCTGCACAAGTTGTCAAGGTCACCATCTGTGCTAATAGCAATCTGTAGCAGTGTCACATTTTTGTTAAGACAAGAAATTGTGGGGGGGGGGGGGGGGGGATCTGTACAAAATTGTTACAGTACAACAAAGATACGCATGAGGATTAGTGTAAGCAAGCAACCCGTGACATTTGTATCATTTAATTTCACCACTATACAAGATATGTGCTGTAACGCAAGTACAGAGACACTACATTCAGAATAACGTCCTAAAAGATGTTTACAAATAAAGTAAAGGAATCAGACTGGAGCGCCAGGCTGGATAGGCAGCAGGCTTCAGCTTTAAGCCATGCGCCGAGAGATGGTCTACAAAATTGACACACCCTACAAACTAGCATGGGCACGGCTCTGCCAAATGCTGATCTGTTCGAGACATTTTTTGGTAACATCTGCTGGGTCACCCAACAGTGCTGAGCCCAGCAAAAAAGGTAGGTACAGTGGTCAGCCACAAACAGTACACACACACTTGACCAAACAGGCAATTGGGTATTCCCTAGATAAACTTACTTATAAATGATAGTATCTAGTTATATTATGAGCATCTAGGAAAAAATCTAGGCATTTTTATGAAAAAAAAGCCAATGAGTGGGCCAGGACCAGCTCAAGGGAGTCTATACCACAGCTCTTACTGTGAAGTGACCCAGGCAGGGCAAAAGGGGCAGCTACCCTGAGCACTGTCATTGTTGTGGGGCCCAAATCAGCTACCTCATACTTGCCCCAACAGCACTGCCACTGATCCCAGCATCCCTAGGAGTTTTCTGTCTATTAATGGGTCCCCTCACCTCCCTAGTCCATTGGGTGCCAGCAGCAAGGAGATGTGCTGTAACCACTAGCAACCAATCCGTGAGCAGTATTGATACAGTCATTTAGCAAACAATAAGCAGAAATCATGCGCTATAACCTCTAGCAACTAATCAGTGAGCCGCAATCAGTCAGTGAACAGTAATGATACACTAACCTCTGGCAACCAATTGCTGCCTGATCCAGTAAATAGATTGAGTCTAGCTGCCATTTATTGCATGTCTCAGAGCAAAGCTGAATAAAGCCCCCCCCCCCCCCCAGAAAATGTATGCCCAGGGTCAAATATTAAATACAGCCCTGGTTACAATCACAGGCAGATGTCTCTAGAATACAGTGCCAAGTATTTTTACAAGCTTCCGTTGTACCAAACAGGGTTTTCCCATATTTACCTTTGAGTCTTCAACACCATTCTCTGCGGTTTCTTCTGGCTTTGAGTCTTCAACGCCATTCTTGGTTTCTTCTGGCTTTGAGTCTTCAACAACATTCTCTGTGGTTTCTTCTGGCTTTGAGTTACAAGAGAAGAAAAGTGAGTTTTTAGCGCAAAATAGTCAACACTGCACATATTCCCATGCTTCTCTACAATAAGCAATTTAAACAAGTTAAGCAAAATCAACCCAATTTTTTTTTTTTTTTTTTTTAACCATTGCCAAAAGTCAAACTTTGCCTCCTCCCCACCCAATAAAATGATTAAACTTGAGAAACCAGCTACAATTTCTCACACATTACAGCCATTTTAATGCATTTCCTAGGTGGTGCACTGTAGAAGAGAAACAATGTATATTGCAGAACAGCCACTAGAGGTCACACATGCCTGCAATTACAATTCTCAGAGAATCATTTTTTGTAAGGTTTAAATATTGCACTACTATAAAAAAGGCATCCCATGCTACCAACATTGGTTATAGGATTAGGCCCCCCCCCCCCCCCCCCCCCCCCCCCCATTTACCTATGTGCATGTTGCATGCATTTCCAGTCATTTTGGACAACACAACTAGATGCTGGGTTAAACATTTGTAGCACATCTGATATTCGTGACTGTCGGTGCATTAGCAGCCCATTGAGGTCAATGAGCAACAGCGCAAATCTAAACTGGACCTCAACTTATTGCAAACCCAAAAAAGTTAACACTCAAAACCAATTGCCACCACAACTGTAGCTTCATGTAAAAAAGGGCTAGGCTGTGATTAAGGCAGAAGCTCTGAATGCAGAAGGGCCCTGTTCTACTACTGTTGTGCATTCCACCAAATTTACAGAAACCTTATAGGTCAGATTTCTGGCCTTTATTGTTATAGCCTTCAAATGTCTCATAATTTCTTTTTAATATATATATATATATATATATATATATATATATATATATATATATATATATATATATATATATATATATATATATATATATATATATATATATATATATATATGCAAATTTTAGGTCTCATGCACACAGGGCATTTTTGCGTAATGCCTGGCAAAAGAAAGGCTGGGGAAAGAAAAGCCTGATTGCATACCTATTGCAAGTGTTAGACCCCCAGTCACACTGGAGGCATTTTTCCAGGCACTTTAGCACAAAAAAAAAAAAAAAACCTCAGCTGCAATCCCAGTGTGAAAGCCTGAGTGCTTTCACACTGGGGCACTGTGCTGGCAGGGCATAAAAAAGTCCAGCAAACAGCTCTTTAGGAGCGATGCCAAACCACCACTTTTAACCCTTTTTTAGCCGCTAGCAGGGGTTAAAAGCACCCCACTAGCAGACGCAAAAACAGTAAAGCACCACCAACGCCCAAGCACCCTTAAGATTTGACCTCATATGGTTTGGGTAAATCTAAATGACAATTGCACAAGGTGGTTGTATAATGTATGGCAAACCCTAGGCACATCAAGCAATTTTATTTCAGTTCAAAATATCCTCTTCTGAAGCCGCTTTAGATTTTTTTCCCCCCAGCCTGTAAATGCTCATGGACACACAAGCTAACAGAAGTGATGTTACAAATGACCAACCAAGAGGCCCCTAGTTTTACTTTATTCAATCCAGTTAGATTGGCGCTCACACACTACCAGTGATAAATGGTTTGAACTTTGTCAGTAAACAGCTTGTCTCAAACTTTTACATCTGCCATACAATTTGCGCTGTTGAAAGACTTACTGGATCCCCAGGTGAATATAAAAGAAAGCTAATGCAGCCATCTCATCCAAGAATGGTTAAGCTGCAATATATTAAAAAGGTTTGCTTTTGGGTTTAACGCTGCATTTTTTTTAATCTTCCTATATTAGACTACATACAAATGTTGGCTGAGGCTTGTATAAAAGCATAAATATGCGATTAGTATAAGCTATAGCAGTTAACAATACACCAAGAAGTACATAGCACAACCTTCTATGTCAGACTATACACAAGAGGAAACTTCACTGCACTTTTCTAGGTCTAATTGAATGTAAAGCCATAACCCTGCCATTGAGACTATTTGGGCTCAGTTGCTTACCTTTGTGTCAACATCCTTTTGGAGACTGGTACCATTCTGCGCCATTGTTTCTGCTCTGCCACAAAAGCCAAACAATGCTTGCTTATAAGTCTTATACCTCCTCCTTCCCTGAGGAGACTTAATATAAGCTAAAGAGACACCACATGTGTGGTCAATTCATACTCGTTATATGTTACACCCATTAACTCTTTGGAGGTATCAATTCAAAAATGATGGCTTATGCCTTATGAAATCAGTTATAGATCCCCTATACATAGAAGTCCTAGTTCTAAAAATAAAAATAAATAAATAAATATTACATTACCAGTGCATACAGCAGGTTACCTGCAAAACAGGTATCATTGGTGGGACTTGAGCTAGGGGTAAAAAACACAGCCTTAGCCCTGGTTCACACTGGGTACGATTTGGAACGATTTGAGATGCGATTTGACATGTCAAATCGCATCTCAAATCGGCGGCAATTGTCGGCAATGGCACTGTCCTAATCAGTGCGACGCCGCATCTGCGATTTCAAAAAGTAGTTCCTGTACTACTTTTTGCGATTTCGGGCCGCGATTTACATTAAATTGCGGCCGAAATCGCGGCAAAATCGCAGCCGCGAAATCGCATTTTACCGCGATTTTGAATTCGCAGCAGTGTGAACCTAGGCTCAAGGCTGGATTCACACCTATGCATTTGGCAGATTATCGATACAGAACGTGTTAAATAGAAAACCATGTTAAATGGACTGTAGTCCAAATCTGCAAAATGCAAAAAAGCACAAAAACTGCATAGGTGTGAATCCAGCCTAAGGGTTTACTTAAACCAGATGCAGTCCAGACAGTGCATTATTAATCTGAAGCAAAAGCATGCACAGTATTTTCTAAGTATTCCAATGGCCCAAGTTCACACCAGTGCAGTGCATTCTAGTAGTGAGAAAAATTGGAACACTGCATTTTTTCTGCATGGAACACATAAAAAAACGGATCAAAAAGGCACTGGAATGCACACGTCCTGAATTATGATTAACCACTTGCTTACTGGGCACATAAACCCCCTTCGTACCCAGGCGAAATTTCAGCTTCCGGCACTGCGTCGCTTTAACTGACATTTGCGCGGTCGTGCGACGTGGCTCCCAAACAAAATTGACGCCCTTTTTTCCCCACAAATAGAGCTTTATTTTGGTGGTATTTGATCACCTCTGCGGTTTTTATTTTTTGCGCGATAAACAAAAAAAGAGCGACAATTTAAAAATATATATATATATTTTTTACTTGTTGCTATAATAAATGTCCCAATTTTTTTTTAAAAAAAACTATTTTTTTCTCACTTAAGGCCGATACGTATTTTTCTACGTATTTTTGTAAAAAAAAATAAAAAATCGCAATAAGCGACTGGTTTGCGCAAAAGTTATAGCGCCTACAAAATGGGGGATAGATTTATGATTTTTTTTTTTTTTTTCACTTGTAATGGCGGCGATTTGCGATTTTTTTGTCAGGGCTGCGATATTGCGGCGGACGTATCGGACACTTTTGACACAATTTTGGGACCATTCACATTTATACAGCGATCAGTGCTATAAAAATGCACTAATTACTGTATACATGTGACTGGCAGTGAAGGGGTTAACACTAGGGGGTGAGGAAGGGGTTAAATGTATTCCCTCATTGTGTTCTTACTGTGTGGGGGGAGGGGACTGACTGGGGGAGGTGACCGATGCTGTGTCCCTATGTTAAGGGACACAGATCGGTCTCCTCTCTCCCTGACAGGACGTGGAGCTCTGTGTTTACACACAGAGCTCCATGTCCTGCTGTGTAAACGACGATCGCGTGTGTCTGGCGGACATCGCGGCCGTCAGGCACTCGCATCGGCTCCCGAACGATGCGCCGGGCACGTTGTTTCCCCGCCGCGCGCCCCCAGTGGCGCGCACAGGGAACAACAACAACAGGACGTCCAGGGACGTCCACCCGGCACTTGAGAGCCGCGCTGTGGACGTCTTTCGACCATAGCGCAGATCTCAAGTGGTTAAATAAAAAAAGAGGTGGAAAAAAATGCACCAACGCTCTTCATAACGCATTCAGGATGCTTCAAAACGCAATGCTTCAAAAAGCATCCGGAATGCAGAAATTGTGGTGTGAACTGGTCCTAAGTCCCAATTTGTAGGCTTGAGTAAACTCCTGATTCATGGGGGGAAAAAACGATTGGTAGGGCCCCTTTCACACTGAGGTGTATTTCAGGCGTTTTAGCGCTAAAAATAGCGCATAAATAACGCCTGAAATACTCCTGCCCCAGCATTTTCAATGTGAAAGCCCGAGGGCTTTCACACTGAGGCGATGCGCTGGCGGGAGAAAAAAATAATCTCCTGCAAGCAGCATCTTTGGAGTGGTGAGAGGAGCGGCGTGTTTACCGCTCCTTCCCATTGAAAACAATGGGACACCCCCGTAATACTGCCGGCAATGCGCCTCTGCAGAGGCGCATTGCCGGCGGTATTAATGCTTTTCCGGCCGCTAGTGGGGGTTAATACCGCACTGCTAGCGGCCGAATACCACCGCAATTCCGCTGCAATTCAGACCGCATCTTGCCCCAGTGTGAAAGGGGCCTTAGTATGGAAAAAAGTTGCTCTATATTTAACAATTTTAATTAATTTGTCCCATTGCGCTCTATATTTAAGCAAATACATCTGTAGATTTGTGAAGACTGAACTGTTGTATGTTTGGAAAATTGTCTGTAATTGTTGATAGTATCTGTCAACACCAACAATAATTTCCACGGCCACTTTGCTGAGAAATACTGCCCAGCGGAAAGGCAGTTCAGAATATACTCAGCTTTACCACTGTTGATGATACAATATGAATTTAAAAGACAGAAATAAGTAATGATATGGTTGTGGCTTCATTGGTTAGAATTTAAAAAAGTGAAATTTTCATGAAAAAAAAAAAAAACTCCAAACACAGAACCAAGAGCTGTCCCTGGAAAAAAGGCAATGGCACCTATGTATATGAGAATTGACCAATAAATAAATATTTTGGGTGCAAGGAGAGGGAGTTTCTGAAGTCAAAAGAGTAGTCTACCATTGCTAGCTTGGCTTTCTAAACATGCTAGTTAATCCAGTTGTCATGTTTGGCCTTCTTCACACCTGTGTACTGATCTGTATACCCATGTTGAGGGCCATCTTCAGCCACCCAGGGTGATCCATGTAGAGGCATGCAGGCCAGTGTTGCCAACCTACCAGATTGAAATTTACTGGCACCACACCTGAAATTTACTGGCACAGCCACCTTTTTACTGACATTTCACAAAAGTTACTAAATTTTATTTTTAGGGGCAAATTTCAGTATTTAGGCTATAAACAAGTACGCTAGGCAAATAGCAATGTGATTTAAGGTAGATATTAAGGTAAAAAAACATATTTTTGTTATTTTCTAGGGCAAATTATTTAGTCACATCACCCCCTGTCTCCATCCCCCTCTACCACCAACACCCCCTGCCTTCACCCCCCTCTGCGGTGCCACAATCTTCCCCTGCCTCCAATCTCCCCCAGGCCCCCTGCCTCCAATCACCCCCTGCCTCCATCGTCCCCTGCCTCCATCCCCCTCTGCGGTGCCACCAGCAACCCCTGTCTCCATCCCCACCCTCTGCGGTGCCATCATCTCCCTCTGCAGTGCCACCAACACCCCCTGCCTCCAATCACCCCCTGCCACTAACACCCCCTGCCTCCAATCTCCCCCTGCCTCCAATCTCCCTTAGGCCCCCTGCCTCCAATCCCCCCCTGCTTCCCCCCCCCCCCTGCGGTGCCACCAACAACCCCTGTCTCCATCCCCACCCTCTGTGGTTCCACCATCCCCCTCTGCAGTGCTTCCAATCACCCCCTGCCTCCAACACCCCCTGCCTCCAATCTCCCCCTGCCTCCAATCTCCCCCTGTCTCCAATTTCCCCCTGCCACAATTGCCCCCTGCCTCCATCCCCCTCTGCAGTGCCACCGTAGCCACACTTACCCCCTGCCTCCATCGTCCCCCTCTGCGGTGCCACCATCACCCCCTGCCTCCATCAGATCCCCCTCTGCCACCATCACCCCCTGCCTCCATCGGATCCCCCTCTGCCACCATCACCTGATGTCACTGTCGGCTGGGCTGTCTGTCACCCTGTCCGTCCCAGACTCCCCTGTGAACTTTGCATTGCCTGGATGCAGCAGGCTCCTCCATACCACCGCTACCGCGTGCTGCCGCGTGCTCTTCAGCCTCCGAGTCCTGACTCCTGCTCCAGTGCTGTGCTCCTCCGACCTCCTGGTTAGTTACAGATTTAAAATTCTGGTGGGATGTCCTAATACATCACTCGCCAGCGCCGCACAGCACAGCCTCTGTGAAATCCTCCCCCTGCCAGCCCGAATACAGCATATGCTCGGATTGGCTCGGCGAGCTCCGGAACTGCGCATGCGCAGTTCCAAGCCGAATCAATCTTGGCTATTTTTACTGGCACATTCCCGCAACTACAGACATTTACGGACGGGGAAAAAAATGCCAGTTTTTACGGACTGTCCGTAAAAATACGGACGGTTGGCAACACTGATGCAGGAAGTCTGTTCTAATCAGAGACAGGCAGGTGACTGCTTGGACCTGCATGGACCCCCATGTGCATCCCAGAGTGTGGGTCTCTGTGGGTCTAATGTACAGATCAGAACATGATCTGTAATGTAATGGCTTCATTATTTCCTGAGCTACTGATCAAGAACCAGGTCAGCGTTTGAGGTGTGCGACTTGTGGCTGATGCACAGGGGTTCATTACCCCTGTCTTGTGAAGGGCCTTCAATATTTCCTAAGTTCTGATCTAGAACCAGGGCAAGCCTTTGGAGTTTGCAATCTGTGCATCACTGAAGGCCGGCTTCATAAGGGGGCAAAAGGGAAAATTGCCCCGGACTCCCCCTGACAGAAGGAACCCCTCCTCTACACAAAAATTATATAAAATAATAAAAAAAATAATAATAATATAAAATGTATAATAAAAAACATACTTTATTTTATTAAATGTATATTGGTAACTAATATTTTGCCAGCCATCTGTAAAACTCTGCACTGGGATATTGTATCATTTTTCAAAAGTGAATTTTGGCAGCTGAAGCAAACCACAATGACTGTCATTGAGAATGTAAACCAACTCTGTGTATAAGGGGCCCCCCGAACCAGAAGTGCCCTGGGTCCCCCAAGGTCTAAATCTGGCTCTGGCATCACCCCTGTCAGCTCTGTAGCTGTGTCTGCAATGTGCAGCACACCCTCAAACTTAACTATAACTTTAAATGGACTTCCTCTGCATTAAAGTATCTGGGCACCCACATCCCCCCCAAACTTAACGGACACGTTTAAAGTGAACTTTCCACCCTTTCTCAAGTCCGCTCCCTTCTAGACAAATGGAATCGGGGATTGCATTCATGGTTTGGATGCTGTAACATCATCAAAATGAGCATCCTGCCTAAATTCCTGTTTCTCTTTCAGACCCTGCCCATCTCCATCCCTCCATCCTTCTTTCAGCAAAACAATTTCCTTCTTTACCAAGTTCATCTAGGCACACAAGCAGTCTAGGATCGGCAGATGCCTCCTGACACTACCTAAAATCTATGGAGGAATAGCTGCCCTGGATGCTTTCAAATACTACCGAGCGGCCCATTTGGGCAGAATAATAGATTGGTGCAGACATAGGGACCATAAACTATGGACACATTTAGAACAGCAGTTTAGCCCTATCCCTCTGAATAGGGCGCCATAGTGCTATGCCTCCTTACCTGCCTCCCTCAAGTCCCATCCTACTATAGGTCCTACTCTCTGGGTCAGACACATGGCCTGTACGAAACTGGAGCTTTCCTCCGCCCATCATCTCCTCATAGAAAGTTAATAGATTGGTTTGGAAAGAGTGACTTCTCATGAATCCTTGCTGATTACTGCTAATGATACCGTTCTCATTACTAAAATATTGTATATAGTCCCTTATCATCCCCTCCAAGAGCTTACATACTATTGATGTTAGGCTAACTGGTCTGTAATTCCCAGGGATGTATTTTGGGCCCTTTTTAAATATTGGTTCTACATTGGCTTTTCTCCAATCAGCTGGTACCATTCCAGTCAGTAGACTGTCAGTAGAAATTAGGAACAATGGTCTGGCAATTACTTGACTGATTTCCCTAAGTACCCTCGAGGTGCAAGCCATCTGGTCCCGGTGATTTATTAATGTTAAGTTTCCCAAGTCTAATTTTAATTCTGTTCTCTGTTAATTTGTCAATTTGCTAACCTCATGCACTTGTCCAAATATTCTTTTCAGCCAGAGTTCAGCTTTAAAGACACAATCATCTAGCCATTTGATGACAGCTCCATAGAAGGAAAGTCTAATAAAAGGTAAGACAGGATTTTTCTTTTCTCAGTTTCCACCAGCCTGCTCCAGAATCAACCTCTGACACCTTTTCACCTGTAAAGCAAAACACAGGCAGCAAAAAAACATGTTTTTTTTGTGGAGAACAGCTATAATCATATTTGAAGATGACACAGATAAAGTAATAATCAAAATCAGAATAAACCATAACCAAATAAATAGGAGAAAAAAAGTATAAAAGGGGGAACATAAGCTTCAAACATAAAATTAGGTCATTTTTATCATCGTAATTATCCATATCATATCATATAATCATATGAGTCCAGTAGGAAAGAGCTCCACATTTATGTTTATTGTAAAGCAAGTAAGGCCCCCCTGAAATTGATTTATATAAAAAAAAAGCAGTTTTTTTTGGAGATTTGTATAAATTGTCCAAAGTTTTTGAGTCCTGTAGTACTGTTGAAGAGAAATTAACTTTTTAACTTTTTACACATGTAAATATATGGGATATCAGTCTTAAGAGTCTTTATCTGTACCTTTTAATGTCATCAGCTGATTATGGTCAAAAGAAAGTCCTTAGTCCATACTTTTCTATCTATTGCCGACTAATCTATATGGATGAGAAAGCCTATAAAGATAAAGCTAACACTTATTGTGCATATTTAGACTTTATATGCAATTTATTATACCATAATACAAACATTGTAAATGTATAACCTGTTTGACGGCTCTTTTGAGATTAGTACCAGTGTGTAGGTGAATATAATGTTTCTGAGAAGTTGATTAGCTAAGATGTAATTTGAACGTTTCGCAACTACACAAAAAAAAAGCAGGGGGCCATAAATAAAAAGTTTCCTACAGATACAAGCTTTGAGAACCTCAGGCTATACATAAAGGGCTGACTCAAAATAATATGGAATATGACATCAAAAATATAAAATATAAAATATGGTACCTATTAAGGATGAGCCAGTCTGCCTGGATTCAAATTACAGACAACCCTGTGGTAAACCCTACTGAAGTCTATGGGAGGTGGTGACTCTTTTCATTAAATTCTGACTGTTTGTACGCTATTGTCAAACAAAAGGCACAGGAAGCCAGGCACTGCCATGGGGAACATATACCAAACAAAAAAAATAAAAACAGTATCTTTCCCTGTGCAGAATTGTCAACTCTTCCAAAAAGACACTGAAAATATGAGCGCTAAAACCTCACGTTTTTAACCTCTTTCTCGGCCATACACATATGTGCAGCCTCTCGGCAGGTGTGTTCAATGCTGTATATTGGCCTAGGCCAACAAGGCCCAGGCCTAGGGCAGGTCTTTGCAGGGGGCAGCACGGAAAGAGTCCCTGCCGGCTTGTGCTACACTGTTAGTGTAACACAAGCTGCTTCTAATTTTGACTGTCCTATCAGCCTGGACCACAAACCATCCTCACTGTGCTATATGTTTTCTGCTGCACCATTGGCATAGTTATATCTTCATAGTCCTCTCCATAAAATTATCAGAAATTTGTGCTTAATGTAGAACTATAGGCAACACTTTAATTTTGGATAGAGTAAGGGAGGGTTATAGCCCCTGTCAGTTTATTTTTTACCATCCCTGTCCCATTGCAGAGATTTACCTTCACTTCCTGTCCTATAGCCAAACAGGAAGTGAGAGGAAATCTATGCAAATTAAGGAAATCCATTGCCCCCCCCCCCTCCCAGGCCCTAAGAACTAGTGTCCCCACTCAAAAATGTCAGGGTGGATCTTTAACAGAAAGAGGTGTGGCCTTGATATGAAGGGGTGGGTCATATTTAAATTAGGGGGTGTGCGAGTTTAGTCAGGCCTAGGGCAGCACAAAACCTAAATACACTACTTGGTGTGCTTTAACTCTGAAAGGCCACATATATGCAACCCTGTGTAAACATTTTTCGGTGCTGAGAGACTGCGCCCTGCACAGTTTCTGGCGGGGACCATTACTTGGTAATGTGACTGCTGTGACAACCAATCACAGCAGTCACATGACTCGAATGTCCGCCTCTGTCTCCCAGCATTTAGAACTATATTGCCCATCCATTCAAACAATTGGCTCCTGTGAATCAGCTGATCAGGGGTAAAGGTTATGCACTGCATTATAAATTGTTATTTTTTTGGACTGTGAACCTGCTAAATTGTTGGCCAACAGTCCACAATTTGCTAACCTCATGAATACCAAGGATTCATCAAAACCACTTGGTAGGGGCAAACCCAAACCTCATCCCTAGTGCCTATATTCAGCATTTATTGCAAAGTATACTTTTACAGTTTACTAATACTTTGGGGGCATGTATCATTATGTGACACCATATATTTATACTTGCTATCTTTATAACAAATGCCCTAGTTTACCTTGAATAGTGTGTTGCACTATATTGCACTATATTGTATAACGTAGATAATGCAGATACCAACAGTCGATTTTTCAGCTTTGGGGCCAGACATTATTATGCACAATGCGGTCCACTGGGGGCACTATAACTATGGAAACTGGGTGGGAAAAAGGATGTTAGAGAGGGGTTGCTCCTTCAGCCTGGCCACTCATCCCTTCTGCCCTATTCAGTGACTGTACCTGTTAAGGTATGCTGCCCTACTAAATGAAGAGGAGAGGTAGTGGACCGTGAGAGAGGTAATGCAGAGAACTGCTTGTAGATCTTGTGTGACAGAGTTTAAAGTAGCACTAAGGAGAAGCAAGGAAAGGGAGGCTGCCAGGGCAATTCAGGGTGTCATTGCAATGGGTTGTAACCTCACCATCACAGCAATGCCAGCACAACACCTAGCAGCAGTAACGAATTTGCCAGAATCTGCCATTATGCTATACATTATATAATATATTAAGACCCCTTTCACACTGGGGCGCTTTGCAGGCACTACAGCACTAAAAATAGCACCTGCAAAGCGCCCTGAAACAGCGTCTCCATTCTCTCCACTGGAGCAGTGCGCTGGCAGGGCGTCAGAAAAAGTCCTGCCAGCAGCTTCTTTGGAGCACATTAGGAGCGGTGAACTCACTGCTCCTAATGTGAAACAGATATGCATCCGCTTACACCAGACTATCCTTCATGTTTAGATCTGAAAAGATAAAAAAGGATGAAGGGCTTTAACATTTACTTTTCTGAACCTGGACAGATTCAGGACAATCGTGCATTAATTTACATCCACCTCCTTATGTGTGGACATCTGATCAGGTACGCCTGAAAAACGGAGAGGCGTACCTGATCAGATTGCCTTGGTGAAAGGTGTCCAACATGAGCCGCTCACTTTACATACTAAGGCTCGATTGAAATCTATGCATGTTGCTTTTGAGTGTTTCTGCAGTGCTATTTGTGGTGTTTGCCGTGTTTTTGGACACACGTTTTTACAGCGATTTTGCCACGATTTGTGGTTTGAGTTTTATTTTTTACATTTTTTTTACACTGTATATAGCTGGTTGCTAAGGAGGGGGCCAGGAAGCCGGCTGCTGCGTCCTTATCAACCGATGAGTCATCAGCTGTCAGTGGGCTTCCCTCTGAATGTAAAAAAAAGGAATTGCTGGCTCAAAAAAATCAAGAAAAAAAACAGCGTGGGTCCCCCAGTTTGGCCAATTTGTTTATGGCCAAATGGGAGGAGGATGTCGTCTATGCCCTCAATAGGCCAAATTGGTCCTTTTGGGCCAGGTACATAGATGACATCCTCCTCCTATGGAAGGGTGTCCCTACGGAACTCCATTGAGAGAGGTATACGTCTGAGCCATGAGGCTAGCGTTACCTCTGTACATCTTTTGGACCTTGAAATTAAAGTGGTTGATCATTATTTGGAGTTTACCACTTACGTTAAGCCTACTGACCGGAATGGTTACATTCCGGTCGATTGCTGTCACCACCCGCAATGGCTTAAGTCCGTGCCACAAAGTCAGTTTCTCCGATTGCAGAGAAACTGCACTAGAGTGGAGGACTTTGCCATTCAATCTGCCATTTTGAAGGGCAGATTTCTGGAGAAGGGCTATACATCTAGCGACCTAGACACTGAGATTGATCGGATCTCACAGATCGATCGCAGCTCATTGTTAGAGGCACACCCTTAGAAGGCTATGGACAACAAATTTAGATGGTCATTCTTTACCACATATTCAGTCCAATCAAGACAAATCAAAGAGATCCTCAAAAAACATTGGGGTGTCCTTTAGAACGACAGATATCTAGGAACTGTACTTCCAGAACGAGCTGGTGTTATTTTTAGGGGAGCCCGGTCCATCCAAGGACAGATTGCGCCAAATGTTATAGACCCCCCCAAAAGGGTTGCTGTTTTTCAAGAATGCAAGGGCTATTTTCCGTGTCATAGGTGCAATGTTTGCCTGCACAACGTCAGTGGCAGACGTAAAAGTGACACTTTTCATTCAACAGCCACCCTACGGGTGTACCCGATGAAGCGGTTCACTACATGTGCCACTCAATATGTTGTTTACCTTCTGACCTGCCCATGCAAAAAGCAATACATAGGGCATACAATTAGGACCTTTACCATTGGAGGGGCGAATCTCGTGTACGCGGAGCATCTCGCCTTGAAACTGATTAGATTTATGAACTCCGGACCTACTAGTCATTCGGTATGAACGTAGAGTGGGATATAAATTATTTTATTAATCTGGCCTAAATTAATATTAATATCATTTTTAGGATAATGTTTTTATTTGTCATTTGACCTTCTTCCTTTTAGATCTCCGTTTTGGAGACGATACTTGTCACCAGGGCTTTTTTTCAGGGGGAACTTGGTGGAACTCAGTTCCACCACCTCTGGCTCAGACCCTTTGGTGCCTGCTCACCACAATCACTTGTAAACATCGAAGTCTGGTTTCTGTGTTTACAAGTGACAGCTCTGCACTCTGTGTGTAACCCCCCTGAACTCTGCACTCTGTATGTAATGCAATCCTGGTATTTAATGCACGTTTAAGACCCTTCTACTGTTTGTGAAATCTGAATGGGGTCGAGGTTGAGTTCCTGCACCTATTTTCTGAGAAACAAAGCTCTGCTTGTCACTAGTTGGGTTCATGTGTATCTTTTGAAATTTAGTTTACTATTTGCATTGTTATTTGTGTGCTGGCTAGATTCATTACAAAACTTTGCTCGAGCACCACTAGGTGTCACTATAGACTTTGACTGTGTGTATGGATGGCTGGGATTACGTCTATTTTCTCTAGATGGTGTGGTCCTTGTCTTATCCAGACATGCCTGTAGGCTTTTTGGATCATGTGCTCGCAGTTGTATGTTTCCGTATGTCCAGAGCCTTGTTGCGCTGTGCACTGTGCTCCTTGGTCGCGGGACGTCATGATGGTTGTGACGTCTTCAGTACGTCATTGACATCATTGACGTTGTGCGGCAGATGTGCATTTGCAGGGCTTTCAACGTCATGACGTTGCGTGTGCGACGTCATTCTCGCTGGGTACTGGGAGATGTCTTGGTATTCACGCCACATCATTGGGCCCCGCTCGAGCTGCAGATGCGGCGAGCATGCGGCGTCATGGCGTAGGCGGTTCTTCCTATATTGATACCTTCATTTTGGGGGATATTATTGTATGGTTCCATTTAAACATCCTACAGCCCAACTAATAAGAGGACGAGAGGAGTCACATGTATTTTTTTTTAACATGTGCTTCACCCACCATGTGTACGCTGAAATTACTTCCTGGTGGATTTTGTCATCATTGACCTCCTTGCTCGGTGGTTGTCAGGGTCTGCGGGGGGGGGGGGGGGCTTATCGGAATCAGGAAGCCCCCTTTTACAAGGGGGCCCCCAGATCCCGCCTCCCATGTGAATGATATTTTACATTGTACCCCAACCAATTCATCAAAAAAAAAGTAGCGTAGTGTTAAAAAATACAATAGACAGTTTTTGACAAGTCTTTTAATAAAAATATCTTCTTCTCTGCTTCTTCCTCTGGTCTTCCTCCATCTTCTCTCACATCTTCATCCTCCAGTCTTCTCCTTCTCCCCCTGCTTCTTCTTCCGCTCTTCTTCTTTCTTCTGTCTTCTTTGTCCCGTGTTCTTCTTCCTCTGCCACTGCTCCTGCCGGCGACCTTCCTCCGATGCTGCGTCCCACTAATCTGCCCGCGACGATGTCAAGCATTTCTTAAATAATGATGGGGGCTCGGCCTCCGGATGACATAATCCGATTGCCGCGCTGGCATAATTATTTAAGAAATGCTTGACATCAGCACAGGCAGATCAGCGGGACGCAGGAGGGTCTTCGGCGAGAGCGGCGGCTGAGGAAGATGGGGACGGTGAAGAATCAGGAAACTTCAGCGGGTATCAAGCCAGGGACCCAGCCAGTGGAGGGGACACTTGTAGAGCAGCCTTGTGTGCCAAGCCAGGGACTGAGTAGGCCAGTGGGGTAAAGCTTGAGGAGTATCTTGCGTGCCAAGCTAGGGACCCAGCAGTGAGGTGGGGGTGACACTTGAGGAAGATACTACAGTGAAGTTTGGAGCAGCTCATGGGATTCAGTGGCAGTGAATCATCTAGTCTAGCGAGAGAGACTGGGAGATAAGTGGGCTGAAGAACTACAAGAAGTGATTGTAGTGAAAGTGAAGAAACTGTTACATTTGGTGTTGGAAAATTGTAAAGACTGTTGCCATAGGAGACAGCATTCCCACACATGCAGATGTGGCGTCTTGCTGGATGCCTTTCCCTGCATGGTTGTCCTCCTGTTGAAGGCTTGGAGTCTGCCAATTAATCTGCCAATTAATAAATTAACCAAGGATGTCCTGGCCCTAACCCTCTTACCCAAAATTCTGTTAAGAGAAATAAAATCTCTTTTGCATTCAAGAAGTGTCTGGCGCCCAATGAATCTAATTGCTTTGCACCCACCATGCCTCACAACCCACCACATACAGAAGGATGTCAACTATCCCTGGCCCTGGAGGTTCTCATTAAACTGAAGGAGGCCTGAGACCTTGCTACATTTGGTGCCCAACATGTGGCTAAGGCGTTTTCCTTGCAGCAGTCGCCCATAGTAACCGGCCTCAGCTTTATTGGGATTTCATCTGGCTCCGTGGGAGGTGGCAAGTAACATCTATACTTCTAATAGACTGTGTTGTCGTGTGTACTACTAATGTGGGGAAGAACCAACAAGTCTCATTGATCATGGGAGAGGATCAGCCTGGTCTTTTGACACTTCCCACCAGCGCTGTCAGGGTTAACATAGACTCTCTTGTAGTCCAAGGGAGGGGGTGAGCATGACACTCCACACTCCACACCAGGGAGAAAGCCTTGCATTACTGTGGAGTTACAGACAGAAGAACAGGAAGTGAGGATTTCTCAGAAGAAAAAAGGACATTTAAAAGCAAAATGGAAGTATGAGGTAAGTGAAGGAGGACTGCACTACGGTAAAGGAAGCTATTTAGGGGAAAATAAATTGCAAACTTTACAACCCTTGCCACAGGTTAAAGCTCAACTAGATAAATATTAAGGTGAAGGACATCTAACTTCAGTATAAGAGCCTACAGATCTGATCAGTAACATGGTTGTTATCAGAAAGCCAGAGAAGATCAGAATATGCATTGATCCCAAGTTTCTGAATATGGCCCTGAAACGGTCACATTACTTAATGCCAACACTCAATTATATTTTACACAAACTACCTAAAGTACGTGTCTTCACACTTGTTGATGCTAGAGATGCCTTTTTACAGTGCAAACTGGATGAAAAGAGTAGCTACATGACCACGTTCTGGACTCCATGGGGCAGAAAGAGATGGCTCAAACTACCATTTAGAGTCTCTGTAGCACCTGAGGTTTACCAGCAAAAGCAGCATGAACTATTAGGTGGTCTTCACGGAATTGAGCCAATAGCTGATGACATTCTTACAGTTGGCTGCGGTAATACAGATGAGGAGGCTGAGCATGACCATGATGAAAAGTTAATAGAGCTACTGGTTTGTTGAAGGCAGGTGATGCCGAGGCTTAGTGTAAAGAAATTGCACTTCAAGGTGGAAAAAGTGGGTTTCCATGGACATATCCTGTCTTCACAAGGCTTAAAAACTGACCCGGATAAGATTAAAGCCATTGTGGACAAGCCACAGCCTGCTGATGCCAAAGCGGTACAGAGATTTATTGGCATTGTTACATACCTAGCGAAATTCCTGCCACACTTATCTGAGGTGTGTGAGCCACTAAGGCACTGGCTTCCCAAGCATGATCAGGCAGTAGAGGATATAAAACGCTTGGTCAACTCAGCCCCAGTGTTGAAATACTATGATGTCGCAAAGCCTGTTACGATACAAAGTGACTCCAGTAAATATGGTCTAGGACAGTACCTGGCCTGATGATACCCTATTTTATCACAAATAAGTTCATCTCTCAGAGAGCCATACTCGGCTTGCAGCTTTTTCTCTTAGTCGTGTGACAAACCTGTCTATATCTTTTATATATGACATTAGGCATGAGCCCGATGTTCGAATCGAACACAAGTTCGACTTGAACATTTGAGGTGTTCGCTACAAATTCAAAAGCCGCGGAACACCCTTTAACCACTTCAATACCAGGCTTTTATACCCACCTTAATACCGGGCCTATTCTGGCACTTCTCTCCTACATATACAAATCATCATTCTTTTGCTAGAAAATTACGCAGAACCCCCAAACATTATATATGTTTTTTAGCAGACACCCTAGGGAATAAAACGACGGTCATTGCAACATTTTATCTTGCACAATCATTTTTCAAACGCCTTTTTTGGGGAAAAAAATTGTTTCATGAATTAAAAAAATAACGAAACGGTAAAGTTAGCCCAATTTTTTTGTAAAATATGAAAGATTATGTTACACCGAGTAAATAGATACCTAACATGTCATGCTTTAAAATTGCGCACACTTATGGAATGGTGCCAAACTTCGGTACTTAAAAATCTCCATAGGCAATGCTTTGAACATTTTTACAGGTTACCAGTTTAGATTTACAGAGGAGATCTAGTGTGAGAATTGTTGCTGGCACTCTAACGCACGCGGCGATACCTCACATATGTGGTTTAAACAGTGTTTACATATGCGGGCGGGACATTCGCTTCTGCACTCGAGCTAACGGGGACAGGGGCGTTTTAATTTTTTATTATTATTATTATTATTATTTTTTTTTTTTTTTTACTTATTTATTAATTTTTTTACACTTTTTTTAATTCTTTTTTTTTTATCACTTTTATTCCTATTACAAGGAATGTAAACATCCCTTGCAATAGGAAATGTGTGTGACAGGTCCTCTTTATGGAGAGATGCGGGGTCAATAAGACCCTGCATCTCTCCTCCAGGCTGGAAATCATGAGATCGTGAAAAAAATGTCACCAATCTCATGCTTGGTATTGCTTACTAGCCACAATCACGGCTTTGTTTACTTACGGGTACCCAGGCGTGACGTCATCACATCACGCCCGGGCCTCCGATGGTTATAGAGATGACTGGTGACCATCACCAGTCATCTCTATGCTTTCTGCCTGCGCCGGACGATTCTTTCTCCGGGCCCCCGATGGCACGGGAGAGCCCGGAGAAGCACAGGATGGCGGCGGGAGGGGGGATGTCCCCTCCCGCCGCCTATAAGAACGATCATTCTTATCGTGCACAGAATCGCCGGCACTAACGAATGATATCTGAATGATGCCTCTAGCTTGAGGCATCATTCAGATATCACTGCACAAAGCCCAGGACGTCATATGACGTCCACCCAGGATGGGAGATCCCATCTGTGGACGTCAAATGACTATGGGCTAGTAATGAAGTGGTTAAAAATCTATGGGAGAAATCAAAAGTGCTAATTTTAAAGGTTAATATGCAAGTTATTGTCATAAAAAAGGAGACATGTATCAATGCAAAAAAAGTGAAATATTCCTTTAAATTTCGTACCTGGGGGGTGTCTATAGTATTCCTGTAAAGTGGCAAATTTTCCCATGTTTAGAACAGTCCCTGCACAAAATTACATTTCTAAAGGAAAAAAAGTCATTTAAATCTACTCTATAATGAATTGTCGGGTCCCGGCAATACAGATAAAAGTCATTGTAAAATGGGCTCACTCCCCCAGTCCATTACCAGGGTCTGGTATGAATATTAAGTGGAACCCCAAACCAAAATTAAAAAAAAATTGCTACTTATCCGTTTGCAGAGAATAAGAGTACGCAGAGTATTGCAGCAGTAACGGGATTCCGTCTTGGAGGGTCTCCTGGTGCAGGATATCCTAGGGTGTCCCCAGCCACAGCAGTAAGATGGACAGTGTGGAAGGAAGCAGTAGATAACCAGCTTGGATCCGGGCTGCGCTGCTACTCAGTTGCTGCTCGTTCACTTGAGGGGATGGATAGTACCTGTAGTTCGTTAGTAGCCAGGCCGGCTACAGCCGACAATAATGGAACAATGTGCAATATGCACGCTGTTCTCTTTATAGGAGCCAGACAGGTGTAGTGCATAAGCACTAATACGAGGCGCACTTCCGCATTCCACGGTGAAATGCACGCGGCGCCGGGCGATGACATCATCTCGCGGTCGCTGTATGCGTTCCAGAGTGGAACGCAATAGGGCGCCGAGATCGCCTGTTACACATGTATCCAGAAATCTTCTGACATCATGTTTCATGTGATATATGTAAAGAGACAGAACTATACTTTCAGGGATCATTACTGTAGGATCCAAAGGGAGAAATGTGCTCGAAAGTGTACAAACTCACCTTCCACGATGATGAATTTTAGGGTTCTTGTATCGTTAGGACTCTTGCTGGCAGTGCTGCTCTGTGCAGGTGCTACCACCATTTGATGACTTGGTCATCTTTCTAGGTGGGAAGATGGCAGGCGGGCGCTCATTCAGAGTGGTAAAAAAAAAAAAAAGAAAAGAAAAAGCACAAGCCATAACTGTAACTGTACACAAGCCATGTCTACTGAATGACCCAGTAGGAACAGGAAACACCACACAGGAAGAAGTACAACATAGATGCACCATAGAGTTGCATTTAAAGAAACATACAGTATCATCCATAACATCTGCCCTATTACGCCCATGCCTAACATTAAGCCTGTTTATAAGCTGGATGTCGCCGCTGGGTGTTCGGTTCAGCATGCTCCAGACACCCGGGTTCTACCTGGATATGGAGATCCTAAGACCCTGCCTCGGCTGTCAAAGGTACAGCGGTTTGTAATAAAGAAAATGGCAGAAGAATACAGGTACCTATACCCTTACATACCCGCTCATCTGGAAAATGAAATCTCAGAGAAAGAAACTCAATGGGTGGATGAAGCCGTGCACAGTTTCCTCCAGATTCCTTTCAACATTGACTTTCTGAAATTGTCACCCAAGATAACTGGAAAACACCTGTCAGTATTAAACACCTGGGGCTACGGCCGGAAAATTAACCTGCACAGTGTAGTCATCCGCAGACCAGACAAAAAGGACATCTGTGAGAGTATGTAATTCTGCCCTATCCCGGTTACTATTTGTAAATGCCATCAAGATGCCTTTGTTATTTTTAATATGGGTTACAAATATGCGTTGTGCGATGTCAAGGACGCTATGCTAACAGTCACTTCACACTCACATTCTAGTTGCTAGTGGAGAACATTCCAGAGAGCTGTACTGCCAGTATTGTGCTGGACTGAATGCTGCTGGCATATACATGGAGTGCCCAACTGAGCCAGGTTGACTAAAGTTGAGTTTGTTAGGGTGCTCCATCCAGTGAGGCCTGGAGTGACAAGGACAAAAAGGAGGAATAACGGAGGGCTGGGCAAGACGAGTGTGTTGAAGGTCAACGAGGGGTTAAGGAAAGGAGGTGTTCTCAGGGGAGTGGTCGTAGGATGAGTTGGCTTGAGGGGGAGGAGCGGTATATATACGGGGGCGGGGTAAGCCCACGTGCACAGTGCGGGAGAGTTAGCTCAGGGAGGCAGGTTTTTTCTCTGCTCCCTGATTTTACCTAGCAATGGAGAACATTGGTTTGCTGCTAGCGCGGCTGCGGGCCGCGGCGGCCAGTCGGGAACCAGGATGGCTCGAGGCTCAGGTGGGGGATCTTATAGCGGGGGGGTCGGGGGGGTCGCAGGCCGCAACACGAGTGTCCCCACGCGCTCGGCGGTCACGACCGCCGGAGCGTTTTTCGCCTACCCCCACCTCCAGGGCCCAGCGGCCTAGTAGAAGCCCCCAGGAGGACCCATCGCCCCCTCCTGCCAAGCGCTCACATGCTTCGGCCGGGGGTGATGGCGGACGGAATCCTCCACCTAGTCTGGGCCCGGTGGGCGGGGCCTCGGGCCGTACTGGCGCCCGATCCTCGCCCACGCAGCGGAGCAGTGATGATGGAGCGGTTCCCCCCCCACACCGCTGGGACATCGGGGGGTCCCAACGGGGGA
The DNA here is from genome assembly GCF_905171775.1 of Rana temporaria. Taxonomy (NCBI): domain Eukaryota; kingdom Metazoa; phylum Chordata; class Amphibia; order Anura; family Ranidae; genus Rana; species Rana temporaria. The sequence goes on along the minus strand of NC_053489.1, from coordinate 400,672,730 downwards.
AATGCAGTGGAACGGCCGGGGGGTCGTCCCGGATCACGACCACCGGTTCCAGGGGCTGATGCGGCAAAAGGTGAGGTGTACGTCTGCTTTGAGGGGCCGCTGGGGGCTCATCTGAAGCAGGAGATCAGGGATAAAATCGAGAAAGGTGAGTATGTGGAGATTTTTTCCCGTTAGAAAAATTCAATTTGGACCGGGTGAAGCCAGACAGTTCTAAAAAAGACAATGAGGAGGTATAGGTTGCGATGGGACCACAAGGACATTCGTTTGTGGATGCGGATGATTTCTGCGCCCCGGACTAATACTCAGTTTTTTCAGGGCGGGCCGGGGGTACGCCCACCTCTAGATCGCCGGCCGGGAAAAAATGGGGGGTGTGTTGGCAGTTTGACGAGGGTTCCTGCAAGTTTGGGGGAACCTGTCGTTTTAAACACGAGTGCTCCAGATGCGGGGGTGCTCACCCCCTGTCACGGTGCTTCAAAAAAGGAAAGCAGGCGGGAGATGCTGCTAGCAAAGGGGACAACGCCGGTGAAGGGGGAAAGGATGGGTCCTTTTCTAGATAGGTAACCAGATAGGGCGGCGGCGCAGCTGGTCGCGGCAGGGTTTTCCAAGGGTTTTGTCATTCCCAGTTCTTTGTCGAAGGCGCCACCCTTGGCTAAGAACCTGCGGTCTGCCTTGGAGAACCCGGTGGTGGTGTCAGCAAAATTGGCTGGGAGGTTGAGCTGGGTAGGATGGCGGGGCCGGGCCGTTCACAGAGATGCCACTGCCGGATTTGGTGGTGTCGCCTCTGGGGGTGGTGCCCAAGAAGGAACCAAACAAGTTTCGCCTCATTCACCACTTATCCTTTCCAAAGGGGGGGTGGGTGAATGACGCTATAGACCCCGAGGCATGCACGGTATCGTACACGTCATTTGACGCTGCGGTACGGTGGGTGCGGCGCTACGGAAGGGGGGCTCTTATGGCAAAGTCGGACATTGAGGCTTGCTGTCGGTGCACCCGGACAGTTTTAGGCTGTTGGGTTGCCGGTGGCGGGACGAGTTTTACGTGGATCGATGTTTGCCGATGGGCTGCTCGATTTCCTGCGCGTTGTTTGAAACGTTTAGTTCATTCTTGGAGTGGGTGGTCAGGGATGTGGCAGGCTCGGATTCAGTCATTCATTACCTGGATGACTTTCTGTGCGTGGGTCCTCCGTCATCCAACGTGTGTGCGATCTTGTTGGCAACGTTGCAGCACATGGCGGACAGGTTCGGGGGTCCTTTGGCGGCCGACAAGACGGAGGGCCCGGCCACGGCTTTGAGTTTCTTAGGAATCATTATTGATTCCGAGGCAATGGAGTGCAGGCTTCTGGTGGACAAGGTAGAGAATCTTCGGCTGGAGATTCGGGGGATGCTGGGGCGGGACAAGGTTCAGTTGCGGGCCTTGCAGTCCTTGTTGGGCAAGTTGAATTTTGCCTGCTGCATCATCCCTATGGGAAGGGTTTTCTGCCGACGGCTGTCGGCAGCTACGGCGGGCGTGAGGGCACCTACGCACTATATTCGCCTAACGGGGGATTTAAAGGCCATTTGGATGTCTGGGCCGGTCAGCAACTTTGATCTGGACTTGGTCACAGATGCGGCTGGGTCCACAGGTTACGGGGCCTTCTTTAAAGGACGATGGAGCGCGGAGGCGTGGCCTGAGTCCTGGTTGGCGGCAGGTTTTGAAAAGAACCTGGTGCTGCTAGAGCTATTCCTGGTGGTAGTGGCGATCGAGCTGTGGGGTGCGGAATGCAGGGATTTAAAGATCAGACTGAATTGCGATAACATGGGGGTGGTACAGGTAATTAATCGTATTTCCGGTTCATCTTTGCCGGTGGTGCGATTGCTGCGCCACCTCGTGTTGCGCTGTTTACAGTGGAATATTTTTCTGTATACGGTGCACATTCCGGGGGTGGATAACAGACTCGCTGACGCCTTGTCTCGGTTTCAGTGGGACAGGTTCAGGGAGCTGGCTCCAGGGGCGGACGCGGAAGGGGTCCCTTGCCCGGGGTGGATGTGGGGAATTGCATTGGAGTCGCAGCAGACTGGATCAGGAGATCGGTGAGTGGGCCGACATGGGCCGCATACTCAAAGGTATGGGAGGAATGGTCTGGTTTCAGGCGGCTGGCGGAAGCCGAGCTGGGGAATGGGGAGATGGGCTGGTTGGTGGTTTATTTTGTGGCTAGACACATGGAGAAGGGAGGGTCCGTGTGTTTCTTGGAGAAGAAACTAGCGGCCCTGGCATTTTTGTTCAAATTGGAAGGTAGGGAGGATCTTACAAAAATATTTTGGGTAAAGCAGGCGGTTATAGGGGTACAAGAAAGGTCATCAGAGCAAAGGCCGGTGTCATTTTCGGTATTGCGCAGGATTTTTGGGGTACTGGGGGAGGTTTGTTCGTCGGACTACGAGGTGCGGCTGTTTCGGACGTTTTTTTCGGTAGCATTTTTGGGGCTTTGCGGGTGGGGGAGCTTGTCAGTCCCTCAAAACAGGTGGCCGGGGGCCTTTTGATTGAGGACGTCAGGTCGTCGGAGGATAAGGTGGTTTTTAGGCTGCGGCGGTCAAAGACGGATCAGAGGGGAAAAGGGGTGGGCGTGTTTTTGTATACGTTGCCGGGTTCGGAAGTGTGTCCGGTAAGGGTCGTAAGGGAGTTCTTGGGGGTGCGCCCTGGGGGTGGTGGGCCGTTTTTGATGCATAGGGACGGTTCATTCGTATCAAGGTTTCAATTTGTAGCGATTTTTAGAAAATGTTTAAAGAAGACGGGGTTGGACAAGCTACTGTTTGCCCCGCACTCCCTCCGTATCGGGGGGGGGGGGGGGGCGACCGAGGCGGCCCGGTGCGGGTTGGATGAGGCGGCAGTGAAAAGGATTGGGAGATGGGGAACGAAGAGATTTCGGTCTTATGTACGCCCACATATGGTGTTGGATGAATAAGGGGTCCGGGATGCTCAGGCTTGGGGGTTTGGTTTTAAGGGTGGGTCTCAAAAAAAAATTCCGGGATGTATTGCTGGGTTGCAAGTTTTCATAGTCACTATTGCTGTTTTGTTTTTCAGGTGGAAGGCAGGCGCGCCTCGTGTGGATCATGGGGCATTCTTATGTTTGTAGGGGGGCCAGGAGAGCGGATGCTAGGCCAGATGGAAGGCAGTTGGGGATTTTCAGGCGGGAGGCAACGATTAGGTGGTTGGGTATCCCTGGGATGGGGTGGGGCAGGGTGCTGCCAGAGGTGCAGCGCTATGCTCGGCTCGACCGACCCCAGATGTGTTACTGTTACACGTCGGCGGGAACGACCTGGGGATTCGGCCTATAGGGGATTTGATATCGGCGGTCAAGGCGGATGTCTTGACCTTCCGGGCATCTTTCCCACGGATGTTGATCGTTTGGTCTGACATTGTCACACAGATCACTTGGCGTATGGCAAGGTCAGTGGATCGGGTCAACAAGGGGAGGGTAAAAGTGAAAAAGGTTCTGGGGAGGTTTGTGGCTAAGCATGGGGGGTTGGTGGTTCGGCACAGGGAGTTGGAGTTGAATGTAGGGCTGTACCTGCTCAGGGATGGTGTTCACCCAACTGAGGTGGGTACAGATTTGTGGGTGCTAGGTGTGCAGGAGGGAATTCAGAGGGCCCTGCGGGTGTGGAGGGGCCCGTGAGGGAAAGGGTTTTTTCCCTTTCAGCCTGTGGCGGTGTCCTTGGTCTTTGATGGTTACAGTTAACTGATGGAATGGAAATGGTTGGGGGGCTCATCGGTGGGATGTGCCCCTCATGGGGTTTTTGCAGTGGAACGGTGTCCGCTGTAATACGGTTACGGGTTAAAAGTGGGTGTCTCCGAGCTGGAGTAGGCTGGGGGCCTGGTATAGTAATGGTACCGCAGTGTGGTGGTGAAGGAAAAGATTAATGGGAGTTTACTGTCAAAGACCAATTGGGACTGGTGTTAATAATAAAGTGTTTTGGTTTAAAAATTGTTAAAGGGGTGGTTCACCCTAAAAACTACTTTTTTTTATTACACTGGTCCCCCACATTACAATACGATTAAGGCTATTATTTTTTTTTTGATGCTGTACATACCTTTGTACAGCATATTCACCCGTGGCATCCGGGTTGCGAGTCCCGCGGGAGTGGGCGTTCCTAACATGTCTGTGATTGACGTTTTGACCAAAAACGAGCTCCCCCCGTTGTGTAAGCCGCGTCACGGTTGGCGAAAGGAGCCGAACGGCGAGTCGGCGCTATACTGCGCATGCGCATCGCCGTTCGGCTCCTTTCGCCAATCGTGACGCGGCTTATGCGACGGGGGGAGCTCGTTTTTGGTCAAAGCGTCAATCACAGACATGTTAGGAATGCCCACTCCCGCGGGACTCGCAACCCGGATGCCACGGGTGAATATGCTGTACAAAGGTATGTACAGCATCAAAAAAATAATAATAGCCTTAATCGTATTGTAATGTGGGGGGCCAGTGTAATAAGAAAAAGTAGTTTTTAGGGTGAACCACCCCTTTAATAATAGAGTTGGAACTGTTGGAGATATTATTATCTAAAGTTTGGTTAAATATTTAATTTTGGTTATAAAATAAAAATGGCTGTTGTGGCCAATTTTACTCCAATTTACTGTGTTGATCTCGTTACTGGGGCAAAAGGGGGTGGTGAATAGGGGTTAAAAGGGGGAGGTAACAGTGGGGGGGTCAAGAAAAGGTTGCACTATGGGAACTACACTAGTCATGAAAAGCAACATGTGATCTCTTGCAGGTTGTAGATTCTTCAATTAAGGAAGGAGTTCATCTCAGTCCCCGGCTGCCATGCAGACAGACTGAGGATATTGTTGCAAGGGGTCCTTTGCATTATGGCCTGTCTGTTGTCTGAAATGCAGCTGTGCCTCCTTGTCCCCGGAGTTGTTCCAAAAGAAGGAAAACTGCTGGGAAGTATAGTCCACCCGAGTGAAATTGATGGACTGTGACATGTCATAGACAGAGGCGGCTCTAGACTTTGTGAGGCCTTAGGCGTAACTTAAATATGAGGCCCCACTAACGCCTGTAATGGTAAAAATAATTAAAGCAATTAAAATTAACTACATAAATTGCATATATTAAGAGCCTTAAAGTGCTGGTGTCAGTGCTCTCTTTCTCAGCACTGGCATCAGCGTGTTCTCAGTGCTGGTGTCGGTGCACTTCTTCTTAGTGCTCTCTATCTCGGTGCTGGTGCCATCGCTCTCTATCTCGGTGCTGGTGCCAGCACTCTCTATCTCGGTGCTGGTCCCAGCGCTGTCTCTATCAGTGCTGTACTCACATAGAGCTCCTTGAACTTCCCCGGCATCCAGTGACCCCTACTGACACACCTCCCCAAATCCCCAAGTGGCACGGGATTTGGATTTTGCTACCCCTTTCACCATCCTGGCACCCTAGGGTGGGTGATGCCAGCCCTGCCAAGCAGCATGTTCTGCAAATGGGGTTCCTGTCCTTAGGGAAGATGGGGTCCCTAGATAAGATGAGGTCCTTGTGGCCATGGAAGATGATGGGGGGGGTCCCTGTCCCAAGGTGAGATAGGGAGATGATGGGGTCCCTGTCCCCAAGTTGAGATGATGGGGGGTCCCTGTCCCCAAGGTGAGATGATGGGGGTCCCTGTCCCCAGGTGAGATGATGGGAAGTCCCTGTCCCCAGGTGAGATTAATGGGGGTCCCTGTCCCCAAGGAAGATGATGGGGACCCTGTCACCAGGGGAGATGATGGGGGATCCCTATCCCCAGGGAAGATTAAGGGGGTCCCTGTCCCCAGGGAAGATGATGGGGGGGTCCCTGTCCCCAGGGGGCTGTGTGGGGGATATGGGGTTGTCTCATTTACCAAGACCAAGTGTGCCGGGCACTCTTCCATCGCCACCTGGGTTCCTCCAGCAGCAGCACAGACATGTCGATCAGTATATCTCCAAGGCTAGGGAGATCTGTGTATGACAGAGGGTGAAGGGGGGGCTGGCAAACAAGCCTGCGGTGTCCTCCGGCTCTCATACAGCTGCACCTGTGTGCTTAAAGTTTGCGCGGGAGACTTGTGCAGTGCTCGTGAATAGATGCAGCCGACTCAGGGGGTGGAGCTATGGCTGGGGAGGACTCTGGGCTGAGTGGCGCTGCATGGGAAAGGAGAGAGGGACACGGAGGAGGAGCCAGTGACCAGCGGAACACACGTACGGAATGTGACACAGAGCAGCCAGTGCGGTAGAGGTGGGAGCGCTGCTACTCAACCCGTCCTCCAATCACCAGGATGCTTCTATTCCTACCCACCTCCAGCTCTTTAATTTGGCAAATTAATTCACCCCTGTGAGTGCGAGGCCTTAGGCAACTGCTTAATTTGCCTAATTAGAGAGCCGCCTCTGGTCATAGACCCTGGGGCAGATTCAGATAGATCTGTGGATCTTTAGATCCGCTAGATCTACCTGGTTTACGATCCGCCGGTGCAATTTAGCGAGGCAAGTGCATGATTCATAAAGCACTTACCTCGCAAACTGCACTGTCTGATCCTAACTCCCCCCGGCAGAATGCAAATTCCGCGGCTAGGGGGAGTGTACAATTTAAATCAGGCGCGTTCCCGCGCCGATTTAACTGCGCATGCGCCGGGGCGAAAAAGCCCAGTGCGCATGCTCCAAATGACGTCGCTACGACGTCATTGTTTGCGGCGGGTACGTCGTTTGCGGCCATCGGTATTCCCGATCGCGGTACGCAAACGACGTAGAAAATTTAAAAATCTGCGCGGGAACGTCGGCCATACTTAACATTAGCTACCCCTCATAGAAGCAGGGGTAGCTATCCGCCGGAAAAACCCGAACGCAAACGACGTAGAAAACGAGCGACGGGCGGGCGTACGGACGTGAATCAGCGGTTTTCCTCATTTGCATATGCGACGGGTAAAAAATCGCGACGACACCTAGCGGCCGGCGGGAGATTACAGCCTAAGATTCGACTGGTGTAAGTCACTTACACCAGTCGGATCCAAGGGAGATCTATGCGGAACTGATTCTTATGAATCAGTCGCATAGCTCCGACGGTGGGATCTCACAGATCCGACCGTCGGGTCTCACAGATACGACGGCGGATCAGGAGATCCGCCGGCGTATCTCTATCTGAATCTGCCCCACTGGGTGTGTAGTTAGAATAGGCTATGATGAAGGGGCAAATGCTTACCTTTCTTTGAATAATGGACTCATCCATGCATCAGGACTGTTTACTTGATGAATGAAATCCTAATGAAGTTCATGTTTGATTAGGAAAGGAGGTGGCATTCTCAGTTGAGATTGGGGCTTGCTTTCAGTATGTATACAATGCAAATTGTTTGTAGGGTGCCTTTACACTGCTATGCTGTCTTCGGCTGAGGACAATTGAAGACCATTTAACCACTTGCCGACCGGCTCACGCCAATATACGTTGGCAGAATGGCTCTGCTGGGCGAATCCCCGTATAGGTACCCTTTACGAGCCACCACGTGTGCCCGCTGCATGGTGGGGGACCATCGTGGGCACAAGCGCTAGCGCAGGGATTTGTGTGTGTAAACACACAAATCACTGTTCTGTCAGGGGAGAGGAGACATATTGTACTACTATATAGGAACAGTGATATATCTCCTCCCCCAGTCAGTCACATTGCCATACAATTATAAACACTAACTAGGGAACACAGTTAACCCCTTGATCGCCCCCCTAGTGTTAACTCCTTCCCGGCCAGTGACATTTACACAGTAATAAGTGCATTTGTATAACACTGATCGCTGTATAAATGTCAGTGGTCCTAAAAATGTGCCAAAAGTGATCTGTCCGCCGCAATGTCGCCGTACCGCTAAAAATCACAGATCACCGCCATTACTAGTAAAAAAAATAATAAGAATAAAAATGCCATAAATATTCCATAAATCTTTCCCATAGTTTGTAGTTTGTATAACTTTTGCGTAAATCAATCAATATACACTTATTGGGATTTTTTTTATACCAAAAATATGTAGAAGAATATATATTGGCCTAAACTGATAAAGAAATGTGTTCTTTAACCACTTCAATACAGGGCATTTTCACCCCCTTCCTGCCCAGACCATTTTTTCGTTTTCAGTGCTATAATAAATGTCATAATTAAAAAAAAATAAAAAAAGTTTTTTCCTCAGTTTAGGCTGATATATTTATTTTGGTAAAAAAAAAAAACGCATTAAGCGTATATTGATTGGTTTGCGCAAAAGTTATAGCGTCTACAAAATAGGGGATAGATTTATGGCATTTTTTTTTTACTAGTAATGGCGACGATCTGTGATTTTTATTGGGATTGCGACTGACAAATCAGACACTTTTAAAACATTTTTGGGACCATTCACATTTATACAGCGATCAGTGCTATAAAAATGCACTGATTACTGTGTAAATGTGACTGGCAGAAAAGGGGTTAACACTAGGGGGCGATCAAGGGGTTAAATGTGTATCCTAGGGAGTGATTCTAACTGTGGGGGGAGGGGACTGACTGGGGGAGGTTATCGATCGGTGTCCCTATGTACAAGGAAGACACCATCGTTCTCCTCTCTCTGACAGGACATGGATCTGTGTGTTTACTGGCTCTGTAACTGGCAATCGCGGGTGCCTGGCAGACATCGCGGCCGCCAGGCACGCGCATTGGCACGAGTGACACGGCAGGCGTGCGCACGCCGGCGGCGGTGCTCGCGTGTGCCCTCTAGCGGCTGGGAGGCTGAGGACGTCATATGACGGCCTCCCAGGATGGCAGAGCCACCTTGCAGCCGTCACTTTAATATACGCGGGATGGGAAGTGGTTAAAAACATTTTTGGGGATATTTTTATTTTTTTGTTTATAGCGCAAAAAATAAAAAACGCAGAGGTAATCAAATACCTTCAAAAGAAAACTCTATTTGTGGGACAACACTGAAGAAATTACACTTTGCTACAATATAAAGTAGTGAGTCTACAACTTGTATAACAGTGTAAATTTGCTGTCCCCTGAAAATAACTCAACACACAGCCATTAATGTCTAAACCGCTGGCAACAAAAGTGAGTAAACCCCTAAGTGAAAATGTCCAAATTGGGCCCAATAAGCCATTTTCCCTCCCCTGTGTCATGTGACTCATTTGTGTTACAAGGTCTCAAGTGTGAGGGATCAGATGTGTTAAATTTGGTGTTATCGCTCTCACTCTCTCATACTGGTCACTGAAAGTTCCACATGACACCTGAAAAAAGAGCCTACATACTAGACTATAAGAAGATTGCCAAGACCCAAAAACTGAGCTGCAGTACTGTGCAAAAAAATTTGCATTTATTATTTTGTTCTAAAAAATGAACTTATCCTTTAAACCTTTAAAGGGGTTGTAAACCTTGGTATTTTTTCGCTATGGCCGCCGACTGTATCACACAGGAGCGTGCCCGTGTGGTAACTAGTGTTGAGCAGAATACGCCATATTCGATTTTGCGATATATCTCGAATATATAGTCGAATATTCGAGATATATTCGCTAAATTCGAATATTCGTGATATTTTATCGAAATGAAATGATTGCGAATTTTCGCTATTGCGAATGCGAAAATAATTGCGAATTTTCGATAACTGCGGTAGGAGCACTCTGATTGGCTCAGAATATTCGTGATATTTTACAATACAAAATAATTGCGAATATTCGGCAAATGCGGAAGGAGCACTCTGATTGGCTCAGAATATTCTTGATATTTTACAATACAAAATAATTGCGAATATTCGGCAAATGCGGAAGGAGCACTCTGATTGGCTCAGAATATTCTTGATATTTTACAATACAAAATAATTGCGAATATTCGGCAAATGCGGAAGGAGCACTCTGATTGGCTCAGAATATTCTTGATATTTTACAATACAAAATAATTGCGAATATTCGGCAAATGCGGAAGGAGCACTCTGATTGGCTCAGAATATTCTTGATATTTTACAATACAAAATAATTGCGAATATTCGGCAAATGCGGAAGGAGCACTCTGATTGGCTCAGAATATTCTTGATATTTTACAATACAAAATAATTGCGAATATTCGGCAAATGCGGAAGGAGCACTCTGATTGGCTCAGAATATTCTTGATATTTTACAATACAAAATAATTGCGAATATTCGGCAAATGCGGAAGGAGCACTCTGATTGGCTCAGAATATTCGTGATATTTTACAATACAAAATAATTGCGAATATTCGGCAAATGCGGAAGGAGCACTCTGATTGGCTCAGAATATTCTTGATATTTTACAATACAAAATAATTGCGAATATTCGGCAAATGCGGAAGGAGCACTCTGATTGGCTCAGAATATTCGTGATATTTTACAATAGAAAATAAAAAGTGTTTTGCATTGGTGGTGATTCTTTACTCTATCCATCTGTCACAGCCGTTTGTCAATCAAACACCTTGAAGATTGAACACGTTCATGCTTTGAAATTTTTTTCACTTCACATATCAAAGACATTTTTATGAAAGATTATTTTTCTATTATTGGGACTATATTTCTTTATATATTTGTTTCACTGTGTATTTCACAAGTTATTTGCGCTTGCTTATTTTATAATTTGCCCACATGTCTTGTCACTAGACATATTTTTTATTCTTGTAGAGCGACTCCATTTTCTGTCTTGTATTAATTTATGTTGTATAACATTTTTGAGTTGCTGCTGTATTCTCCCCTTTTTTTAAGGTATGCGCAATTTTTTCCTTCTTACAAAAAAAAATAATATCAAACATACAAATATTCATGAGAAAGAAAAATAATTGCGCTAAACCCAAATATACACTCGTATTAAGCAAGTGTATGTGAAAACCATTGTGTCTATAAATAAATAATCCAATGGAATCAGGAAGTCAGGGTTACCTACCCTGCTAGTAGTGGTGTGTATGAACCCAGTGATCAACAGCACAAGTAGTGATAAACCATAACTTCAAAAATAATTAAAGTAAAATTAACAACATTAGTGTTATAAAGTCCATGAAGTCCAAAACTAATTTTTGGAAATAAATAGTAAGTCCATGTGATGAATAAAAACACCCGTGAAGATTCCAGAAATATTGTAATTAATACACCAAACGTGAATCCTCCACCGATCATGCAGCTGCTTACCAGAAGTCTGGGTCCTGCCGGACCACTATCCACATATCTCTCAACCAGAGATTTTGTAAGGCAGTAGGAACTCCACCGCTTGCACTAAAACCACTCCGTGCTCAACGAGGGATATAGAAGACAACAAGACAGAGCTCCACATAGCATAAATCCGGGTAGTTTATTTTAAAAACAGCAGTAAGCATATATACATACAACTCACATTTAAGTTGAATAAACCAGCATTTGGCCTGTAACGCCGGCCGGACGTGTCCAGGAACAAAAAAGGCCACTCGCTTGGAGAAATTAAGGGGATGGCGTCCACACGTCACTCACTCCACCCGACGCGTTTCGTGACAAGATCACTTCGTCTCGGGGTACGAGTGGCGTGGGACGCCACCCCTTTATATAAGAATACAATATCAGTTAATTGGTAAGGCTAATTCACTAACCAAGCCTCGTCCCGGGATTCTCACACACACCGGAAGTGTATTGAACTTCATCCGGGTCACAAGTCAACCGGAAGTCATTACCCATAGGTTACTCGGTGGCTCCGCCCAAATGGGCGGACACTTGCGGCGTGTGTAACATCCACTGCAGCGAGGCGTGGTAGGAACATCTGAGGGGCGGGACTGTGATGTCACTGCTCCAAGTTTAACAATATAGTTCAGCACGTCAGATGGTAGAATTTCAAGTGCTGCACACGATCGCAATATACGCGCCACTGTACAACATCCGAACCACCACCCGGCCGGGGAACTGTATATACAAATACACATTACATATAAAATTAAAACATTTAAAAATGAACGTTAGGTGCTAGGCTGCATCGTGACGTTATGAGCCAAACCTCACTATGGGTCCTTCGCGCATGCGCCCATCCAAGTGATTGCGCTCCACAGAGCGGCTCACCGCGATGACCCTGCACGTCCAAGCACCTCCGCTCCCTCTAAACCAACAGCAAAATAACCTCACCACGTGAGGTGTATAGCTGTTGATAATTGGATCTAGCTATGCTGGACATGTTTTTAGCGCGTCGGTACATATCTTAAAGTCAAAGGGGTATGACCCTATCTAATTAAAGAAATTTGGTTCAATATTGTTGGATCCATATAGACATAAAATTTTAGAAAAATTCATTGATAAAAATGATATCTATTATTGTGTGAGTGACCACACTTAGTAAATTTAAATAAATTATAAAAGAGTGAAAAAGGTTTGTTGTATGAAAATTAATCAGATCTATTGTGTGTAACCACCCTAACCAAAAGGGTTATAAATACATATTTATAAATTAATAAATAAAAGTGAATCTTATTTTATTATGTGGGAAACCACAAAGAACCGGGCACCCTAAATTGATTCCCAATATTTGGTTCGGTCTCAGTGCGTAGACACTACACGCCCAGTGTGGGGTGTTTGAGTAATGAAACTAAAACTTAAATAGATTGATTATATAAATTAAAAGTGAATAATTTATGATCAATATGGCTCTTGCACCAATGCTTTCAAATCCATGTCCAGCAGCGCATCCATAGTTATCTCGTTTGTATAGACAATCTGGTTGTCTTCAGAGAGGAAAATAAAAGTTTAAAATGTATCATAAACTAAAAATCAAGCATTATTTATAAAAGCGTTGATGTCGGTGTCCACGTTGAGGCCATAGGGGAGGTATGTCCTCAGTCTGTGGATCCATGCCATTTCTGTTTTAGAGATTTCTCTGATTAGAGAACTTCCCCTCCAGTTGGGCTTATGTTTGTCAATGCCCACAAACAAAGTTCCCTCTGGGTTTCTATGGTGAACTGAGTCATAATGTCTCGAAACCGAATGGTTTGGAAAGCCACTTCTTATTTTCGCTATATGCTCGTTCAGTCTAGTTTTAAGTTCTCTTTTAGTCCTCCCCACGTACTGTAACCCGCATGGACATTGGAGCAGATAAATCACCCCTTTACTAGAGCAGGTGATAAATGGTTTTACTTCATGGGTTCGTCCAGTACTGGTGGAGGAAAATTGAGAGATCTTGCGATCTTGGCACTTGTTTAGGGAGCACACTTGGCAGTTTTTACACCTGTGGTAACCAGTGAGATTTTGCCAGAAGACTCGTGTTTCTTTGGGGGGATCCTGTACACTTGGGGCCACACTGGCTCCCAAGGATGAGGCTCCTCGGAATACCACGGATGGCCTCACTGGCAACACAGGTGCAAGCACAAGGTCGCTTTGTAATATATGCCAATGCTTCCTAATCAAATGTTTGACATTTCGGTGTTGTACTGAAAAGGTGGTTATGAATGGCAAAGAAAAGGTGTTATTCTCTTGTCTGGTTTGAACCTTTAACAGGGATTCCCTGTTCATATCACGGGCAGATTGTACTGCCTGATCCAATGCCAGTGGATCATAACCCTTCTCAAGGAACTTTTTTGATAAAACAGCAGCCTGAGTATCAAAAACTTCAACGTCTGTGCAGTTGCGTCTGATCCTGGTATACTGTCCTTGGGGGACTGCCTTCAACCATGGACCATAGTGGCAACTGTCCAGAGGTATGAACGAGTTCCTATCGGTCGGTTTAAAAAATGTACTGGTGACAAACTTGTCTCCTACTATGCCAATGTTCAAATCCAAAAAATTAACCAGAGTCTGACTTGCAGAAAAAGTGAATCTGATGCCTCTAGTGTTGTTATTGAGGGAATTCATGAACAGATCTAAGTCGTCTCTCTCTCCATCCCATAGGAGGAGGACGTCGTCGATGTACCTAACCCAAAGTGTGACCTCAGGCCTTCGGCAATCATCGACGACGTCCTCCTCCCACTTGGCCATGAAGAGATTTGCCAAGCTGGGGGCATATTTAGCCCCCATGGCCACTCCTCGATCCTGGCGAAAAAAACAGTTATCGAACCAAAAATAGTTGTGACTCGCTGCAAATTGAAGCAGGGTCATGATGAACTCAATCTGCTCTGAGGCTAGAGTTGAGTCTCTAGTCAAATAGAATCTCACAGCCTCGAGGCCCAGGTCGTGGGGAATTATGGTGTAGAGGGATGTCACATCTGCTGTGACCATCCATACACCCTCCCTAGGGGATAATCCCGACAGCAGGTTGATCACCTGTTTCGTGTCTCCAATAAAGGATGGTATATTGCGCACCAGTGGCTGCAAATAAAAATCAATGTACTTGCCCACCCGGGACGTGATGGAATCAATCCCACTCACAATGGGACGTCCCGGGGGGCAAGTTTGATTCTTATGGATCTTTGGGAGATAGTATATTACCGGTGTGCGAGGAGCCACCGGCACTAAGAACAGACTCTCCTTTTTGTTTAAAATCCCTTTCTGGAGGCCCTGGTCTACTATGACCTCCAGGTCGCGTTTGTACTTGACGACTGGGTCACGGTTTAAAGGGGTATAGGTGGCATCATCGTCCACGATGCGGTGCATCTCTGCATCATAATCGCATCTATCTAGGACGACGATGCCACCTCCCTTATCTGCCGGTCTAATGACAAGTGATTTGTTGGAACACAACGAATCTAATCCTGTCTCAAGAGCTTTATTAAGTCTAGCCTTCTTAATCTTCATCTTATCCAAGTCCTTAAGTACAACATCCCTAAAGACCCTAATGCTAGCAGGTAGGGTCCCGGGATTGAACAGAGAGGCATTGGATAGATTGGAATGCCTATATTCTGAAACGCACTGAGGCCCTTCGTCAATAGGATTCGTTAAGAAATGTCTTTTAATGCTCAATTTTCTAGAGAACTTATGAACATCCATAAAGGTTTGAAATTTGCTCAGATTTCTCGGAGGTGCAAACTTCAAACCCCTATCTAGCAACGCTTTTTCAGAATCTGTGAGTGTTTGTTGGCTTAAGTTGTAGATGCCTACACCTACACTCTTCTTCTCTTTGGATGCTTGGGCTCTCCTCCCCCCTCTGGTCCCTCTCTTGGTTCTATAGGCCATGCTGGGCCGTGGTGGCTCCTGGGAAAACCCCAATTGTAGGGAGAGCGGGATGGAGGAGGTCCTTGCATATTTTCTGGTCTAAAGTTCCCATAGCCCCTATCTAGTGGCCCAAAACCAGGTGGGGGAAAGAATCTTTCCCAGTTACTATATGGAGCATCCCTAGGTCCAGGCCCATAGGGCCCCATCGGGTCTGATAGAGGGAAGAAACGATTCTGGGTTGGAATATTGGAGTCATAAATACCGTCTCTCCTGTTTTGAGGGTTGAATTCCCTTTGGATAGAATTTCTAAACAGGTTTGTCTGGTCTCGGCCTACTGGAGAGTCAGTCCTATAATGTTGAAATTGAGACTCTGATCTATGGCTTCTTAATTTCTGTCGACCTCTAATGGGGGTATGAGGCTGGGCCGTATCTTTTTTGACGTTTTTAACCTTAACCCTAGGTTTCTGTTGAGCTTGGGAAGATGCAGAAGTGCTAGGTTGATCCCCTTTATTGGATGAGGCCAATGTACGCTGTGAGGGCACTGGGGGGGCACCAGAGATTTGTGGAGTTGTATCCATTGTCTCTCTGTCCTCTGCTTCTAAAGCAATTTTTTTCTGCCATTTGAATACCAACCTTGACTTATAGTCCTCTAAGTCGCGGTTGTATTTCTTTTTCTTCTTAACTTTTTGGTCTTTGTCCTCTTTTTCTAGATTTTTTTTGGAGATTGGCGGAGTAATCCTGATATTCCTCCTCCTTTTTGTGAGGAATCAATGATTCCTTAACCAATTTAATCTCGGAGTCTAACTTGATTAGTTTGTCTCTCTTCCTCTCCGCTAGAAAGCGCAAGAAGGAAGTGCCAGCATCATTGAAATATTTGGCCCAACCGATCAAGTCAGACTCATCTGTCTGAGGACTAACCTCCCACCTTAGGCTCCTAGGAACCATCCCGCTTTTGACATAAGTCTCTAAAAAAACTACGTCCCACTGGGTGTGTATTTCTGCTGTCATGAGATTTTTCAATCTCATGAAGAGCCCACTTACTTCAGAAGTGGTGGGTATTGGGGTGGAATCAAACACCCCCGCTGTATTGACTACCCTATTTGAGCGGAAGTCAAAAATATCCATAGTGACCCTATAAAGATCACCAAACCAAGCTGCAATTGAAGGTATATACAGATAATAAAGGAAAATAGTTGGAAACAACTGCGCTAAGGTAAGAGATCGGGATTAATAAGCAGCAATTAGGTTGTGTATAAACAAAAATAACGAATGAGAAAGAAAAATAATTGCGCTAAACCCAAATATACACTCGTATTAAGCAAGTGTATGTGAAAACCATTGTGTCTATAAATAAATAATCCAATGGAATCAGGAAGTCAGGGTTACCTACCCTGCTAGTAGTGGTGTGTATGAACCCAGTGATCAACAGCACAAGTAGTGATAAACCATAACTTCAAAAATAATTAAAGTAAAATTAACAACATTAGTGGGGACGCCATCCCCTTCATTTCTCCAAGCGAGTGGCCTTTTTTGTTCCTGGACACGTCCGGCCGGCGTTACAGGCCAAATGCTGGTTTATTCAACTTAAATGTGAGTTACTGCTTACTGCTGTTTTTAAAATAAACTACCCGGATTTATGCTATGTGGAGCTCTGTCTTGTTGTCTTCTATATCCCTCGTTGAGCACGGAGTGGTTTTAGTGCAAGCGGTGGAGTTCCTACTGCCTTACAAAATCTCTGGTTGAGAGATATGTGGATAGTGGTCCGGCAGGACCCAGACTTCTGGTAAGCAGCTGCATGATCGGTGGAGGATTCACGTTTGGTGTATTAATTACAATATTTCTGGAATCTTCACGGGTGTTTTTATTCATCACATGGACTTACTATTTATTTCCAAAAATTAGTTTTGGACTTCATGGACTTTATAACACTAATGTTGTTAATTTTACTTTAATTATTTTTGAAGTTATGGTTTATCACTACTTGTGCTGTTGATCACTGGGTTCATACACACCACTACTAGCAGGGTAGGTAACCCTGACTTCCTGATTCCATTGGATTATTTATTTATAGACACAATGGTTTTCACATACACTTGCTTAATACGAGTGTATATTTGGGTTTAGCGCAATTATTTTTCTTTCTCATTCGTTATTTTTGTTTATACACAACCTAATTGCTGCTTATTAATCCCGATCTCTTACCTTAGCGCAGTTGTTTCCAACTATTTTCCTTTATTATCTGTATATACCTTCAATTGCAGCTTGGTTTGGTGATCTTTATAGGGTCACTATGGATATTTTTGACTTCCGCTCAAATAGGGTAGTCAATACAGCGGGGGTGTTTGATTCCACCCCAATACCCACCACTTCTGAAGTAAGTGGGCTCTTCATGAGATTGAAAAATCTCATGACAGCAGAAATACACACCCAGTGGGACGTAGTTTTTTTAGAGACTTATGTCAAAAGCGGGATGGTTCCTAGGAGCCTAAGGTGGGAGGTTAGTCCTCAGACAGATGAGTCTGACTTGATCGGTTGGGCCAAATATTTCAATGATGCTGGCACTTCCTTCTTGCGCTTTCTAGCGGAGAGGAAGAGAGACAAACTAATCAAGTTAGACTCCGAGATTAAATTGGTTAAGGAATCATTGATTCCTCACAAAAAGGAGGAGGAATATCAGGATTACTCCGCCAATCTCCAAAAAAATCTAGAAAAAGAGGACAAAGACCAAAAAGTTAAGAAGAAAAAGAAATACAACCGCGACTTAGAGGACTATAAGTCAAGGTTGGTATTCAAATGGCAGAAAAAAATTGCTTTAGAAGCAGAGGACAGAGAGACAATGGATACAACTCCACAAATCTCTGGTGCCCCCCCAGTGCCCTCACAGCGTACATTGGCCTCATCCAATAAAGGGGATCAACCTAGCACTTCTGCATCTTCCCAAGCTCAACAGAAACCTAGGGTTAAGGTTAAAAACGTCAAAAAAGATACGGCCCAGCCTCATACCCCCATTAGAGGTCGACAGAAATTAAGAAGCCATAGATCAGAGTCTCAATTTCAACATTATAGGACTGACTCTCCAGTAGGCCGAGACCAGACAAACCTGTTTAGAAATTCTATCCAAAGGGAATTCAACCCTCAAAACAGGAGAGACGGTATTTATGACTCCAATATTCCAACCCAGAATCGTTTCTTCCCTCTATCAGACCCGATGGGGCCCTATGGGCCTGGACCTAGGGATGCTCCATATAGTAACTGGGAAAGATTCTTTCCCCCACCTGGTTTTGGGCCACTAGATAGGGGCTATGGGAACTTTAGACCAGAAAATATGCAAGGACCTCCTCCATCCCGCTCTCCCTACAATTGGGGTTTTCCCAGGAGCCACCACGGCCCAGCATGGCCTATAGAACCAAGAGAGGGACCAGAGGGGGGAGGAGAGCCCAAGCATCCAAAGAGAAGAAGAGTGTAGGTGTAGGCATCTACAACTTAAGCCAACAAACACTCACAGATTCTGAAAAAGCGTTGCTAGATAGGGGTTTGAAGTTTGCACCTCCGAGAAATCTGAGCAAATTTCAAACCTTTATGGATGTTCATAAGTTCTCTAGAAAATTGAGCATTAAAAGACATTTCTTAACGAATCCTATTGACGAAGGGCCTCAGTGCGTTTCAGAATATAGGCATTCCAATCTATCCAATGCCTCTCTGTTCAATCCCGGGACCCTACCTGCTAGCATTAGGGTCTTTAGGGATGTTGTACTTAAGGACTTGGATAAGATGAAGATTAAGAAGGCTAGACTTAATAAAGCTCTTGAGACAGGATTAGATTCGTTGTGTTCCAACAAATCACTTGTCATTAGACCGGCAGATAAGGGAGGTGGCATCGTCGTCCTAGATAGATGCGATTATGATGCAGAGATGCACCGCATCGTGGACGATGATGCCACCTATACCCCTTTAAACCGTGACCCAGTCGTCAAGTACAAACGCGACCTGGAGGTCATAGTAGACCAGGGCCTCCAGAAAGGGATTTTAAACAAAAAGGAGAGTCTGTTCTTAGTGCCGGTGGCTCCTCGCACACCGGTAATATACTATCTCCCAAAGATCCATAAGAATCAAACTTGCCCCCCGGGACGTCCCATTGTGAGTGGGATTGATTCCATCACGTCCCGGGTGGGCAAGTACATTGATTTTTATTTGCAGCCACTGGTGCGCAATATACCATCCTTTATTGGAGACACGAAACAGGTGATCAACCTGCTGTCGGGATTATCCCCTAGGGAGGGTGTATGGATGGTCACAGCAGATGTGACATCCCTCTACACCATAATTCCCCACGACCTGGGCCTCGAGGCTGTGAGATTCTATTTGACTAGAGACTCAACTCTAGCCTCAGAGCAGATTGAGTTCATCATGACCCTGCTTCAATTTGCAGCGAGTCACAACTATTTTTGGTTCGATAACTGTTTTTTTCGCCAGGATCGAGGAGTGGCCATGGGGGCTAAATATGCCCCCAGCTTGGCAAATCTCTTCATGGCCAAGTGGGAGGAGGACGTCGTCGATGATTGCCGAAGGCCTGAGGTCACACTTTGGGTTAGGTACATCGACGACGTCCTCCTCCTATGGGATGGAGAGAGAGACGACTTAGATCTGTTCATGAATTCCCTCAATAACAACACTAGAGGCATCAGATTCACTTTTTCTGCAAGTCAGACTCTGGTTAATTTTTTGGATTTGAACATTGGCATAGTAGGAGACAAGTTTGTCACCAGTACATTTTTTAAACCGACCGATAGGAACTCGTTCATACCTCTGGACAGTTGCCACTATGGTCCATGGTTGAAGGCAGTCCCCCAAGGACAGTATACCAGGATCAGACGCAACTGCACAGACGTTGAAGTTTTTGATACTCAGGCTGCTGTTTTATCAAAAAAGTTCCTTGAGAAGGGTTATGATCCACTGGCATTGGATCAGGCAGTACAATCTGCCCGTGATATGAACAGGGAATCCCTGTTAAAGGTTCAAACCAGACAAGAGAATAACACCTTTTCTTTGCCATTCATAACCACCTTTTCAGTACAACACCGAAATGTCAAACATTTGATTAGGAAGCATTGGCATATATTACAAAGCGACCTTGTGCTTGCACCTGTGTTGCCAGTGAGGCCATCCGTGGTATTCCGAGGAGCCTCATCCTTGGGAGCCAGTGTGGCCCCAAGTGTACAGGATCCCCCCAAAGAAACACGAGTCTTCTGGCAAAATCTCACTGGTTACCACAGGTGTAAAAACTGCCAAGTGTGCTCCCTAAACAAGTGCCAAGATCGCAAGATCTCTCAATTTTCCTCCACCAGTACTGGACGAACCCATGAAGTAAAACCATTTATCACCTGCTCTAGTAAAGGGGTGATTTATCTGCTCCAATGTCCATGCGGGTTACAGTACGTGGGGAGGACTAAAAGAGAACTTAAAACTAGACTGAACGAGCATATAGCGAAAATAAGAAGTGGCTTTCCAAACCATTCGGTTTCGAGACATTATGACTCAGTTCACCATAGAAACCCAGAGGGAACTTTGTTTGTGGGCATTGACAAACATAAGCCCAACTGGAGGGGAAGTTCTCTAATCAGAGAAATCTCTAAAACAGAAATGGCATGGATCCACAGACTGAGGACATACCTCCCCTATGGCCTCAACGTGGACACCGACATCAACGCTTTTATAAATAATGCTTGATTTTTAGTTTATGATACATTTTAAACTTTTTTTTTCCTCTCTGAAGACAACCAGATTGTCTATACAAACGAGATAACTATGGATGCGCTGCTGGACATGGATTTGAAAGCATTGGTGCAAGAGCCATATTGATCATAAATTATTCACTTTTAATTTATATAATCAATCTATTTAAGTTTTAGTTTCATTACTCAAACACCCCACACTGGGCGTGTAGTGTCTACGCACTGAGACCGAACCAAATATTGGGAATCAATTTAGGGTGCCCGGTTCTTTGTGGTTTCCCACATAATAAAATAAGATTCACTTTTATTTATTAATTTATAAATATGTATTTATAACCCTTTTGGTTAGGGTGGTTACACACAATAGATCTGATTAATTTTCATACAACAAACCTTTTTCACTCTTTTATAATTTATTTAAATTTACTAAGTGTGGTCACTCACACAATAATAGATATCATTTTTATCAATGAATTTTTCTAAAATTTTATGTCTATATGGATCCAACAATATTGAACCAAATTTCTTTAATTAGATAGGGTCATACCCCTTTGACTTTAAGATATGTACCGACGCGCTAAAAACATGTCCAGCATAGCTAGATCCAATTATCAACAGCTATACACCTCACGTGGTGAGGTTATTTTGCTGTTGGTTTAGAGGGAGCGGAGGTGCTTGGACGTGCAGGGTCATCGCGGTGAGCCGCTCTGTGGAGCGCAATCACTTGGATGGGCGCATGCGCGAAGGACCCATAGTGAGGTTTGGCTCATAAAGTCACGATGCAGCCTAGCACCTAACGTTCATTTTTAAATGTTTTAATTTTATATGTAATGTGTATTTGTATATACAGTTCCCCGGCCGGGTGGTGGTTCGGATGTTGTACAGTGGCGCGTATATTGCGATCGTGTGCAGCACTTGAAATTCTACCATCTGACGTGCTGAACTATATTGTTAAACTTGGAGCAGTGACATCACAGTCCCGCCCCTCAGATGTTCCTACCACGCCTCGCTGCAGTGGATGTTACACACGCCGCAAGTGTCCGCCCATTTGGGCGGAGCCACCGAGTAACCTATGGGTAATGACTTCCGGTTGACTTGTGACCCGGATGAAGTTCAATACACTTCCGGTGTGTGTGAGAATCCCGGGACGAGGCTTGGTTAGTGAATTAGCCTTACCAATTAACTGATATTGTATTCTTATATAAAGGGGTGGCGTCCCACGCCACTCGTACCCCGAGACGAAGTGATCTTGTCACGAAACGCGTCGGGTGGAGTGAGTGACGTGTGGACGCCATCCCCTTAATTTCTCCAAGCGAGTGGCCTTTTTTGTTCCTGGACACGTCCGGCCGGCGTTACAGGCCAAATGCTGGTTTATTCAACTTAAATGTGAGTTGTATGTATATATGCTTACTGCTGTTTTTAAAATAAACTACCCGGATTTATGCTATGTGGAGCTCTGTCTTGTTGTCTTCTATATCCCTCGTTGAGCACGGAGTGGTTTTAGTGCAAGCGGTGGAGTTCCTACTGCCTTACAAAATCTCTGGTTGAGAGATATGTGGATAGTGGTCCGGCAGGACCCAGACTTCTGGTAAGCAGCTGCATGATCGGTGGAGGATTCACGTTTGGTGTATTAATTACAATATTTCTGGAATCTTCACGGGTGTTTTTATTCATCACATGGACTTACTATTTATTTCCAAAAATTAGTTTTGGACTTCATGGACTTTATAACACTAATGTTGTTAATTTTACTTTAATTATTTTTGAAGTTATGGTTTATCACTACTTGTGCTGTTGATCACTGGGTTCATACACACCACTACTAGCAGGGTAGGTAACCCTGACTTCCTGATTCCATTGGATTATTTATTTATAGACACAATGGTTTTCACATACACTTGCTTAATACGAGTGTATATTTGGGTTTAGCGCAATTATTTTTCTTTCTCATTCGTTATTTTTGTTTATACACAACCTAATTGCTGCTTATTAATCCCGATCTCTTACCTTAGCGCAGTTGTTTCCAACTATTTTCCTATACAAATATTCATAACAGAAACATACACAAAGCCCCCCCCCCCCTTTTGCATCAGAGATAATCAGAGTTCTCCTACCACAGTTATCGAAAATTCGCAACCATTTTCGCATTCGCATTAGCGAAAATTCGCAATTTTTTTTTTTTTATATTCGGCAACATAAAAGGATCGCCTCAGCTTAGCTACTCGGCCCAGGGTCTCTAATCATACCAGCAATGCTTTTAGACGTCGATAGGATGTGATCTGTTTTAAAAATAAAATTGAAAAAATGCGAATATTCGGAATTGCGAATATTCATTGCGAAATTCGAAATATATCGCGAATACTCGAATATGCCATATACGAGCCGAATATTCGCAATACGAATATTCGTGAGCAACACTAGTGGTAACCCCCTCGGGAGAGATCTTCCCAGAGGGGGTTAGCTCTTGCGGGGAGGAGCCGCGAGAGCTGCCGTGGGACCCTAGACCAGGAGGGTCAGACCTACTCTGTGCAAAACGAACTGCACAGTGGAGGTAAGTATGACATGTATGTTTAAAAAAATACAAATAAATATACTTTACGATCACTTTAAGCCTATTGTGAATTGTGAGCCTATTGTGAATTGTGAGCCTATTGTGGATTGTGAGCCTATTGTGGATTGAGTCTATTGTATTCAGGGCCGGCGCTACCACTAGGCGGATTAGGCAGCCGCCTAGGGCGCCCGGCCGCTGGTTATACTACAACTGCACTGTCAATCCACAGAGCTTAGAACTAACACCAGGCAGGCATCCATGACATGTGTGAAGCAGCGCCACGGCCCCCCCCCCCCCGCCCTATCTCCGCTCTAAACAGTGACATGTGTAGTGGATACAGTGGGTACAGTCCAGCACTCCCCCCCGGGCCCCGCGGCTCTGACTCTGTAACACATCCCACCCCCCTTCCAGCCCGCTCTGTGCTCTGTAACATGTGACAGTATGCAGGTCCAGCCCACCCCCCAGGGCGCTCTCCGGTGTTTGAGTACAGTGCTGTCAGCGCACCCCCCCCCCCCGTATGCTCTCGGCTCTCCGGTATCCACACACAGACCCCCCCCCCCCCGAGGACGTTCTGCTGCCCGTGCCGTGTCATACACTCACACCGCTGGAGCGGAGTAAATGATGGGACAACACAGTGCCTGGCAGCGGCTTGGGGACTGGTGGAGGCGGAGCCTGGAAGAGGCACCCGACACAGAGGCAGGTACATTGTAAAGCAGCATTTTAGACCAGGCAGCAAACAGAACAGGATCACATCAATACAATTTTGCTGAGCCCAAGACCATCACCTCACAATCACAGTAAAAACTGTTGCTGTCTTGGATAATGGGATAGTATATTATATAATGACAATGACATGCAATTTGCAAATGTGTGTGTATGTTCACTGCTCTGCCAAATGCAAAGTATGTATTAAGCCCCCCCCCATGAGGCCGCATTTGATGGGGTGCTGGTGAGGCCGCATTTGATGGGGCGCTGGGGAGGCCGCATTTGATTGGGCGCTGGTGAGGCCGCATTTGATTGGGCGCTGGTGAGGCAGCATCTGATTGGGCGCTGGTGAGGTAGCATTTGATTGGGCGCTGGTGAGGCAGCATTTGATTGGGCACTGGTAAGGCAGCATTTGATTGGGCGCTGGTGAGGCCGCATTTGATGGGCGCTGGTGAGGCCGCATTTGATGGGCGCTGGTGAGGCCGCATTTGATGGGCCGCTGGTGAGGCCGCATTTGATGGGGTGTTGGTGAGGCCGCATTTGATGGGGCACTGGGGAGGCCGCATTTGATTGGGCGCTGGTGAGGCCGCATTTGATTGGGCGCTGGTGAGGCAGCATCTGATTGGGCGCTGGTGAGGCAGCATTTGATTGGGCGCTGGTGAGGCAGCATTTCCTTGGGCGCTGGTGAGGCAGCATTTGATCGGCACTGGTAAGGCAGCATTTGATTGGGCGCTGGTGAGGCCGCATTTGATGGGCCGCTGGTGAGGCCGCATTTGATGGGGTGCTGGTGAGGCCGCATTTGATGGAGCGCTGGGGAGGCCGCATTTGATTGGGCGCTGGTGAGGCCGCATTTGATTGGGCGCTGGTGAGGCAGCATCTGATTGGGCGCTGGTGAGGCAGCATTTGATTGGGCGCTGGTGAGGCAGCATTTGATTGGGCGCTGGTGAGGCAGCATTTGATGGGCACTGGTAAGGCAGCATTTGATTGGGCGCTGGTGAGGCCGCATTTGATGGGCGCTGGTGAGGCCGCATTTGATGGGGCGCTGGGGAGGCCGCATTTGATTGGGCGCTGGTGAGGCCGCATTTGATTGGGCGCTGGTGAGGCAGCATCTGATTGGGCGCTGGTGAGGCAGCATTTGATTGGGCGCTGGTGAGGCAGCATTTGATTGGGCGCTGGTGAGGCAGCATTTGATGGGCACTGGTAAGGCAGCATTTGATTGGGCGCTGGTGAGGCCGCATTTGATGGGCGCTGGTGAGGCCGCATTTGATGGGCGCTGGTGAGGCCGCATTTGATGGACGCTTCATTAAAAAGGTAGGGTATACAAATATTATACATAAGCAGGGCAAAGGTGGTGGAGTCCAGGGTGGAGCCAGGGGGGGCGGCAAAATTAGGTTTTGCCTAGGGTGTCAAAAATCCTTGCACCAGCCCTGATTGTATTTTACATGCTCTGAACTACTGCGCTGTCTAAATATTGAATACTGTGGTCTGCCATGTGCTGAATAGTAATTGT
Source organism: Rana temporaria (assembly GCF_905171775.1). Classification (NCBI taxonomy): domain Eukaryota; kingdom Metazoa; phylum Chordata; class Amphibia; order Anura; family Ranidae; genus Rana; species Rana temporaria. The sequence continues at coordinate 400,647,243 of NC_053489.1, read as the reverse complement.
CTCAACAGTTGCTTGTTGCTTTTTCAAGTAACTGGCTGTTTTATAAAACGATTCATTTTTTTCTTCGCAACGCAAAACGTTTCAAATATGGTTTTCACAGTTTACAAACATCATCATATATGATGGCCAAATGTGTACACAGATATGAGAGTACACAAAGTACACAAGTTCAAATCTTTGGTAAGGGCCGGTCAGATTGAGAAGATATAATGACTGCATTTTACTGTAAATCCCCTTCTTGAATCTTCGGAAAGTAGCATCTTCTGACAAAAATCTTGGTTTTCTTATGAATATGGAGTGTCATCTGCAGAGGAATTGTCACATTCTGCGTATTTGAGTAATGGCATATGTTCTTTTCTATTTTCTGTTGGGTTGTAAACATTAAATGTATTTTTAACATTACTATTATTACTATAATTACATTGTTACAGCATTGTGTTTTTTGGTAAGTTAACACTGAAGTGAATTTTACATTTCTTATAATTTTGGGTGGACTTTTAGGCCTTGTACACACGGGTCAGAATCTCGTCAGGAAAAAAACGTTGTTTTTCCTGACGAGATTCTTGGCAAGAATCTCTTGCCGCCCGAGTGTACACACAGTCCTTTCAAAAGAACCGCGGTTCTCTTGAAAGGCAAGAACGCGGTGACGTCATCGCGTACGACGAGCATGCACTCGTCACATTCAATGCCATCGCCGCCATCTTGCTTCACCCTACCTATGCCGCGGAAGCTACCGCGCATGCGTCAAAGTAATTTCAAGCATGCGCGGGTTTCCACAGCGACAGGTAAGTATACACACTCTCGGGTTTCTCATCGGGAAACAGGCCGACAAGAATCTCGATGAGAAAATAGAGAGCAGGATCTCAATTTTTCTCGTCGAGATTCTGGCCAGATTTCCAGACAAGAAACCTGAAAGCCTCGTAGACACGCTCGGTTTACTCGGCATGTGTTTAACCGAGCATGTGTACGAGGCTTAAGATTCAGTTAGGCTGGTTTTACACATATGTAGCACACTCCTTTTGTAGAGCAGGCTGCTAGGTTAATTTAGTTAGCTCAACAGTAAACAGAGGATCAAGGGGTTGATTAATAGGGCTGCTGCTCTGTTACTTTCCCCTGTCTTCTAGAGGATTCTAGAAGTATAGTGGGAAGAAGAACAGAGAAAGCAGCCTGAATATTTATGGCACTCAAGCCAATCCCTAGGGAGGTGTCCCCAGAAGGTGGTGAGAGAGCCCATAAATAGGCTGAGGACTGAGGCCTTGTACACACGACCGAACATGTCCGCGGAAACTGGTCCGTCGGACCAGTTTCCGCGGACATGTCCGACCGTGTGTAGGGCCTAACGGACAGTTTTCCGGCCTAGCGGACAGGTTTCCAGCGGACAAAAGTTTCTTAGCATGCTAAGAATCTTGTCCGCTGGAAGCCTGTCCGTCGGACATGTCCGATGGTCAGTACGACTCATCGGACATGTCCGCTGGCCCGAGAACCCGCGCATGGCGCTGAAGTGATTCGACGCATGCGTGGAAGCATTGAACTTCCGGGTTCGCTCACGTCGCCGCCACGTCACCGCGTATTCTGTCCGCAGGGAATTTGGTCTGATGGTGTGTACACACATCTGACCAAATGATCCCAGCAGACATGTCCGATGAAAACGGTCCGCGGACCGTTTTCATCGGACATGTCTGGTCGTGTGTACGAGGCCTAAGTAGCAAGGAGCAGAGCTCCTGGGTCCAGTTCTGCTGGGGCAGATTTCTGGAAAGATTTGTCAGGAAGACACAGAGATTCCAGTTAGGTATATCTCGGGAGCCTGTTTGCAAGCTTAAGGCAGGGATCAAGTTGGGTTTGGAGAAGCTCCCTGAAGAGAACCAGGAGGAAGTTGGTGCCAAAGAGTCCAGCTGTCTTATAGTGGGGTTGAATCTACAATTCCCTCACTAGGAAGAGCCTGTTGGATACCGGGATGAGGCCACTGATGATCCTGTAGATCCAGGGAGTAAGCAACCTCATTGCTGAGGAGTCAGTGACTGTGTGTAGCTTTTAAACTCTGGATGGAGTTCTAGTCACTATCAGCATAAAGATCCAGTGGGACTTCTATCTTAATACTGTGCAGCCAGAAAACGAAGGAGTCTTCAAGTTGTCCAATGCTACAGTTTTTGGGGTATCCCATGCTCACCCCTCCCTATCCCAGTTCATTGTTCCCAATAAAACCCTAAAAATATCCCCAAGACGGTTTCATTGAGCTAGAAGAGGAATGAAAAAGATGCTGTGCGCCTGGCTGTGAGTGCTCTAGGTAGCCAAATTTGACTATATTCACCAGTGGATCCTACGGGGATGCGCTACATATTTGCATTGTTATAGTGTACATGGTTTAATGTGGCAACACATGTATCATGATGCCATTCATTTTGAAGGGCACTGCAATGCAGTAAATAAATGCACCTGAGTTGCAGTGTACCACAACACATAGGGGGTTATTTACGAAAGGCAAATCCACTTTGCACTACAAAAAGTGCACTTGGAAGTGCAGCTGCTGTAAACCTGAGGGGCAGATCTAAAATGAAGAGAAGCTCTGCTGATTTTATCATCCAATCATGTGCAAGCTAAAATGCTGTTTTTTATTTTCCTTGCATGCCCCCCTCGGATCTAAATCAACTGCATTTTCAAGTGCACTTTGCACTTGTAGTGCAAAGTGGATTTGCCTTTCGTAAATAACCCCCACTCTGTCTATATAGCTACATAAAAAAAAATAAAACATTACTACAAGGCCTCGTACAGACGAGGGGACAGTCCGCTGAAAACGGTCCGCCGGACGGTTTTCAGCAGACATGTCCCCTCGGAGATTTCTGTCTGATGGTTGTACACACCATCAGACAGAAATCCGCGTGGACAGACAGCGCGGTGACGTGTCCGCGCCGTCGCCGCGACGATGACGCGGCGACGTGCGCGACGCTGGAAGGTCAATGCTTCCACGCATGCGTCGAAGTGATTCGACGCATGCGAGGGATGGCGGCCACTCAGACATGTACGGTGAGTCTGTACAGACGACCGAACATGTCCGACGGACAGGATTCCAGCGGACATGTTTCTTAGCATGCTAAGAAACATGTGTCCGCTCGAAAACGGTCGGGTGGACAAATGTCTGCTGGAAACCTGTCCGGTCGGCCGTACACACGACCGAACATGTCTGCTGAAACTGGTCAGCGGACCAGTTTCAGCAGACATGTTCGGTCGTCTGTACGAGGCCTAAAACTTTACTAACTAACGTTACTATAAAAAAAACATAAACTACTATATTCTGCATAGTAAAAATGAATGGCTATGCCAAATTAATTTTGAAACTGCAAAGCTGATATTCTGAAAATGAGAATGTAAGCCTTCCAAAACATGATTAATTAATGTGGGGAGGTTGATTTAAACTCCCGTGGAAAGGCATGTATCAACATATTGTTGAATATATTAGCATTTAAATAGCTTTTGCAAACCTAATGTGAAAATGAATTTTTTTCGGAGCCTACAGAATGATCATTGGTGGCTATTTAGCTCTCATAATGTGGTATTCAGCAAAAAAAAAAATGCTATTCTGTTGAAAAACAGTTTAAATGTTATCATACTGAAATGATTAAACCAGATTGGATAATTCAGAATTCCATAATACGTGTATTTGTTTGCATTTAGATCTACATTAATAACAGAATCAGATTTTATATTAGTAGTTTAGCGTAACAATCTCACTGCTGGCAATGCCCAGTGCTGTATAGTGGCGATGGATTTAATATGGCAAGAATGCCCATTCTTTTGACATTAGAATTTTTCAAAATAGATTTTTATTTATATATTTTTCAGTCCTCTGATACTGGTTCTGTTACAATCTAGGAGAGCCCTGGAGAACCAACACGATAGGTTTTACAGAAATAAAACCTTATCTATTGGCATTTCCCATCAAAACTTGAATTGTGGCATTAGAGCATTCCTTATTCTATGTTTCACTATACAGAAAGGCATTAAAAGTACTAGATTCCATTTGGTCACCTCTTAAGAGTGTATGGAACATTCTGTACTGATATACTATTTGTATCCTAACAAAATTTGTTAAATTGTTACATTTTTGCATAAAAATCTATTGAAAGGAAAAGTACTATATTCCTCTGGTCAGTAATGACTAAAAACATATGCAGAACACATTGCAGCAGTTAAACGTTGAGCTATCTAGTGGATTAACTGCCATGCGTGTATATCTAACAGAATTATCCATAGAGTAACTTGTTTGTGATTCTATACATAAATACGGAATCTGGAGTAACGTTCCCCAAATCCCTAATTATATTGGCACTGCATGTTTGTGAATGTAAGGTGCAGCTAAGAGCCAGCATGGATATATTGTACACCTCCGAGACCCGCCTCTCCCTTCAGGCACAGGGCCCCCTCTTCAAGGACCAAACAATTGACAGGATCCCTGCTTTATGCCACACACAATTGTGGCACCAAGGCAACTCTAGATATTTGAAGAGACTCGCCCCAACCCCCACTATATAACAAGAGGGCCAGCTAATCCTTTCTTACTCAGGAGTTGTCCTGCTGGGGGGTAACCCTTTCAGTTCCATGCGCAAGTAGTACCGTTGCATTCTGCACAGTGGCATGTCGATTTCATGATTATTTTTTTTTGTGCTGCTTACATCTGCAAATGGAGTTGGAAATATACATTTTTAAACATCTGTATTAGTCCGAATTCCTCTACTTTTTGTCCCTTTAATGAGTGCTAAATAGGCAAGGCCACTTCTGTCTTGCTTGCAGTGTTTGCTCTTGTGAATGGCAACATTTGTAAAACTCATTGAATTCTTAGACTTTATTCAGAAGCATATTTAAAAATCATCACCTTAGCAACTGAGCAGATTCAGACTGGTGTCAGAAAATGACAGATGGCAGATTAAAGTTGAAATCTGATTGTTGGCAATGTGAAATACACATACAGTACACACTTTTTAAGGCACATTTAAAATGACCATTGTGTTGTTCACAAGTAATTATGTGCCCATTCCTCCAATAGGATACAAAAGATTCAAAAGACAAAAGATGTTGACAGTGGTATTTTTAGGGCAGCTGTTTGATAATTATAAATCATGAGTCTATAAAGTATGGCACAGTATATAGTGTGGTGATACTGTATGTAATGTACAAAGCGGACTGGAGTATATAACATACTATAATTCTTTATCACTCAAATAAAGATATATTGACAAGGAGTATATAACATACAGAGCACTGTGTAGTGCTTGGCATTATACAGGGTGGGCCATTTATATGGATACACCAAAAACAAAAGTTGGATTCAAAATAGCCGACTTCAAAATGGTCGCCATGGTCACCACCCATCTTGAAAAGTTTCCCCCCTTACATATACTAATGTGCCACAAACAGGAAGTTAATATCACCAACCATTCCCATGTTATTAAGGTGTATCCATATAAATGGCCCACCCAGGTGGATCCATATAAATGGCCCACCCTGTACAGCTTTTAACATACAGTACAGTGCAGCATTTTGGTCACAGTGTACAGAGTTCAGTGTCAAGGGTAATCAGCTTTGTGTCCCTTAAACTACTGGCAAGTGTGAGAAAACTTAAAATGAGCCCCATCGTTGGTGTCAGATGGAGTAAAAAAGGCCCCATAATTTACACTCTATTGTCAAAAGTATTGGGGCGCCTGCCTATACACACACATGAACTTTAATGGCATCTCAATCTTAGTCCGTAAGGTTCAATATTGAGTTGCACCTTTGCAGCTATAACAGCTTGAATTCTTCTGGGAAGCTGTCCACAAGGTTTAGGAGTGTGTTTTTCTGAATAATATATTGAGCAGGTTACTCTACTCGAAGATTATGAACATCCAAAAACTTGTGCAGTGAATGGATGACTCTCACCAAAGCAAAGGGTGTATACCCTGTGTAAAGTAAATATAGCGACCCTTGTGCGACTAGAAAGTCGCAGAAGGACTAACTAAAGTAATAGCCTCAGGAAAATATGTGAAAAAATTGCAGATAATCCTGAAAGCACATAAATAATAATAATGCAAAGAAATATGTATAATAATTATGTGACTTCAAATTGTGAAGAAAAAATAACTGAAAATACATAACAAACAAGTGAATGTTAGTTTTAAGTAAATCATAAACTAGTGTACAGATGAATGACATCATCAATTGAAAAATATAGTCTCTTAAAGGCAAATAATAATGTAAATTGGGATCTAACAAAATATCCCCACAATAGACAGTTCAAACCGCAATGGTAGTCCAATGTTAGTAACAAATATTATCAGAATAGTCCATATAATATGTCAGAAATCAACAAAGACGTGACTGGGAAGATGACACGCTGTGGTAACAGTAGCCCAACTGTCTATCCAATAGATGTGATATGCAGCATAAATAATCACCCGGGAGTGCCTTCACCTTTGGATATTGTAGGGGGAGAAATGAATACTCTCAGGGCTGTCTTAATGAGAGGGCACACCTGGGCACTGCCCAGGGGCCCCAGCTGCATGGGGGGCCCCTGCCCTTTCCCCAAAGCAGCTGGCCCTTGAGCCCGGGCTGCCCCTCTACATCCCAGATATCCCCCCAGCACTCTGACCCCTCTACACCCTAGATATCCCCCCAGCACTCTGACCCCTCTACACCCTAGATATCCCCCCAGCACTCTGACCCCTCAACACCCCAGATATCCCCTCAGCACTCTGACCCCTCTACACCCCAGATATCCCCTCAGCACTCTGACCCCTCTACACCCCAGATATCCCCTTAGCACTCTGACCCCTTAACACCCCAGATATCCCCTCAGCACTCTGACCCCTCTACACCCTAGATATCCCCCCAGCACTCTGATCCCTCTACACCATAGATATCCCCCCAGCACTCTGACCCCTCTACACCATAGATATCCCCTCAGCACTCTGACCCCTCTACACCCCAGATATCCCCCCAGCACTCTGACCCCTCTACACCCCAGATATCCCCTTAGCACTCTGACCCCTCAACACCCCAGATATCCCCTCAGCACTCTGACCCCTCTACACCCTAGATATCCCCCCAGCACTCTGACCCCTCTACACCCTAGATATCCCCTACCTCCTACCTTCTTGATTTCTGTTTACCTGCACTGTCTCCATTGTAGGGGCCCCAGAGCATTACTTTGCCCAGGGACCCATGATGCTATTAAGTCGGGCCTGAATACTCTTACCCAAAGATGTCGATTCAGCTCACCGTACGGTGGTGGATCAATCCAGCTCATATCCACAGGTTATGGAACCAGGCATGTAGATCTTTCAATCACTTCCTCTCTGTGCTGACAATAGATCCAAGGGGGCCGGTAATTTCAAGGAAAGGATAACAGACTGGGTGATGAAGGGTCATACACCCTGGCTGTATAATAAAAAAGTAGGGTAGCTTAGAACAGCGTGTAGACCCGATGCATTTCGTCTCCACCGGCTTCAACTGGGGTACATCTATTTAAAAAACAGTTGGGCTACTGTTACTATAGTGTGTCATCTTCCCACGTCTTTGTTGATTTCTGACGTGTATATATGGACTATTCTGATACTATTTGTTACTAACATTGGACTACCATTGCGGTTTGAACTGTCCATTGTGGGGATATTTTGTTAGATCCTGATTTACATTATTATTTGCCTTGTTAGGTATTAAGCCAAATTATCTAAATGTCCTTGTTTTTATTTAACTCAGTTTCTTGAGTTAGCACTTACATTTAAGCTGAAAAATTGTTTCACCATGAACCTGGATATGAAGTCTGAAATTGGCAATTCCTTGGGTCTGTGATAGATGACAAGGTCTGTTTAAGTGATATATTGCATAATGCCAGTCTCTGTTTTGAATTCATCCGTTGCTGGAATTTGATTTCATTTTCTTATTCAGCCATGAAATTGGGAAATCCTATTTGCTAAGCTGTCGACCTTTTAGAAGGGAACAGAAAAGATCTTAACCCCCATAATGCTGAATGGGATTTCACAGCTTTCTTTATGGCTTAAATATATCAATTACCTGATGCAAGATGAAAGAGAGAAGGAGGTGTCATTGTTTTAGTGACAACACCCTGCCTGGCTTTACAACCATGACCCTCAGCAAAATCATAGAAAACCAGTTCATTTGATCTGCGGTTACCGCTGCTGCCCATGGGTGCAGCCTGCATACTCCATGGTTATCAATCTCAGCCAATGCAGTATTATTTCTGGATTTTACATGAGTCACATTCCATTCTGAATGCAGGTTTAACTAAATGTCATACGGTTATTCATCTGATCAACCTTTCACAATGCATGTCCTGGAATCTGGGCACGTTCTGTTAGATTAACATTTTCTTTGCTTAGTCTTATTCTAAATGATTCACACCAGTCTATTGGTTTATTGATTGTTCCTTTAAAGGAGCGCTTTAATCAATGCTGTGTAGAACTGATATTAAATGTAATCAAAGCACATTTGTCATCTTTCAACCGGACAACAGTTTGCACAAAAAAACAACTGTTTCAGTTGATGAAAACGTTTTGTTTTATAAAAATTCTGCATTTACTGTTTTTGAATGAGACAATGATAAATATGAGAATGGGGCGAGAATCCCTTTACTTTATCAGAATACCTAGGGACCCTTTAGGCCTTGTGCACACTGGTTTCTTGTAAACGCTGTTATCCTGACAGGAAAAAAAAATCAATATTATAAACTCATATTCAAATTGTCTTAGGTGAGTTTAGCAGATTATACCTGAGTTTGGAAGTTTATTTATTTAATTGTTCAGAATTTTTATTTATTCTGGCCATAACATGCCAGAGTTTAGGTGCAATTAACAGCATTCGGTGTTTTATGTGGAGACAGAGAGAGGGGGAGAGAAATAGAGGGAGGGGGGAGAGAGAAGGAGAGAGAAATAGAGGGAGGGGGGGGAGAGAGAAGGAGAGAGGGAGGGGGGGGGGGAGAGAGAAAGAGAGGGAGGGGGGGGGAGAGAGAGAAAGAGAGGGAGGGGGGGGAGAGAGAGAAAGAGAGGGAGGGGGGAGAGAGAGAGAAAGAGAGGGAGGGGGGAGAGAGAGAAAGAGAGGGAGGGGGGAGAGAGAGAAAGAGAGGGAGGGGGGAGAGAGAGAGAGAGAGAGAGAGAGAGAGAGAGGGAGGGGGGAGAGAGAGAAAGAGAGGGAGGGGGGAGAGAGAGAAAGAGAGGGAGGGGGGAGAGAGAGAAAGAGAGGGAGGGGGGAGAGAGAGAGAGAAGGAGGGGGGAGAGAGAGAAAGAGAGGGAGGGGGGAGAGAGAGAGGGAGGGGGAGAGAGAGAAAGAGAGGGAGGGGGGAGAGAGAGAAAGATAGAGGGGAGAGAGGGAGGGGGGAGAGAGAAAGAGAGGGAGGGGGAGAGAGAAAGAGAGGGAGGGGGAGAGAGAGAGAAAGAGAGAGGGGGGAGAGAGAGAGGGAGGGGGAGAGAGGGAGGGGGGAGAGAGAGAAAGAGAGGGAGGGGGGAGAGAGAGAGGGAGGGGGAGAGAGAGGGGGAGGGGGAGAGAGAGAAAGAGGGGGAGGGGGAGAGAGAGAAAGAGAGGGAGGGGGGAGAGAGAGAAAGAGAGGGAGGGGGGAGAGAGAGAAAGAGAGGGAGGGGGGAGAGAGAGAAAGAGAGGGAGGGGGGAGAGAGAGAAAGAGAGGGAGGGGGGAGAGAGAGAAAGAGAGGGAGGGGGGAGAGAGAGAAAGAGAGGGAGGAGGGAGGGGGGAGAGAGAGAAAGAGAGGGAGGGGGGGAGAGAGAGAAAGAGAGGGAGGGGGGAGAGAGAGAGAGAGGGAGGGGGGAGAGAGAGAGAGAGGGAGGGGGGAGAGAGAGAAAGAGAGGGAGGGGGAGAGAGAGAGGGAGGGGGAGAGAGAGAAAGAGAGGGAGGGGGGAGAGAGAGAAAGATAGAGGGGAGAGAGGGAGGGGGGAGAGAGGGAGGGGGGAGAGAGAAAGAGAGGGAGGGGGAGAGAGAAAGAGAGGGAGGGGGAGAGAGAGAGAAAGAGAGAGGGGGGAGAGAGAGAGGGAGGGGGAGAGAGGGAGGGGGGAGAGAGAGAAAGAGAGGGAGGGGGGAGAGAGAGAGGGAGGGGGAGAGAGAGAGGGAGGGGGAGAGAGAGAAAGAGAGGGAGGGGGAGAGAGAGAAAGATAGAGGGGGGAGAGAGAAGGAGGGGGAGAGAGAGAAAGAGAGAGGGGGAGAGAGAGGGAAAGAGCGAGGGGGAGAGAGAGGGAGGGGGAGAGAGAGAAAGAGAGGGAGGGGGGGAGAGAGAGAAAGAGAGGGAGGGGGAGAGAGAGAAAGAGAGGGAGGGGGGAGAGAGAGAAAGAGAGGGAGGGGGAGAGAGAGAAAGAGAGGGAGGGGGGAGAGAGAGAAAGAGAGAGGGAGGGGGAGAGAGAGAAAGAGAGAGGGAGGGGGGAGAGAGAGAAAGAGAGAGGGGGAGAGAGAGAGGGAGGGGGAGAGAGAAAAAGAGAGGGAGGGGGAGAGAGAGAAAAAGAGAGGGGGAGAGAGAGGAGAGGGAGAGACACAGAAAGAGAGAAAGGGGGGAGAGAGAGAGAGGAGAGAGACAGAGACAGAGAAATAGACATAATAAATGACTCCAAAGAAAAATATGTTGGAGAATGGAGAAATTAAATAACAAACTCCAAAAAAAAACTAACTGTCTACCAGTCTCTGCAGAGAGACTTCAAACTGGCCCTGTACCTGGAGGTGCTACAAGACCCCAAAGACAGCTAGACCCTGAGCCTATACAGACTGAGCGCCCACAGCTTGGAAATCAAATTAGGACAGCATAGACAGACCTAGAAGCCAAGGGAGAGTATAATGTGCCAGCAATGTGACCAGGGGGTCCTGGAGGATGAGGACCATTTCCTGCTATATTGCCCAAAGTACTCATCAGAAAGGGATGCTTACTTCCAGAGTATCTCCACTCTCATCCCAGATTTAAATTCTATAGAAGAGAAAAGGAAACTCCAATTTCTAGTCAATGGTAAAAATAGCTGCCCAATATGTGACAATGGGGGTTATTTACAAAAGGCAAATCCACTTTGCACTACAAGTGCAAACTACGGGTCAGATTCAGATAGATCAGCGGATCTTTAGATCCGCGTAATCTATCTGATTTAAGATCCGCCGCCGCAAGTTTTAGTGGCAAGTGGGTAATTCACTAAACACTTACCTCCAAACTTGCGGCGGCGTATCTTAAATCCCCCGGCGGAATTCAAATTCCACGGCTAGGGGGAGTGTAGCATTTAGATCAGGCGCGCCCCCGCGCCGATTTAACTGCGCATGCGCCGTCCGCGAATTTTCCCGGCCTGCATTGCTCCCACTGACGTCGCTAGGACGTCATTGGTTTCGGCGTGAGCGTAACTTGCGACGAGCGGTTTTGTGAATCAACGTACGCAAGCGGCGTAAAAAAAAAACGACGGCCATACTTAACATTGGCTGCGCCTCATAGAAGCAGGGGTAAGTATACGCCGGGAAAACGCTTACGTAAACGACGTAAAGTGACTGCGTCGGGCCCGCGTACGTTCGTGAATTGGCGTATCTCGCTGATTTGCATATCATCGCCGTAAATCAGCGAGAACGCCCCCAGCGGCCATTTTTAAATTGCAGTTAAGATCCGACGGTGTAACACAGTTACACCTGTCGGATCTTAGGCATATCAATGCGTAACTGATTCTATGAATCAGTCGTATAGATACGACCGACGCAACTCTGAGATACGACGGTGTATCAGGAGATACACCGTCGTATCTCTTTGAGAATCTGGTCCTACAAGTGCAAAGTGCACTGAAAGTGCACTTGGAAGTGCAGTTGCTGTAAATCTGAGGGGTAGATCCTGAAATGAGGGGAACCTCTGCTGATTTTATCATCCAATCATGTGCAAACTAAAATGCTGTTTTTTACTTTCCATGCATGTCTCCCTCGGATCTACAGCGACTGCACTTCAAAGTGCACTTTCAGTGCAATTTCAAGTGCCTTTCGTAAATAACCCCCAGTGTGTCACAGACTGAGAGGGACATGAGAAACTGAGGTCTTAAAAATCCTTTACACAGACTTATGCCCATTCCCCTTTATATTATCCATTACCCCCCCCCCCCTTTATACAAACTCAACTGCTTTGGCAATGCTAAAATTTATTTGGTCCTGCCAATAAAGCTTATTTGAATTTAACTTAATTGACAGAGAGAAAATGAATGAGAGAGAGAAAGGGAATGAGAGAGAAAGAGAAAGGGAATGAGAAAGAGAGTGAGGCCTCGTACACATGACCGTTTTCCTCTGCAAAATCCATCAAGAAAAACGCTAGCAGAGCATTTTTGCAGAGAAAAACGGTTGTGTGTATGTTTTTCGTAGAGAAAACTGTTGTAGATATCAACGAGAAAAAAAGAGAACATGTTTTCTCATCGGGAGTCTCAATTTCGTCATCGTGTTTCTTGTCCGGCTGGTTTACGACGAGAAACACGTTTGCGTGTATGCTTAGAAACCCGCGCATGCTCAGAATAAAGTATGAGACGGGAGCGCACCTTTGGTAAAAGTAGTTTTCGTAATAGAGATAGCACATTCGTCACGCTGTAACAGACTGAAAAGCGCGAATCGTCTCTCACCAAACTTTTACTTAACACGCAGTAACATGAGATTAGCAAAAGCAGCCCCAAGGGTTGTGCCAGTGGAATCAAACTTCCCCTTTATAGTGCCGTCGTACGTGTTGTACGTCACCGCGTTTGAGAAGGACGAGATTTTGTCTTGACAGTGTGTATGCAAGGAAAGCTTGACAAGATTCTCGTCAAGCTTGACAAGAACCTCGTCGAGGAAAACAACGTTTCTTTTACGATGAGATTCTCGGTCGTGTGTACGAGGCCTGAGAGAAAGAAAGGAAGAGGAGGAAAGACAACATTTTTTTTGGTTTTGCATCATTTAACAGAATGCTAAAACTATACAAGATTCACATATAATGCCGTGTACACACGATCGTTTTTCGGCATGAAAAAATACGTAATTTTTCAGCATGTCCAAAAACCGAAGTTTTTCCAACTTCATTATTAAAAACGATGTTGCCCACACACCACCGTTTTAGAAAAATGATGAACAAAGCACGGTGACGTACAACACGTACGAAGGCACTCTAAAGGGGAAGTTCTATTTGCCATTGGGCTGCTTTTAGCTGACTCCTTGTTAGTAAAAGACGATTTGCGCTTTTTTGTCTGTTACAGCGTGATGAATGTGCTTACTCCATTATGAATGGTAGTTTTACCTGAACGAGCGCTTCTGTCTCATAACTTGCTTCTGGGCATGCGCGGGTTTAAAACGTTGTTTTTGCCCACACACGATCATTTTTTACAACCCGAAAAACAACATTTTTTAAAACGACGTTAAAAAAATTTTTTGGACGTTTTTCAGAAGCCAAAAAACGATGTGAAGCCCACACACAATCGTTTTTTTTCATGCCGAAAAATGATCGTGTGTACGCGGCATTAGGTGTAAAGTCGTGGTGGGTTTCCCTGCTGTGCATGCCACCTGCAGTTAGCGAACATCACCTTTCAAAAGTAGTGACACTCAATACATTTTTTAACTTAGGGCTCATTTACAGCGCAATCCCTGTGTTCAGTGTATGGTTCCTTACATGCTTTTTGTGAAAACACTGGAACCTGCACGCAATGATGTGAACTAGGTGATTATTAAACATTGATTTTACTGTACATACGTTTAGGATATGTTCAACAACATCAGCGAGAGACTGAATCTGGTATAAACAAGCCCTTATGTTGTCTGGGAAAGTTTACATTATATCCCATACGTAAATCTTAGAAACCAGCAGAACCAAACACACTTTGGGGGAAAAAAAACGAAGCACGTAATTATTCGAGAAGGTAAAACACCCAACCAGAGTTCATTTTTCTGTCATTTGAAACGGGTTTAGAATGCTGGTTATCGGTTACTGCTGCTTTGCAATTCAACTGTGTTCTTTGTAGATTTGACTGAGTTAAACTTTTTTTTTGTGCAGATGATGTGTATATGCTGAAATGAATATGTGTATGGTCAAACTGTAAAGAACCAACTGAGAGCAAGGCACCATGAAACCATATACAAGTAATACTCACCTAGGAACTCAGGTTACATTTGGCAATCATGGCCTATCTTTGCATTCCTGCTCATCTGCTTTTCTTGCCCTGGGCATAACCATTTGCATGTTTTCTTTTCAATACCTTTTGATTTACGCCTCTGTTTCTGCAAGATGGTGAGGACTGGAAGGCTAAACTATGGTGTGAAATGTGGCCCTTGCTGTCTGTAGAATTGAAGTGTTCGATACCTTTCACACTGAGGCACTCAGAAACTTCCCATAAAACGTCGGGCATTTTTGCGATGCTTTTGCGTCAACTTGGCACCGTTTTTGCGGCGTCAGCCATGTGCTTTTTTTTAAGGTCATGTGACAACGTTCTTTGCGGCGCTTTGGAAGCCCTTCCCATTAGTTTCAATGGACAGGGCTGTTTCTGAGGTGCTTTTTAAAGCTCTCCAAACATGCCCCAAAGATGCTGCTTGCAGGACTTTTTGTACCACCCCGCCTCAGTGTGAAAGCATCAATTAAAATTAATAGGAAGCAGAGCGTTTCAGTGTGAAAGGAGTCTTACTAAACCCACAACAGTAAAATCAGTCTGTATATGCAGTAAAGCATACTTTTTGGTATACTCACTGTGGAACCTATGGGGTTACTCTAATTCTCTGCATTGTGTAAAAAGGCAGTTTGAGTCTGTCTTGAGTCTGTATTTTTTGTGGATGAAGAGTAAAGTAAGCCTTTGATGTGGGATGGTTAGACTTTACATCCGGGCTTTTAACATACTGTAGGTCAGAGTACCACATCTGCATAAGCCAGCCCAGAGCTATAAGAACTACTGGATTGCTCTCCATTTTCATCACGCAGAGCAAACAATGTAGGAGTTTCAGAGTAGAAAAACTGTACTGATCCAATAGAACCATCAGAGCATTCACTGTTTTGACCAGAGGCTCTCTGTACCTGGAGACAAACCTGTCCAACTTCTTGTTGAACCTGGAGGCCAGGCAGTCCACATTCAAGGCCTTGAGATCCAAGATTGCTTAAACTTACTCAAAGTGGGGGGATGTCTGTCATCCTTGCAGACATGTGCATACAGAGTCTGTATCCACATGTCTGCAAGGATGACAGACATCCCCCACTTTGATAAATAGGGGCGTGCCTTCATGGCAAAGAGGGCTTGTCTGCAGGTTTGGGAGACTTGGGGGCCCAGGACTTGTGGTAAAACTGGGTTCCTGGCTTGGGTTTGGCCTTAAAAACTTAAAGGGGTTGTAAAGTCTCCAGGTTTTTCACCTTAATGCATATGCAATAAGATGAAAAACCTTCTTTGCTGCACCAGAGCCTCCCCTTTTTCTTACCCATCTGAACCCATCTGTTCCAGCAATGAGCACAAGCCCAGCAGCTCCAGCCACAGGCTGCTCCTCCATCTTTAGGTTGGCACAAACTGCATAAGCCTTAGAATTATGGTCTGCTAGTCCTTTGGCACAATCTCATCCTGCAAAGATTTTTGGAGATTCTTCCTAAAATACAGCTTTCACAGCCAACAACTGAAGCCCCGTACACACGACCGGTTTTCCTGCCAGGAAAACTGCCAAGAGAGCTTTTGGCTGTGAAAACCAGACGTGTGTATGCCTCCTAGCAGTTTTCCCGTCAGGAAAACAGATGGGAATCCCGACGGGAAAATAGAGAACCTGCTCTCTATTTTCCTGTCAGGATTCCCGGCATCTTTTTTGCCGCCAGATTTACTAATACTCTATGGGAAACACTGCAAGGTAGTGCCCATGGAGCATACACAAGGACGGGCTTCCCCGCCAAAGCTCCATGGCAGTTTTCCTGCCGGGTTCTCGGCTTTCCCCTTGGTTTTCAAGGCAGACTTTTTACAGGGCGTGTGTACAGGGCTTCAGAGGCCGCTAAGGCTTCAGGCAGGTCAGACTATGATTCCGCAGGGGAAGGAGTATAGGTATGCTTATGTCCTCAGAGGCAGTTGATAGGCAGTGAGGATGTGGTACATCGCAACCTCACTGTGTGTTTTAACCCTCTAAATACCACACCACAACCATGTGCATTACACATGGTTGCAGGGTCATTGTAGAGCGGTCCCATTGGCTCAAATATCAGCTGCAAAGCAAAGCATTACGGCCACAGCATGTGTACAGCACTGTCAGTCTGCATTTGCAGTTTAAGGGAGGTGATCAGGGGTTGGTAAAAATAGGGCTGTTAGTCTAAAAACCTTAATCCATACAACAGAATCTGGTGACAAAGAACACATAAAACAGTTTCATTCTTTTTATTGACAAATATCAGCTCCAGGCTGAAAGAAATATTAAATATACAAAGACATTTTCTTTTTCTATGCACACAATGAGAAACACCAAATATTTAAATGCTTATTTCTTGGTAGCTTGTTAATTACGGTAGTTTGTCAGCCAACAGAATTGTAGACTAGGATTTGTAAGAGTATGCAATGTTCTGTAAAATTATTATTTTTTTAGGACATTAAGCAAACCTGTAGTGTAGGCTGGTGTTTGCTGTATGGGTTTTGCATTGCCCTAGACATGTATGGGAATGCAAAACCCATCTGACACAAACAAAAGCCCATAGACACAAACCCTAAAGCAGACCTCACATGACATATGTCAGATGTTGTTGCTTGCCTTGTTTGTGTCAGAATGGAACTTTTCATTTGAAAAATAATTAGAAGAACATTTGACATCTCTGCATCTTTTTTTAGTAAAGTGAATATATGCATCTAGTCTTTGGAGTTCATTTACTAAAAGAATAGCAAAGTGAATTTGTACTAAGCTTTGTGAATGGAATGAAGCTGTACTGACTTTAATTACCCAATCACGTGCAAGCAAGCAAATACGTTTTCCTTGCACATGATTAAATATTTTTTGTGAATTGAATTTTCACTTAAATTCACCTTGTTAGTAAACATGTTCTACTCCTTTAATAAATCAACCCTACTATCGGACCACACGTCTGATAATTCTCCTATCAACTGTGATAAAGAATTAGCAGAAATACCAGGTATTTTTAAGCCACACAATGAAATATCTATCAAATGGCAACAATCACATGCAATATAAATACTAGACAATAAAAAATTATTGAATTGGTTGTTATTGTGCAAATTCATGAAATGTGCACTGAAAAGCAACGATAGTGATTGCTCATACCCCGCTATAGGGAAACTCCCCAGGATCCCTTGGCCTTCCGGGCATTATGATAAGACCTACATCAGTTCTCTTTTTCACACTGATGCATTTTGTTTATTTATGTATGCTAACTATTGGTACCTCTGTCAATGCCTTCGTGGGCAGAACAATGGCATGTTAGCTACTTGTTACAAATTATTGAAACAGAAAAGTAACAATAGTAATCATAATGTTCTGAGAATTCCAGAGGTTGCCTTCCCAACCTTCTTCTGAATATGTCAGCTGTTTGGCCTTATTATTCTACATCACTATTTACAGTTTTGCCAAGCGTTAACTAACATGTGTTGCATTAGGGCAGCACATTAAAAATAATTGGGCTGCCAATGCAACACAGTTGTGTTGCCTTAGTGTATCCGGGTGCCATTCCAAACGAAAAGCACCACAACTCATGTATTGTGCATTGCAGCGCATTACCGCACAACAATAATGCACATGCGCACTTTTACAGCCAGTGAAGTCAGAACTGCTTGTTTCAGGTGCATGATGTAATGTAGTAAAGCTCTAAGATCAGCGTGACAACCAGACATTTATATATTCCGACATATTCACCTCACTACAGAATTCCTTTTGTGCTTTAGTGTGTCTACTTATCCATGACTACTAAAATACAAATGTATTTTCACATCATGTGTTACTGCATAAAGAGCAAAATCTCTTATTACAAGCCCTAGGAAAAGTGAGCCCATTCTGAAGTCATGATATACAAAAAAAAGTTGTTTGGCCCCTTCACATAATAGTAATTAAAAAAGGGAATTGTTGACTTTGAACCAGAAGAATACAGTCTACCTTGTTTTCTAGCATGTTTGAATATTAATCTTAATGACTCAAAAATCCAACATCCTAAAAGTAAAAGTGGCATACAGTATGTTAGTATGAAGGCTCATTCACATAGGAGTAGCAACCAGCAGCCTGTACAAATCAATGACAGGCTTATAGATACCAAAGTTGTATGTGTATCCATATGGTTCCATGCATACGGGGACATATGACCAACCCTGGACACAAACTGTTTGTCCAATGCCACTCAACCATCCCTGTACGCATGTAACTGCTCAGATGTGTACAACCACAGTCAACCTGTCATTAACTTAAACAGGCTGCTGGCCACAGCTGTACCCAAACGCCTGTGATTCCTGAGGGCAGAAACAGACTGGATTATGACAACGTGATGCCCTTAAATGAGTCCTTAAAGTTTCCAAGGAATCTATACAGGCTGAACTGGTGTATGCAAGGGCATTAAAAAAAAACTACACATTTCCCCATGTTTTATCCTTTGGGATAAACACCTGCATGTACAGAAAAATTCCTGTTGATTTTGTCAGAAATGCACCTAGCTCCTAGTTCCTGTTGTGGGCTAATGAAATTTGCTAAACTGAAATTGCAAGGAATGGTGTCAGCACTGCCCAGTTGTCTTTGCTAAACTTAAAAATACCTACTCTTCTCCCCATGTCCACAAGATAGAAGTGAATTGTTCTTTAGTCCTAGATAAGAACTGGGAGGGCTGATTAGACTCCTTCAAATAAAATGGGCAGAGCGGACAGGACACAAAAAGCTATGAATATCTAAAAGAATCATTGTTTTTATTTGTGCTTATCAAGCTAAATTAAAACACAATTTTAATGGTATATTTAACCAGCCAATGGGAAGTAAATAAAGGAAGTTCAATGTGAGAGGCAGGCTGATTGAAAAAAAACAGAACTGATTCCTCCATCCACACAATCAAAGTGGATGGAGGAATTCTCCCTGCTAGGTTATTCTATTCTGACAGCAGCAACTTCTCTATTGTCTGAATACAATAATATAGCGCTAATCGAACAAAAATGATCCAACAAGACTGTTCAATTAAACCTGTTCCTTCTGAACTGGTCGAATATCAATCCATCAATGGCCAGCTTAAGACTAAAAGTCTGGACAACAAGCGAGGTGCTGGGAAGGAAGGCTCTATTCCCTGCATGAGTCAGTTTTATTTTAATTTCTGAATGGAATGTATTTTTGTCAGTTAAGCCAAGTTCCTGGAAAGTAAAAAAAGGTGATGGATTATATCTTATGTGCTTCAAAATTTACTATTTACTAGGTTCACAAGAGGTCATTTAAAAATCACTACTACAAAATTGTCTTCTCAAAATTCAATATGTAAAAAAACAAAAAACAAAAACATCACAGCTGTATAAAGTTTTCCCGGACTTTATAGGAATGTACTTAGGAAAACAGTTATTTTTTCCGTTCCGTGAGAGATTTCAAAATTTTAACATTCACTCTCAAGAAAGTCATTTTAATATAAAATGACAAAGTTCTAGGAAGTGTACAAGTCATTAATGCATGAAACAGGTGAGTAGAGGTGCGTTTTCACTTTTTAACACTGATAATACAGATAGACATCTGTTGCCGTTGTTGGTTTCCGGGCAAACATTAGCAACAACCTTGATTTACAGGAAACTCCCATCACGGCGCTGTTCTCATTCACCAGGGAAAGGATTCTGGATACTCTGCAAATAAACATAATACACATTACTGCCAAGTAGGAATAAGTAAATAGCAAAATGACATACAAAGTCCTTTGTGTGCAATATACATCAGTCCTTCAAACTCATTTTAAAGCCCACCTCTATGAAAATGAAAAACGAACCTTTGCAGTTGGGCTGCGCCTGCACTGCAGGGGTTAATTGTCAGTTTTGCATAAAGATTGGAGAAACAAAAACTGTTACATTTACCTAATTCTCTGCTTCCCTGACAGATGGTGCTCACCCACTCTGGCGGTGAACGGTCCCTCGACGTCACCATGTCCCGTATAGAGCTATGAACTTTGCTTTGGTCTACGGCTGGAGCGTGTGGGAGAAGAGGCTGTGGGGACTAGCAGGAGGGAGAGGGTAAGGCTGATCATAAATTAGGCAATTTTCTATATTTCCAAGTAAACCAAGTAAAGAAAATTGCTTGATTCCCTCATCAACCCCTCCTGCAGAGCTTTTGTATTCTGACAGTGGGAGGTTTTCCGACCGTCAGAAGACAATCATCCCTGCTGGCGGCTATCAAACGGGGGGGGGGGGGGGGGGAACAGACAGGCTGGTTGTACCGAAGTCGATCGATAACCAGCTTGCCCATAGATGGAGCCAAATTTAAATCGTCTACGGCTGACTTAAGTAAATCTCCTTTTGTTTACCTAGGCATAATTAAGCAATCAGCCCTTGTGCAGTGCCAGTATTGCTCCACCATACATGATACTTTTTTAAATTCCCTGGAGGCTTAAAAGGGATTGTAAAGTCTTGTTTTTTTTGTTTTGTTTTTTAATAACAAACATGCTATACTTACTAGCCCAGTTTAACACAGATCAACCCAAATCCTCCTCTTCTCGGGTCTCTTTGCTGCTCCTGGCCCCTCCCTCCTATTGAGTGCCCCCCCAGTCAGAAGCTTCCTATTGGGGCACTGGAGCCAAGTCACAGCTCTGTGTATCCAATCAGACACGGAGCCCTGACCTGGCACTGGACCTCTGCTGTGAGGCGCATTCACATTAGGTGTTAACCCAGCCTTAGTTTGTCTCTACACGGACAGGGGCAGACCCATGGTGGCTCTAAGGGCAGCCAGATGTACATGGACTTATGCCCGTTTACATCAGGCTACCTCCAGTTCATCACATTTAAGTCTAGAAAGCATACCTCCCAACTGTCCCTGATTTCCAGGGACTGTCCCTGATTTGGAACAAAGTCCATCTGTCCTTCTTCCCTTCTCATTTGTCCCTTTTTTGGTCTGATGTATATACCTGTATTAAAAATGCACTATTTGTCTATCAAAAATAGTTTTACAGTGTTAAACATGTTATCCAATTTCTAAATTGCTGCATTTTTACATTTCAAAAGCCAATATAAAGGAATAGTAGTGGTAAAAAAAAACAAAAAAAAAAAAACACTTGTGGGTTGAACCAATCATATTGTGCATATTAATTCTCCTTGTAAGGGGCATGTCCTATTAATACATACTTTTGCTTATGGGTGTCCCTCATTCCCATTTCAGAAAGTTGGGAGGTACAAGAAAGACAGAAAAGAATGCAGTCCTTTTCCATTTTTTTGTGGATCTGGAGGGACTTGGGTGTAAACAGACACAAGTCCGTTTACATCTGTCTGCCCATAGACCCTCATGAAGCTCTGTGAGCTGTTAGAGGGAGGTAGGGGGTGTCTTTATTACAGAGAGGGGCTTTAAATGAATGACCCTGTTGGTACTTAAGATCTGATTTTGGTTAAAAAAGTAGGATGCAAAAAAAAAAAATAAGGCATAATGTTAACAGCCAGGCTGAAAATTGCTTTCAGCACAAACCTGAAAGGATCTGAACCTTTCTAGCTTTCTTTTTTTTTGGGAGGATTTTCCAGCACACGTACACACACATGTTTTTCCTCTAATTTGTATACCATCAATCCACAATGTAAAAAGGGAACTGTGATTTTCTTTGAACTTTGATGTCTAAACATACCACAGCCTTAAGGCATTTCACGTGTTGTTACAAGAGCTCAAATATTTCACATGTCCTGAAAAATGATCAGCTGAAATTTCCTAGCAGCTTTCAAGTCTGTCATTTGCCTTAAAGCGAGACACACAATACAACATAATAATCCCTTCACTGACACAGATATATTCTATTTACAGTGAATACCTTTGATAAAAAATAAAATAAAAAAAAGATATTTGTCCCAAAAAAAACACAGCTGTAAAACTCTATTTGGTCTCATTGGCTACAGAATGATACATTTTTGCAATTTTTTTTCAAATATCTCCGATTCATGATTTTGGAGAACTAGGTAAAAACAAATCAAACTAAACCTTGAATAACATAACATGCCCATATTCATACTCGATTGATTTTTTTAAAAAAAAGAAGTCCCATTCAGGCCAAAAGCCAAAAGACCAAGTCATTGTTAGGCCTCGTACACACGACCGAGAAACTCGACGGGCGAAACACATTGTTTTCCTCGTCGAGTTCCTTGTGAAGCCATCGAGAAACTCGTCAAGCCAATTTTCTCCATTTCCATCAAGGAAATAGAGAACATGCTCTCTTTTTGGCTCGACGAGTTTCTCGACAGTTTCCTCGACGAAAGTGTACACACGACTGGTTTCCTTGGCCAAAAAATATCTCCCAGCAAGGTTCTTGCTGGTTTTTGCCGAGGAGCTCGGTCGTGTGTACGAGGCCTCAGGCTATGTACAGTCCTGTGAGGCTGCATTCTATGGGTAGGGCAGCCTATTCATTTCAATGGACTGCCCTCCATGCAGAAACAAGGAGAAAGAAGTCCCTGATCCTTTTTTTTTTAAATTGTGCTGCACTGTGGTGCTGTGGCACTTTTAGGTTTGGCGCATGCAAATAAGATCGCCACATTTGCTGATGCATAGGGTTGCCCTTAAGAATGGCTACGGTGCAGTGCCTTTCTCTGTGGGTTGGGATTGGGAATGCGTACTATTTTCTCTACTAATAGCAAGCCTTATGCTAAAGACAGATTTGGGTCCTGAAGGTACAGGGACAAAGGGGGCTGGATGATGTACAATGTATCACCATCTAGGAACAAAGCAGACTGGTTGATTATCACCAGAACCCGAACGTTCCCCAATTTAGATACAAGTAGCAACCATAAACAACACGCACACACTGTGAGACACTTTTTATCATTACACTCTGTGCTCAGATTGGCACACAGGCTTCTCAGACCACACACTGCTGCCAATAGCAGTTGTAGGTTATATAAACCAGGCAAAACAACTTATAGAGATAGTGTACCAGGGGTCTCAAACTGGCGGCCTTCCAGCTGTTGCAAAACTACAGGTCCCATCATGTCTCTGCCTGTGAGAGTCATGCTTGTAACTGTCAGCCTTGCAATTCCTTAATGGGACTTGTAGTTTCGCAACAGCTGGAGGGTTTGAGACCCCATGGTCACAATCTCTGACCACCAGGGGGAGGAAGACTCACGCACACACACACACACACACACAGGCAGATGCAAATCTCACATACAATCTGGTGCACTCTAATGATTTTGTAACATCTAGGTGATTCCCCCAGGCTTTCGAGAATCCCCATGCTTTCCTGTAAACTGGTATCCTAATGTAGTCACCTTTCCCATTGACCACACATACTGTATATACACACATCCCTGTTGCTGGCAATGAGATCTGTCCCTCTCTGTGGCTGATACCTGCATGCAATCAGATTGGCCACTTCATTCTCTGTCAGCCAACCACTGCAATTACAGCGAACACAACGGTACACAAATTCTAGCAGTTACTTACAACCACTAGGTTCACACTATGAATCATCTATGAATCGCACAGGAATACATACCACATTCCTGTGCAATTCACATATGACTCAGTGCTGTGCAATTTGCGCTCATTCATTCTGAATGGGCAAAAAAAAAAAAAAAAAAAAAAAAAAAAAATCGCACCAAAGTAGTGCATGCACTACTTTTGGAAAGGCACTGCAATCAGATCGCATGGTACTTTTGTACCATGCGTTTGCAACCTGCGTTTGGGGTGTTATTAACATTGCATTGACACCTGCTGCAGATCACAAGGGCAGCGTATTTTGAACACAAAGTGGGAAACACGCACAGATTGCACAACGTTCTAGTGTGAACCAGGTGTAAAGGCACTGATGAAACAATACAACCACACACACACCAGTCTCTTCAGATCTGTGATTCAGAGAAATCAAAAACTAACTTATTACCAATAATTCCCCTAGGTGGGCAGCGCATTGACAGTTACAAAAAATTGCAAAAGACAGAAGATACAAAGTTAGACACACATCTGCCAACAGCATTGAGAATAAAAGGAATTTGTGAGGCCCCGTACACACGTCCGAGAAACTCGACGAGCAAAACACATCGTTTTGCTCGTCGAGTTCCTTGTGATGCCGCCGAGGATCTCGGCGAGCCAAGTTTCCTCATTGACTAACGAGGAAATAGAGAACATGTTCTCCATTTGGCCCGACGAGTTCCTCGTCGGTTTCCTCGGCCAAAAGTGTACACACGACCGAGTTTCTCGGCAAAATATGGCTCCCATCGAGTTTCTGGCTGAATTCTGCCGAGAAACTCGGTCGTGTGTACAGGGGCCTCAGTGTGCTGGAAGATATTAAATCAAAGCTACAGAAAAGAAGAAGTTAGCATTTATAAAACAAAGTACATTTCAACCACTAGCTTCACAGCAGATGCTTCAGATACAATCAATCATATACGCCAAGACCCCATCCCATCGATCAATCATACAACCCATCTATGTTCAACATAAAAAAATGCGTCCTGGTCTTACCGGGACTAGACACAGACATTGGAAATTACTAGACCATGATTTCATCATAACCCTTTCCTAACCAGAAGTTTTGGAGCTTAGATGCTCAGAGCAAGTTTTGCAGCCTCAGGATGTGTCATTTAATAGGACAAGAAATCCAATACTAATTTTTCAGTTTGACATCAGGTCTGAGAACTAGGAACACACACAATTGCTCATTCATTGATCAGTTCTCTGCTGCAAGGTTAATTAACATTCTAATGGTGGTATTTTTCATGTGGACTTAAAGTGTATCTAGAGGCAAGTATTTTTGGGATCGTTTTGGGTAGACTGGGGAGCGATTAGAACACATCACATTTTTATCACTGTCTGTGTGCCTGTTTGTCCTGTGTACCATTATCACTGAGAGTGAAAGCAAAATAAAATCCCTAATTTTAGGTTGTCACCAGAACACTAATAAGGGGGAAAATCTTCCCATGGTGAAAATAATTATGGTGACCCCGGCGACAACCTGGTGTTCTCTTACTCTGAAGGGATTGCTTCTCATGCCCTGTTTTGGTTATGGGACAGGAAGTATACTCTACCTTTGCTCTATACAAAATGAAGAAAAAAAAAAGAAAAAAAGTTTGGCCTTTTGTTATACTTTAAAAGGGCATTGTTGACATGAAGGAGTTTTTGTAGGCCCCAATGCCGTATTCGCACTTGTGCAGTGCGAATTTCATCTCTCTTATCTCTGCAGAGAGATAAGAGAACTGTTCAGCAGATCAGCTCCGTTTTAGCTGCGAATTTGGAGACCTGGGAGAGGGGAGGGGGAGGGGGGGGAAGTGTATTGAGGTGAATGAGAGAAATCCTGAAGAGAAATGAACACATCTGCGAATTAGATGCGTGCCCATAGAAGGTAATGGGCCTGAATTCGCACCTGAGCCGCACCGCAATGCCTAGAAAAGCTTGGCTTGCATACACACGGTCACGCAAAAGTTCTCTGAAGTTTTGACCGTCAAGAGCGCGGTCACGTACAACACAACGACGAGCCGAGAAAACAAAGAAGTTCAATGCTTCCGAGTATGCGCCGAATTGTTTCCGAGCTTGCGCCGAATTGTTTCCGAGCATGCTTCGGAATTTTGCGCGTCAGAAAATTTGAGAACCAGCTCTCAAATTTTTGTTGGCGGAAATTCCGACAGGAAAAGTTCGATGGAGCATACACACGGTCGGAATTTCCGACCAAAAGCTCACATCTGACTTTTCTTGTCGGAAATTCTGACTGTGTGTACGCGGCATAACTGCATTTTATAGTGTTTTCAGAAGAAGAAGTGTTATTTCAAAGATGGCAGTTGGGTGTCAGCTTCTTTTATAGCGGTAGTACATATTGGTACCATGTTAGATTTTAATACAAATAAGATTTCCCAAAAATGTCAAATAAGTGGGATAATGGCCACATTAGATGGCTGGTCTGTAAACAAATGACCCAACCGGTAGTCCTTGAAAGCATTATGTTTGTTTTGATGACTCAGAACACCCAATTACCAAGCCAACAGGTAGTTAAAACACTTTGCTTTAATGGCAACCCCACCAGCTGTTTCTACATACCTTTCCTTTACTTCTGCACTGGTCTGTTCAGATGTAGGGAATAAAGGAATTAAGTCCTGCATAAGCTGTCTGTGACTCTTGTGGGCTTTCAAAAGATTGAGGACTATCTTCTCATCTCTATGGCACTATGCACAGAGCTGGGTGCCTGAGAAGCCAAACACCAGTACCAGCACTGTCACACTGGTCAAAGAAAACGGAGTCCTCCCCATACCTGAAAGATGCTGTTTAATGGCAATTACTGGTACCCCAAATCCCTTCTCCTTTTAAAGAGGCATATTTCCATACATTTCTAGGGTAGTTCTATCTGATGTCTCCTTACATGTATTTAGTACCCTGGTTAAAGTTATGTTATAAATGAGTATTTACCTTCTGGTTCAAGCAGAGAGATATTTCCATGTACTGACAAAGGCTGTTGGGATCAGAGAATAGGGCACTGTGGTCACACTACTCCATGTATCGCTCGAAGGGTCATAACAGTCCAAAGTCTTTCCCCTCTGGGATCCAGAGTACCCACCCACTACATAGAGTCTATTGCCAGAGGCAACTGCACGGCAGCTAATCCTCTTTGAAGAAATGTCTCCAAATCTGCACCACTGATAAGTCTCACTGTTAAAACGGTAGGCTGAACTTGCAGAGAACTCTGTGTCACCTCCCACAACGATGACATGATTGCCTAAAACAGCAGCTCCAGTGTACCGCCAGGGCTGGGGGCAGGTAGCAGGAACTGTCCATCTGTTTTCGAGTGGATCAAAACATTGAACCTTGGGGAGTTTTTCACGGTTGACGCTGGTACCTCCAAAAACAAAAAGTTTCATCTTTGCTCCTACAACTGCAGCATTACTGACCCCTTCTCGAAGAGGAGCTACTAAGCTCCATTTGTCACCATGGGGATCATAATGTTCCACTTGCTTTAGGGAGACTGAAGGGGATGCTGGAAAAGCTCCTGTGATTGCCGTGTGTCCTCCAACCACATACAAGCAGTTATCTAGTTCTGCTGATCCATGTCCAAACCGAGCAACAAGCATGGGTCCTGCCTTAGACCATTCATCGTGTAATGTATCATACACCCAGACATCCTTCGATGCACCGTTTTCTGCCCCTTTTCCTCCGGTAACATAAACCTTGCATCCAATTGCACATGCACTACATTCTTTACGTGGACTAGGAATGTCAGTTTTAGGTATTATTTCAGTGGTCTTTGGGTCCATCACATAGATTTTATCACACATAAAGGTTTGTCCACCTAACAGCAGCAGGGCCTGGCTGACTTTTCGAGGGCGAGCACAAAACCCAGTTACTAAGCCATCATTCTGCAGAATCTTGTTCCTGCACTGCGTTGCTTCTTCAACAATTACTTTTGCCACCTTATTTTGAACCACTAAGCTCTCTGTGGCTAGACTTCGCAAATACTGCTCTGGAAGAAGAGCTAACCTAACACAGCGCAATAGGTCTGGTAGATCATCAAAACGGAGGCACAAATCATACTTTATCCAACCCATCACAGCTTCATACACTAAACTTTCATCTTCCACCTCCAGTTCCTCACTAAGGACGAGTTCCATCAGCTTTAGCTTTGGTAACCTGAGGAAGTCTTCTGTTTTTGACAATTCCACAAAATTGGATAGGCACATTCGCCAGGATAATTCGACCAACCTTTCACAGCAATGTGCATCAGATATTAACAACATGTTCAAGCAGTTGCCTACATGTAGATTCTTCTCTAGGAACTCTGCAGCTGCATCTCTAATATCATGGAATTGTAGCATGTCTCCTGCTTCAAGCAATGACTCTGCGTTCTCTTCATTGAGGATAATCCTTGCAGAGTATGCATAATCCAGAAGCAACTCCAGCACCTCTGGATGCAGCGCATCATGGAAGTTGACTTCTCTATCTTGGCTTTCTTTTAGACCACCACTGAACATTGCCTCAAAGTAACGGCTGCTGGAAGCTAGTACAGCCCGATGGCAAGGGAAGCCTCTGGTTCCTGCCAGCAAGACTACATCTGTGAAAAGGCACCGTTTGCGAAGGAGGTTCAGCTGTGTTAGAAGGCTGTCAGCATGGCCAGGCTTGTGGAAAAGATGGATGTTCATAGACCCTGTGCTGGAACGGGATTTGCGGTTCTCGTGATTGCTAACAGACATTTTTGATTTTTTTGTTATTTGATAATTTTTTAGAAGTTAAATCTGAAAGACAAAAAAAAATGAATTTCAATTAGATTAAGGCTATGAATAAATTATATGTTTAGCAAAACACTCCCAATAAAAACATATCAGTTGATATTAGCTGTTCTTTTTCCAGGATTCAGGGCAATTAAGAATTGGATTTGTTGGTAAGGGAAAACAATAGCTTCATACCGGATATATAAAATCTCTTACTATATAACTAGTTAAACGTTAAATGTGAGCATTAAGTAACTTTCATAAAGGGAATGCTAATTTTAGCTATGTGCTTGTTTTATTATCTCTTTATTGAATTAATTTTCCTAATGCAATTATGTAACAGTTCATGTTAAACAATAAACATACTTGTTCTTTTTAGCACATTGCATGCAAAATGTGTCATTCATCACCGCCAGGAAATGCAGGTGATACAAAGACAGACAAGTAAACAGTCACTCAGCAATTTAATTAACTCGCCAACTGCCAGGGAAAAAAAAAAAAAAGCCCTTGACTAATAACATAGTATTTTGCATAATTTAATGTGAACTTTTCAGGATATGAATATGAGTTCCCACTGCTGAGTTACTTTAACAAGGTGGAGGCCCTGGAGCCATCATCCTAATCCTGGCTTTATTACCTAGTGAGTCAATAATCTGGGTAGAGCATACAGTCAGTAAAGTCTAAAGTCTAAAATCACACCCTGTGTGCTTGACCTAGTCAGCGACTCATTCGGTACAGTACAAACCTTTAGGATGACCTTAGCTTCTAAAATCACCCCAGGTTCATGAAGAAGGCATCTGCACCCTGAAGCCCCGTACATACGGACCGAATGTCAGGCGACATTTGTCAGTTCAATAGAAACCGGCCAACATTTGGCCCGTTTGTACTGCAGTCGGTCTGACAGAAGCTGGCTGTGCGGCCTGCTTCCGTCGAAGGCGCAGGACTAAAAAAAGTCTACCGATTGGCTCACGCTCCAAAGTGTTCTGGTGGGGGGACGCCCTCCATCAGAACACAATAGAATAGCAGGGGAGATCGCTGTATTAAAGTCAGAGAGTTAGCACAACAGCTCCTCCTGAGTGTGTACTAGGATTATTATTAAAGCACCAAGGGATCCCCAAAACCCAAGGTACTCTATAATACAAATACATTACTAACCCTTCTCTATTCATCACCTATACCTTCAAGCTGGCTGTTCATCGTATTTGAGGGTCAATAATAAAGACCGAGGATAAGAGGAGGTGGGCTAGTGTGTAGGTGGGTGCAGCATGTGTGCAGAGGAAATAATTCACGCAGTCAGGTGCAATAAAAGGCTTGTATTGAAGTAATGCAGCAACAGTTCACAACAAACCATCTGGTACACTAACAGTTTCCAGTAACGTGAAAAAAAACAGCCTTCAGCCAGACTAACAGCATCTGTTGAGAGGGAATGCGGCCTGGTTGTCTAATGGCTATTCGGGAAAGTGTGCAGAAGAGATGCAACCCTACAAAACCCCCCCCCCCCTTTGTTCTACCATTTTCTCTCTATCTACTCTTATTTTTTGTTTTATACCTTACTTTTAATATTGTGCGGTACTTATATACCCTTTATCTCTTCTGTTTTTAATATATACCTATTAGCTTGATCTCCTTATTACTGCTCTTGCAAAATGAACCAATAGTCACTAGGTTACTTTTTTACTTCAGATGGAATTTTCTAATGCTTTTGATGTAGTACTTTATTGGTTTATTCGTTGCTCTACTAGTTACATTTTTACATTGTTATGTACTTATCCTGTTCATAAATCAATATGTTTAGCTTTATTGCTATTTGAATATTGTACCACCATCCTTGTATGTACTCAATTTATCAATCTTTGTTATATCTAAAAATAGTAAACAAAGATGCAACCCTACGCTTTCCCTCCTCGTCACGAACCTCTTCCTAATGCTAGTACTGTCCTTAAAAGGTGAGGTACTTTTTCCTACTCTGCCAACTTGCAAAATGTACGTCAATCTTGGAAGCCAGGGCCTCAGATTCAGGTTCTGTCTGACTCAAGATGGCTGCTCTAGTCACATGGGGCAGCAGCATGCAATTGGATCGTTTTCCCTGGTAACCCAGGAAACCATAGAGGAACCATGTTCTTCTTGACTTTATCTCCAACTGCAGTGCCACTGTGAAACCGCGCCACCGGCAGGGGAGAAAGCAGACTACACCTGCTGACATGTGCTTGACCAAAGAAACTGTAGGCCCAAGTCTCTGTTTACAATATATCTATTTTCTGTTATTTGGAGCTCAGCATTTGTATGAAGTCTGTCAACCAGCAAGGCACATTATTCTAACTCTGGGGATGCCAAATGGCTGTTTCTGCACCAGCATATGGTTGAATGGATTTTCTCCACTCTTATCAGCTTGTGAGAGAACAACTTCAGAAAACATTACTAATAAATAATGAATTAGGAGAGTCCGCAATCCGTAAATATCTGAATTGAAGTCTGTTTGAAGATCTGTTTCTACTTAATAGAATCAAACTAATATGGAATCCAGGCAATCATGTCTCATGAATTGTATAATGCTGCACAGCTTGGATAAATACATGGACTAATGTGAATCTCCCCTGATTTATGAATCAAGTCACTCATCATTAAACACCACATATAAATGTACTGAGCTAATCAATCTCCCGTGTGCCAGTGATGGGGTAGAGCAAATCACAGGCATACTAAAGCTGGTAATATGTTGAGCAAATTTCAACCAGTTCCTGATGAACTCTTCGAACTTCAACCAGTGGGTGGTCCTGTCGGCGCCACTAATGCCTGACATCCTTTGATTGAAGTATTGAAGGAGCCAGGTGGAAATTTGTCACCTGAACAGAGCCTAAGCGTACGGAACAGATAAGAACAGATGAAAAGTACAATAGCCAGCAGGGGAGATTCATCCACTCGTAGTGTGGATAGAAGTATTTGTTATTTTTTTATTATTCTGAATGAAAGAAATCTATCTAGAAGTGTATGGCCAGCTGTCAGGCTGGTATATATGTTTTTCCAGTCCTCTAAAAATTAAAAATAAATAAATGCTTTGGGTCTTTCTGTTCCTGCTGCATAGGAATTAAAAGGCGCTTCCAGCATGCTTTGTAACGGCACCATGATGCTTACCAATGAATTCAACTGAGACCCCGTTCACACTTGAGTGTTTTTCAGCTCTAGGCTCAACACGCAACAAACAAAATCACATTAAAGCGGAGAGCCACACAAAAAGTGAACCTCCACTTTTCGGAACCCTCCCCCCTCTGGTGTCACGTTTGGCACCTTTCAGGGGGGAGCAGATACCTGTATAATACAGGTATTTGCACCCACTTCTGGGAATAGACTCCCATGGGAGTCATGCCCCTTCGCATCACCCCCCGCTGTGTTCTGGGAAACACACTGGTCCCAGGAGACAGCAGGGACCAGTGAGGACGCCCCGCTCGCCCATGCGCAGTAGTGAACCGGGCAGTGAAGCCACAATGCTTCACTTCCTGATTCCCTCACCGAGGATGGCGGTGGGGGCAGCCAAGAAACGAGCGATTGCTCGGCTTCGGCTGCCGACATTGTGGGCGAGCTGGACAGGCAAGTGTCCATTTATTAAAAGTCAGCAGCTGCAGTATTTGTAGCTGCTGGCTTTTAATAAAAAACTTTTTGTGGGACCTCCGCTTTAATTTAAATGGCCCCTGTTCACATTTGAGCGTTTTGTCACCTGTAGCAAAATGCCTGTTGCTCTAAAAAATACATGAGCTACTTTTCGGGCAGATTAGAGTGTTTTTGTCCACATAGACTTCAATGGAAAACACCTGAACAGTGATAAATGAGGCTGAATTCATACATGGACATATTGAATCACAGGCAGAATAGCCGCGATTCCCCCCTTGATTTTAAAGTGCCCAGGTGTGGTGTCAATGACAAATCGCACAACGTACATTTCGGATTCCATTCATTTGAATGTCACCTAAAAACAGAGTGCTGTTCTGCCACAATAAGTCGCGCTGAAATCGTAGAAAACCGCACCATGCGAAGCATGTCGCCCAAAATTAGCTCCAGAACTGCACGCAAATCGGTTTGCTATCACAGCAGCGTGATTTATTGCATGATGATTGTAGCAGAACTACACCACAATTTTAGGTGCCATTCAAATGAATGGCATCTGAAATGTGCATCGTGCGATTTGTCATTCACACCTGGGCGTTTTGAAATTGTGGGCAGAATTGCAGATATTCTGCCTGCGTGTAAATGCAGCTCGAGCATTCTTTCAGAGCGTTTTCAGCTCAAACAGCAGCTCCCCTCTCCTTTTCTAGCATCAATCGAGACCTCACACAGGTTTCTATTGGCCACAGCAAAAACATCTAAATAAAAAACACTTGAAAAAACTGCCTGAAAATGCTCAGCTCAAGTGTGAATGTAGCCTGACTGATTTGCCAAGATGCTATACGAAGCATTTGACTCTTTATCAACAACTCTGTTACAGTAACAAATGTGGAATTATAACAAGAAACCAAACCAGCAATATCCACATAACAGACAACAACCAGTCAAGCAGCGAACAACCAGTCAAGCAGCGAATTGATTAAAATTCTAATTTCTGCAAGACCAGTGAAATGTTCATTATTTTAAATAAATTATTTCTTGAAACTAATTGGTCACCAACAATGGGAAAAGATATGATTTCACTAATAATCGATAAAAGATCAAGTTTCTGCCCCATGTCAGTGTATTCCTATTCCTTTAGGGATGGTTCACGCCACAAAAACGCACTCCAGATACGTTCCGGATGTGTTTTTGAATGCGCGTTTTTTGGCACGGTCCGGTGCATTTTTAGTGCCTTTCCGGATGTATTTCAGATGCTTTTTTTTCTTCTTTTTTACTGTTTTTTTTTTTTACTGTGGCCCTAGAGCACCAGTCCACCCAACTGCCCGTTGTCAGTAAACTAGTAATCTGGAAAGGCACTTTGCTTAACTGTTTGCAATGCAAGAGAAGTATTTTGAATCAGCCACTGAAGGCTGTCTGTCAGATACAAGACCTTGCCATGGAGGTCTATAACTGGCTGGGTATACATCAAGCACATATAGAGTAAGTTATACAGCACAGCCAACCCCTAACACATAGTATGAGGAGCTTTATGCTGCTGAATATAACATAGAACAAAGATTAAAGAAACTTTATCATCAGTTTTAACAATTGCAGATAAAAGCCCTAATAAATTAAGCATTTTAAACATTTACTTGCAGTGTTTTCTTTTCTATAAATGTTTTTTTTATGGATTTTTTTTTTTATATTTGGCTACTTATAAGAGTCAATTTCCTAGCACAGCGCTCTTCCTTTTGACATGTCAGAACCCACTTCTCTGCTGAGAGTGACTAATTACTGTTGGGTTGCCACAGCTCCTCCTCTCCTATATAAACTTTTACGTAGCTGCTGTGGGGAGCTGTGAAGGGCAATACTGTAGGGCAGTGGTGGTCAACTGGAAAGCTATAAAAGCACTGGTCTCCAAACTGTGCCCTGGGGGCCAGTTGTGGCCCTTTGCCTGCCTTTATCCAGCCCTTGAGGCACTGTTCCTCCCATTGACACGACACACTATTCTGCCAACTGACATCAATAACAAGTTACCTTTCTTCCCAACTATCGTGACCACAATTCTCCCCCCAATACCAAATGTTGCGATGTTTACCCCCACTGATGCTAGGAAAATGTCCACTCCTGATGACCAAAGTCCAGCCTCTTAAACTCTGAAGGACAATAAACTGGCCCTTTGTTTAAAAAATGTGGAGACCCCTGCTATAGAGGGCCTCAAGTGCAGACCCTGCTTTCTTTATGATGCCCACTAGCCCATGACCTGCAAGCAAATAGCCGGTGGGCCACATGCAGCACACTGGCCACGTGTTGGGCACCACGGCTATAGAGTATCAATTGAGTCTGCTGAAGTCATATCCAAGATGGCAGTCTTTGAGCTTTTAGATGTCCACACAGGGAAGGCTTTTAGAAGTAAATTAGCATAAAATATGATAGATGCGCAAGTAATCTTCTAGGTCGATTTTTTGTAAAAATAACGGTTTAGCGACAAGGGTATATTTACTAAAACTGGAGAGTGCGAAATCTAGTGCAGCTCTGCATATAAACCAAACAGTTTATTTTTTTGTCAAAGCTTAAAGAGGAGGTCCGCCCACCGCTTCAAAAATTAAAAGCTAGCATCTACACATACTGCAGCTGCTGACTTTAATAATAGGACACTTAACTGTCCTGCAGTCCATTGATGTCGGCACCCACAGCTGATGTTCCCATCAGCTGTCGGGTGCTGCCGCCACCATTGTGGGTAAGGGAACCCGGCAGTGTAACCTTACTGCGCATGCGCGATGCTCTGCTTCTCTCTCCTTTTGCCACCTCATTCTTTTAAACCTGAACACATATTAATTACACAGGTTCTGTGGCTGATTAAGGTGGTAATTAAACTCAATTGGTGCCTTATCTGCATTAAATTAGCCCCAGAACCTGTGTAATTCGTGTGTGTTCAGGTTTAAAGGGATGAGGTGGCCAGCCTACGCGGCGCAGGCTCCCGAAAGTGGGTGTGAAAGACAGGTATCCCCTCTCTCTCTCCCCCCCCCCCCGAAAGGTGCCAAATGTGGCACTGGAGGGGGGGGGGGAATCAGATGAGCAAAAGTTCCACTTTTGGGTGGAACTCCGCTTTAATTGAACAATCTAAAGCTGGTTTCTATGCAGAGCTGCACCATACTTTGCACTCTACGGTTTTAGTAAATCAACCCCAAGGTCTCTAAACTGGGTTCATTTTCTCACTTTAGCACAGCTGCAATAATTGCAGGATAACATAAGCTGTTTATACTCTGGACAGCTTACTGCTATATTATCAGGGCACTAAATACATTATGTCTGTTTCTAATTCTCTGCAATGACAACATGACTTTACAGAGTAAACCGTTCAGCAATCAAACTGATTGCGCATTTCCAGTGAAAACCATTTCACATAGCTTACATGAAATGAAATTTGCATATACTGTACCTAAATAAAATAAAATGTATTTTTTGTGCATATTAATGTTGTTTTCCAGTGGTTTTTAATGGTTTGAAAATGAATCTTGCATATAATGTAAAAACATTTATTTGAAAATGAATCTTGCATATAATGTAAAAGCATTTATTACGTGTGTACATTACATTCTTCTGCTCCTTTTTATCATTTTAAGTACATGTTGTTTAATCAAGGTACTTTTTATCTCATATAAAACGAAAAAAATAAAAACAAAACAAATAAAAAACATAATAGCAGGCATAAAAATTCATTGTTTTAGCCCTGGTTCACACTGGGTACGATTTGGTACGATTTGAGATGCGATTTGACATGTCAAATCGCATCTCAAATCGGCGGCATTTGCCGGCAATTGTCGGCAATGGCACTGTCCTAATCGGTGCGGCGCTGCACTGATTTCAAAAAGTAGTTCCTGTACTACTTTTTGCGATTTCGGGCCGCGATTTACATTGAACCCTGCACAGATGTCTCTTAAATCGCGGCCGATTTTACCGCGATTTTGAATTTGCAGCAGTGTGAACCTAGCCTCACGGCACAATCAAAGCTTTGGGTAATATTTGCTATCAGTACTGTATTGTACAAGGTTCAGCCCAAAAAACTTGCTAAATTTTTTTTCCCAGCACAAACGATTTGTCAAAGAGATGCAATAAAACAATCAAGCTGGGAGGCATTAAGACTATCTGCTGACAAAGAAAAATAGTTTTTAAAGCCAAGAACAATTTTAAGGGGGTGCCTAGACAAAGGCTAAAGTATAGTTCTTTATCCAAGAGAAAATCCCTTTAGTTTATTGCAATGAATGTGGCGGCTTGGCTTTGAACTGCCCTAGTAGTAGGACAAAGGTCCCAACTTCATTAATTATTAAACTATGTGAAGTTAATAAACAGTCCCTAGAGACTCACAATGTACACTCCTCAGCAGCTAAACACACAAAACAGTCATTGTCATTTCCTGCTGTACACCAGGCGGCACATTAAACAGCACTGCGGCCCAGGGTTAACCCTTTCACCCCCAGGAGCGGCCCAGCTACAGGCAGAGACTGTGGGAGAGGGGGGGGACTCTGTAATTACAGGCTACTTATGTCAAAGCAGTTGGGCAAGTTTAGACATATCTCCCCTCTGCTTCTATTAGCCTGGAGGAAGCGGATGTGGATAGAAGCTCTGCAACACTTCAAAGCCTTTCTTCCACTTACGTTATCTGTTAACATAAAGCTTCCCATACGCTAGTAGAGTTTTGTAGCTTTCCAATAGTCCTTTAAATTCTCTAATTGTTAGTGCAGTCAAATCGACAATCGTTTTTTGGCCGCAGTGATGGGAAAATTTGAAAAGGCAGTATAGGAAATTTTTCTTAAACAAATTAATTTTTAAGGCTGGATTCACACCTATGCAGTTTTAGTGCTTTTTGCATTTTGCAGATTTGCACTACAGTCCATTTAACATTGTTTTCTATGGAACACGTTCTGTAGTGCAAATCCGCAAAAAGCACCAAAAATGCATAGGTGTGAATCCAGCCTTAGGGTCCTTAAACAGTGCTGATGCACGAACGCTGGATCTTCCTGACAGGAAGTTCCATATAGTGTGTGCGATTATACGTAAAAATTCTTCTAGTCATACAGTAATCTACTAATTAGGTAAGTTGTGATTTATGCACATATTTGCGCATAAAATACTGACCAGTAAGGCCTCATTCACAGGGCTGTAAAATTTTTACTAATGTTATTACCCATGTGTTTTATAGGGGAAAGTTTCCAGCGCAATGATCGGTAAAATACATGCACATAGACGCGTTTAAACGCACAAAGACGCATATGCCTGCATTAATACTCGTAAGCATGTAAAATGCATGTTCTTAGACACAGATGTTACGGATCTGCAAGCAGCTCAAGTTTACGCACTTGTGTGAACGGCTCCATTGAAATCAATGCTGCTGCATTCAGATCTTTTATTAAAAAAATGTATATGCATTTTTTTTACAGGTATGTAAACAAAGCTCAATGCAGATTTTTGTATTTTTCTTACAGATATAAACAAGGGGCAGATCCACAAAAACGGGCGTATATTTAGGCGGGCGTAGCGCATCTCATATGCGCTACGCCGCCGTAAATCAGAGTTGCTCCTAGGGTATCCTCAAAGAACTTGCTCCCATGTGCGGGCCGGCGTAACGTGAATCTGCCGGCGTAACCCCGCGTAATTCAAAGTAGGTTTGGAGTGGGCGTGTTGTATGGTAATCTGGTATGACCCCACGTAATTGACACTTTTTACGAACGGCACATGCGCCGTCCGTGGACGTATCCCAGTGCGCATGCGCAAAATCACGTCGCAAATAGTCTATGCTTTCGACGTGAACGTAACTTACGCAAAGCCCTATTCGCAAACGATGGAAAATTCAACGCTGTCCCGATGTCCATACCTAACATTGCGCACACCTCATAGAGGCCGGGGTAACGTTCCCCCGAAAAAAGCCTTACGTAAACGATGTAAAAAAATGCGCCGGGCGGAACGTACATTTGAGAATCGGCGTATCTAGCTAATTTGCATACTCTACGCCGAAATCAATGGAAGCGCCACCTAGCAACCAGCGTAAATATGCACCTAAGATGCGACGGCGTACTAAGACGTACGTCAGTCGGATCTAGCCCACATTCAGGCGTATCTTGTTTTGTAGATACAAAACAAAGATACGACGGCGCATCGTAGAACTTACGCGGCGTATCCATAGATACGCTGCCGTAAGTTCTTTGTGGATCTGGCCCAAAGCATTTATTTAATATAATTAAAAGTAATACATTGCATTTTGATCAGTTAAAAAAAAAAAAAAAAACAACAACAACAACGGAAAGCCTAAAAAGCATTTTTTGTTGCCTGTGCGCAAGAACAATTAGAATATATGTGGTTTTTGTTTGGGAAATTTCATTCATTCATTCCAAAATCGAATATTAAGAACAAACTGAATTTTTAAATACTTTCAAATGACATTCATCAAGTCTCTGTTGGCATTATCATACTTATTGACTCTACCAGTGTGGCCAGCTTTAAACATCAGATACCCTGGACTCGTATATAACAAAGGAACCTCTATATATGATAGAAGATGACCCCCTCCTTTAATAGATCTCATCATTTGATCGCAATGAACTCCCCCATATTCTTACTGTTCCTGGACACATCTGGATGAAATTCTTTCCAAATTCTGAAAATGCCAGTGTGGGTGTTATGCCACCTGACTGCTACCAGCAGCTGGCCACCTGCACTTTTTCCAGGAGGACTAGCATGGTAATGTAATGAAATGTTTCACTTACACTGCGCACGGTGTTGGTAAAGCGAGAAAAGGGTCAGATTTCGATGGCCATCTTCTTTTAGTCTGTGGCAGGAGGGTCCCAAGGATCTGTAACAAAGTAAGTCATCGTTAGTGTCACCAAAAGGCTACGGTGCAGGTGGCAGCACATAGAGCAGCAGCCTGGGATTGTGATTTCAGGCTCTCTTTGTGTGCGATCAATGAGACTGTGCGCACATTCTTCTTCTACTGTGACAGCCAGAATGCCCAGCAGCGCATACATAGCCTCGTACAATCCTGTGCTTATGAATCCTTACAGTTTTTGATGTCTCAGGTTATAACGATAAAAAATTTATAGCAAGCAACCCCCCTCCCCCAAACATACAATATTTCTGTTTTAAAGCACTTTTCCTGTTTGCATAAACTTCCTTAATTATTAATGATCTTAAAAGGACAAATAGAGGGGAATTTACTAAGACTGGAGCAGCTGCAACCAATCTGCTTGTCCCTTTCATTATCAAAGCTTAGT
Source organism: Rana temporaria (assembly GCF_905171775.1). NCBI lineage: Eukaryota > Metazoa > Chordata > Amphibia > Anura > Ranidae > Rana > Rana temporaria. Next base: position 400,608,130 of record NC_053489.1, on the reverse strand, counting down.
TGAGCAAGCAGAAGCTAGCAGCTGATTGGTTATTGTGCACAGCTGCTCAAGTTTTAGTAAATTCCCCCATAGAAGCTCACGATCCAGCAAGCCTTATGGAGCAGATCATGCTGGAGACTCTATACATGGACAAAAGAAAAGATACATTTCTAAAGCAATGGTAACACATTGTGATATAGTATAATAAAGGCAATAGTGATGATGTGTTTATAAATAGTCACTTCAAAAGTTAATAGTGTAAAAGTATTTACCAGCAAGGACAGCTCAGATCCCTCTCTTCCTCCAACTGAAGCCTCAGCTGGGACAAAGCCTATTAACTATTCATAACATGCCAGCCCGCCCACCTGACGCCAGCCAATGGCCAAGCAGCTGCTTTCAGTCCCAGCACTGCTATAGCTTCCACAGGGTCTTGTCGCCTGCTGCTATACACACCACGTGCTCAGCCCTTATATATTCATCCTAATAGGAAATGTACAAAGATTCATTCTTCAACCAGAATCTGTGCACATTAGGTCATTTGGAATTGCAGGCAGAATTACCACAATTCTGCCTGCGCTTCTAAATCACAATTAAACGTGCATTTGGACGCATTATTCTTAACGGCACCCCAAATGTAAGGCAATTCTAATTTAAACGTGTGTTTAAGCTAAGCTTGTCAACCAGGATCAGGAGCTTCTTTTGAGTGACAAACACACTTAGGGCAGCCCATTAAAGTGAGTGGGCTTTCCTATCCACAACGAACGGAAACGCTTGTAGGTCGCGCTTTCCAAAATGCAATCGGAAACACTCATTTCCGCAACACAATATCTGAACGGGGGCCGAATCTGCCATAAAACAAGGAATACCGAAAACAGTGGTGACTATAGCCAGTGTCTGCACAATAAACTTAAATATAAACATCAATCAAAATATATGTCAACAAAAATTTCAAGTAAAGCTAGGTTCATATTGCTGCGTATTGGAAATGTGCGCAGAATTGCACGCTTTCCAAACATGCAGAGACACATGCTGCACTTTAGCAGACGCATGGGTGTGCCATCACTTATTAACCACTTAAAGCGGAGGTTCACCCAAAAAGACAACTTTGGACCATCCAAACTAGCACACTAGCATCAGCTAAAGTATGCCTTTTTTTTTTTTATGCGCTGTACTTACGGTTTAATCCGTAAGTTTTGTTTCAAACACCCCCGAGGAATGGGCGTTCCTATGAAGAGTGGAACATGATTGACGGCCAGCTATGTCGCGTCCCACGTTCCGAAAATAGCCGGAGTAGGACTCGGCTCTTCACGGCGCCTGCGCATCAGACTAGAAGCTGACTGCGCAGGCACCGTATATGTCGGCGTCCTATTACGGCTTTTTTCGGAAGGCATGACACGCCATAGCTGGACGTCAATCAAGTACCCCTCTTCATAGGAACGCCCATTTCCCGGCCGGAGTCTGAAACGAAAAGTAACGGATTAAACCGTAAGTACAGCTCAAAAAAAAAAAAAAAAATAGGCATACTTTAGCTGACGCTAGTATGCTCGTTTGTATTGTAGATCAAGAAAAAAACATTTTCAGGGTGAACCCCCGCTTTAAGGACAGGAAGAATTTTCCCCCTTAATGACCAAGGCATTTTTTGCGAAACAGCAATGCGTCGCTTTAACTGACGTTGTTGTACCAAAACAAAATTGATGTCCTATTTTTCACACAAATAGAGCTTTCTTTTGGTAGTATTTGATCACCTCTGCGGTTTTAATTTTTTTGCGCTATAAAAAAATAAAAAATAAATATGTTAAATATATGTTACGTTTGCTATAATAAATATAAAAAATAAAAATTTCTTTATCAGTTTAGGCCAATATGTATTCTTCTACATATTTTTGGTCAAAAGTGCCAGCAGTCAGTGCCCACCAGTGCCAGCAATTAGTGTCCATTAGTGATGCCAGTCAGTGCTGCCCATCAATGCCCAGCATTGCCGAGCATCAATGCCCATCAGTGCCACCCATCAATGTCAATCAGTGCCGCTTATCAGTGCCCACCAGTGCGCCTATCAGTGCTCATCAGTGCCACGTATCAGTGTCACCTATCAGTGCGGCATATTAGTGCCTCCTCATCAGTGTCACCTAATCAGTGCCCATAAGTGCCGCCTTATCAGTGCCCATAGGTGCCACCTCATCAGTGCCCATAAGTGCAGCCCATCAGTGCTGCCTCAGCAGCGCACATCAGTGAAGGAGAGAAATTACTTATTTAGAAAATTTACTAACAAAAAAAAACAAAGAAAAAGTATTTCAAAATAAAGCAAATTTATTTGTAAAAAAAAAAAAAAAAACAGCAGTGATTAAATACCACCAAAAGAAAGTTCTATTTGTGTGAAGAAAATTATAAAAATTTCACATGGTTACAGTGTAGCGTGACTGGGCAATTTTCATTCAAAGTGCGACAGCGCTGAAAGCTCAAAATTGGCCTGGGCAGGAAGTAAGTGCCCTGTAGGCAAGTGGTTAAGCTTTATCATATTCGAATTTTAAAATGGATTAGGTTGCTGGATGAAAATATAACAGCACAATATTACAGATGTGTAATATTGTGCTAAGATTTTTTTATTTAATTTTTGTAAATTGGGACCTGCATGGATTGAAGAAAATAAATATAATAATGTAATACATTTGCGAAATTCCCGCTGGCAGCCAATGGTAGGTATGGCGCACAGTAAACCAATGAGCATGCAAGGCTGGCACTGTGCCACAATGAAAAGGCTGAGCAGTCCCAATTCTTCCCACAGTCTGGGAACTGCTCAACCCCTCCCACACCACAGTCAAAAGATCAACTCCCACTCTTCTGCATAAAGCCTGGTACACACCAGAGGGTTGAAAGAAAGAAAAAAACTGACAGCTCCGCTGAGTTGTGTTCTGACAGGGGGACGCACCCCCCGCCAGAACACTACAGTCACCTCTCTCTGCCATTGGCTGAGATTGCTGATTGGGAGCCGGACGGCTGTTGGTTTTCCAGCATGTAGGTCTGACAGAAGCTGGCCAAAGGGTCGTCTTCTGTTGGACCCGCTGACATACACACGGGGCGAATGTAGGACGGGTTTTTATTGAACTAGGCGCGTACTAGGCATAAGTATGGTTTCAAAAGGTTTTTCAAATTTTAGGAGAAAAGAGGAAAGTAGAGCTCCCCTTTAAAGTGCCCTACGGATATTGCAAGGACAGCGATGGTGATGTCTATGGATCCCCTATGAACATCGTAGATCGCTTTGTCAGGAGCAATTTCAATATTTCCTCTTTTATTTTAATGTATAGCCAATCGACTGCCGTTCTTTTTTTTTTTTATATATGCAGTGACAAGAGAGGTACCACAGATTAACTGAGCCTGAAAAGCACCTCTCATGCCTTTCCAGTGTGAAAGCCTGAATGCTTTCACACTGGGGTGGTGCGCAAGCAGGATCTTTGGGGCGGTGTGGGAGCGGTGTATACTAGTGTAAATCAATGGATAGCGCCTACAAAGCGTTTCGGCAGCGGTGCTTTTCAGGCGCTTTTAACCCCTTGTTATCTTTGGGGTTAAAAGAGCCTCACTCCCACTGACACAGCTACGGCAAAGCGCCGCTAAAGCTAGTGGCGCTTTACCGCTATCACTCGGGCGGTCCGAGTGTGAAAGTAGCCCTAATATAAAAATAATTTGCTAAAACTAAGCCCTTTCATTTAGAAAAAATGTGAGCAGGCACAATTCCTGCTTTCCGGATGCATTTCTACATGCACTTTTTTAATGCTTTTCAGTGCGTTTTATTGAATTCCGATTCATCTTCATCTCAATTGAGGACATGTGTGTTCCAGTGCATGCAGAAGAAATGCTCTACTTTTGTTGACTGCATTTCAACACACTGCCCAAGTGTGAACTAGGAGCATTGAAAGCCATGTATATACGGCGGCAGGGCAGCTCTCCTGCACTGGATCACGTACCTAGCATGTGATCCAGCACTTCCAGGTTGGGGGCGTTAAATATTGTTGTTTTTTTCAAAATTGTCAGTCTTCTTTTGTTTATAGGACAAAAAAAATAAAAACCGCAGAGGTGATCAAATACCACCAAAAGAAAGCTCTATTTGTGGGTAAAAAAAGACACACATTTTATTTGGGTACAGCATTGCACAACCACGCAATTGTCAGTTTAAATAATGCAGTGCCGTATTGCAAAAATGGCCTGGTCATGAAGGGGGGTAAACACTGCCCGTGCCTTTTTAATGCAGAATAAATGACCTGGACTGCATCTGATGTGAACCAACCCTAAGACACACTAAGGCCCCGTACAGACGAGCGGACAGTCCGCCGGACCGTTTTCATCGGACATGTCCGCTGGGAGATTTCGGTCTGATGGCTGTACACACCATCAAACCGAAATCCGCGCGGACAGAGAACGTGGTGACGTAGATGACACCGTCGTTCTCTATCGCGCAAGTTCAATGCTTCCACGCATGCGTCAAATCAATTCGACGCATGCGCGGGATTTCTGTCCGCTGGTTAGATGTACTAACCAGCGGACATGTCCGCCGGACAGCTTCCCAGCGGACATGTTTCTTAGCATGCTAAGAAACATTTGTCCGCTGGAAATCTGTCCGCTAGCCTGTTCACACGATCGGATCTGTCCGCTGACACTGGTCGGCGGACCAGTTTCAGCGGACATGTCCGGTCGTGTGTACGAGGCCTTACTTGCCTGCTTGCAGTCTTCTATTGAATGTACACTGAGCTGTGCATGCGCAGCTCTTCGTGTTTTCCTGGCAGGCCATGGCTGTGCCAGAATGACTGACTCCTATGCAATGCATGGGATTATGTCAGCCCCCACTGGCCACTATTGCCAGTCATGAGGCGGAAAACCCAGCAACTGCAAGTAAGCCGGAGATAAGATGATAGCAGTGGGCGAGGGGTGTAACCAACGCATGGCTGGAAGATGGAGGTGAGTATTTTGGGTCATTTCGTTTTGCTTTACGGTGGTAAAGAGCATTCAAAGTAAATAACAGGTGTCAAGCATTTACTAAGCCGCCTCCTGGCATCACTTTAAATGTATCCCAACACCAGGAGGCAGAGACAACGCTTTTGATCATTTGACCACTTTGATTGGCCCTCACAGCCTGTCCCACCATCTCCCGAATGTAAACAGTGACCGCTGACAGCTCAGTCAGTGTGCTGGGATAAAGCAGTGTGCTCTCTCTCAGCACACAACAGCACAGCCCCACAGACACATATACAGAATGTGGAACAGGTTAACATGAAATTTGCCAGTCACCAAGCATGCAAATATAGTGGTATCCTCATAATCTAATCCTTTATTTGCTTCAAACACATTACTTTTCCCCCCAAAACTGTGCAGTCTAAGCAGACTAGCAAGGTTAGGCCAGGCACACAGGGTCCGAACTATATGGATATATGTAAAGTTGCAAGGGGTGTAGAGGTGGCAAATGCAAGGTCAAGTGTGTGTCCCTCAGAGTTTGTAGAATTGTGTGTCCATTGTATTGGGTCAAAACAGGAAGATACGCTGAGGGATTCAGAAACAGCTGTAATGTTAATGTTGACAGGGATGTTGAAGTCACCAAGAATGATAGTGAGTAATTTAGAGGAGAGAAAATAAGCTAGCCAGGCAGAGAAGTTGCTAAGGAAGCTAGATACTGGTCCAGGAGACCAGACATCACGGCAATCCTCAGAGAAACTAGAGAAAAGAGGAGTGAGCTTCAAGAGGAGAAGTTAAGGGAAGAACCTGTAAAGTTCTGTGGGGAATAGAAGGATTCCAACTCTACCTCTCTTTCATCTATAGGGTCTGCGTGACTGGGTCCAATGGAGGCCACAATGGGAGAGGGCACCTGTAGAGTAGGGTGACCAGATATCCCCAGTTTCAGGGGACAATCCCTGGATTGAGGACCCTGTCCCCAGACCAAGTCTGTCCCTGGTTTTGTCCCCGGATTGGATTTGAACAGGGGCTGGGGCAATTTCAGAGACAGTCAGTGCAGAAAAAAAAATAAAAAATTCTGAATTAACACCCTCCCCGCTCCGCCGCTTCTACTAGCTTGGGGGGGTATTTTTTTCCATTACATGTGCCCCTTTCTGATGATCGTGTGCTGGTCGGAGCAGCAGGAATATTTCTTTAGTTTCGGGTGCATGCCCATTCAGCTCCACTCGCACGTTCTTCTGCCTTGGCTTAAGTCCCGGCCAGCATCCTGCCTGCTTAGCTCCTTGCCTTCCCTGGCGGAGTGATCTACCTCCGCACCCCACCCAGTAGTAGCAGGGGCCTGGAGAGTAAGACTTGACAGGCTGTGAGGTGGGCGGCTACGGCGATGGGCAGAGAGTCGCTGATTGCCGCCACTAGTAAAAAAAAAATATGTCCCTGGATTTAATTTTAAAAATCTGGTCACCTTACTGTAGAGGCAGAGTCAGATTCCTGAAGCCAGGTTTCAGTAATGGCAAGTAGGTTAAAGGATTTAAAGATAAAACCATCATAGATAGAGGTGAACTTGTTACTGACTTAGTGGGTGTTCTAAAGTGAACATGAGAAGAAATGGCTGGTTGTAGGAAGAAGTGAAAAATAAATTACAGTGTCTTAATTGCAGCTGCTGCCAGAAGAAGAGGGATGTTGGGTGTTGTGGTCAAAGTTAGTTGGTGGAGGGCCAAGATTAGGGGACATATCCCCAGAAGTTAGGAGTAGCAGGAAGGTGAGGTAGGTAAGATGGGGATATGATTTATTATGAAGAAACATGCACCAGCATCCTGGAGGTTTTGTCAGCACGTGGGTTCAGAATTAACTAGAGGTGAGGGATGCAGTAATAGGGCGAGGGCGGTAGTGAGGGTGATATGTATAGGCAAGATACATGTGATTTTGCAAGTTTACCATTCATAACAATGCAGCACACCATCAGGGCCGGATTCCTGACAAGGCCACCGAGGCCAGGCCTCGGGGCGGCAGTGGGTGCAGGGGCTGCGTAGTGGTTGATCTGACGGGTGGCTCGACGTACAAGTGACTGTGCGGGCGGCGCGGTGAGTGAGCAGCTGAACTGCCCATCCGCTTGGCGCTCACACAGTCACACTGACAGTGCGAGCGGAGTCGGCTCGGCGGGCGGGTGAGAGAGACAGGAAGCTGGCACGGTGGGTGGACTGGTCAATCAGCGGACATCTCTCACCGCCCGGCGCCCGCCCTACATCCCAGGAGTCCCGCCCTCACTCACTGTGCAGGCAACAGAGAGATTACATTATCTCTCTGTTGCCTGATTCCGGGACACAGGAAGTGACAATCCCCATTCCCCACCTAAGCAGGAAAGTTACAATCCGCAAGGTGTGGCAGGTGACATGACAAGTGACAATCCGCAAGGTGCGGCAGGTGACGTGGCAAATGACAATCTGCAACGTGTGGCAGGTGATGTGGCAAGTGGACAATCCGCAAGGTGTGGCAGGTGACATAACAAGTGGACAATTCGCAAGGTGTGGCAGGTGACGTGGCAAGTGACAATCTGCAAGGTGTGGCAGGTGACGTGGCAAATGACAATCTGCAACATGTGGCAGGTGATGTGGCAAGTGGACAATCCGCAAGATGTGGCAGGTGACGTGGCAAGTGGACAATCCGCAAGGTGTGGCAGGTGACGTGGCAAGTGGACAATCCGCAAGGTGTGGCAGGTGACATGGCAAAGTGACAATATGCAATGTGTAGCATGTGATGTGGCAAGTGGACAATCCGCAATGTGTGGCAGGTGACGTGGCAAGTGGACAATCCGCAAGGTGTGGCAGGTGACATGGCAAAGTGACAATATGCAATGTGTAGCAGGTGACGTGGCAAGTGGACAATCCGCAATGTGTGGCAGGTGACGTGGCAAGTGGACAATCCGCAACGTGTGGCAGGTGACGTGGCAAATGGACAATCTGCAACTTGTGGCAGGTGACATGGCAAGTGACAATCCGCAATGTGTGGCAGGTGAGGTGGCAAGTGGACAATCCGCAACTTGTGGCAAGTGACAATCTGCATCTGGTGGCAGACGACGGTGGCAAGTGACACACTCGGGGCTCCTACTGATTATGCATTATGGTGATTAGAACTATTTCATTTTCTATAACAATGTAATAATAGAAATAATGCGCTACAATCATCCTGACACCATAACAAAAATGGTGCCGTGATGATTGAAGCACCAACACCAGCCATTTCCCAAATAAATCGTATTTTCTGGCAGTGACCCCCCCGAGACTAGACTCTGGATCCGCCCCTGGCGACGCCGCGGCAACAGGGGATGAAAATATCCTGTCGTCCTGCAGTACGAACCATAACAGGGCCGATGGGGGGGGGGTGTGTTATTGAAGGACCCGGCCTTGGGGCAGCAAAGGGAGTAAATCCGGGCCTGCACGCCATACATTTTCAAGCAGAGCACAGATGTGAATTGGGCACAGAGGAATGAATGGCATTTCTACTTCAAGGACAAAATTCACGAGCTGTATTGCAGAAAAACAGATAAGTGTGAAAGGACATAGATAAGCACGTGCAGCCTATCAGTATATATTGATTTTTAAGAAAAAGAGGATCTTTTTAAGTGGAATCAAAGAAAATGGTTGTGTGAATATTGCTGTAATAAAAACTTTTCATCAATATCTTATAAGCATTATGTTTAGTTAAACTGTAATACCTAACTACATGTTCTGTTGTGTTATTTTTTCTAAAGCTGCTTTCACGTTCGTGTTAATGTATGATACAGCAATCAAATGTTTTTTTATTTTTTTTTACGGAACCCCAATATGCATACACAGACAAAACAATTTACCTGTCTCTCAGCACAGAGCAACACATATTATAAACAAAGGCACTTTTTATATGTGGAGTCACATTAAGGGTCTTTTATAAATAAAGGCATGCACAATGCTTGTCAAAACGCCAAAACATATGCATCAACGCACATAAATGGGCCCTAACCTTGGCTTTTTCAACAGAAAGGAGAGGGGAGGTTAAAGCCGTATTCTAGCCAGAAAAAAAGAATATATTGCAGCTTAGTAGTCCTTAAATAAGGTGGCTAAATTAGTTTTCCTTTTCCCTATTTTCACCAGGTGATTCAGACAGAAACATAGGGCCAAATCCACAGCCAGCCGCCGTAACTTATCTTTTCCCATTTAAGTTACACTGCCGGAAAATTTCTACCTAAGTGCCCGATCCACAAAGCACTTACCTAGAAATTTTCGGGTGTGTAACTTAAATTCCGCCGGCGCAAGGCGTTCCTATTCAAATGGGGGCAAATCACATTTAAATTAGGTGCGCTCCCGCGCCGGACGTACTGCGCATGCTCGTGACGTCATTTTCCCGACGTGCATAGCGCGAAAATTACGTTACGCCGAGCTTCGTGAATCGCGCCGGGTCAAAAAAGTTGCGTCGGGAAAAAAAAAAGATACGACGGGAAAAGAAAAAAAAAAAAATAAATAAATAACAGCGTCGCGGGTAAGAAGGGTCTACTTTTACAAGGTGTAAACAGTTTACACTTTGTAAAAGCAGCCCTAATTTTACGATTGCAAACTAATACTTACGGAGAAAAAACGAAGCTGAAAAGCTTCGTGGATCTCCGTAAGTGCTAATTTGCATACACGAAGCGGCATTTCCACTTGAAATGCCCCCAGCGGCGGATGCGGTACTGCATCCTAAGATCCGGCAGTGTAAGTCCCTTACACATGTCGGATCTTCTGCCTAACTATGAGAAACTGATTCTGTGGATCAGTTCCAAAGATAGAAACAGGGATACGCAGGCGGAACAGCAGATCCGCCTGCGTATCTCTTTTGAGGATCTGGCCCATACTTCCTGTCTTACAGTGTCTCTCCACTGGAGCAGTAACAAAGACAGCAGCAGTTACGCCAACCGTTATTTCCTTTTGGGATAAACCTTTTACATAGTTGAATAAAAGCTGGTCATTGTAAGCACACCTGTCAGTGTTAAATGGTTTGCCTCTTTCTGTTATGGGAAGCTGAAAAAAAAAGACTTACTAGCCAGATCATTGGGTGAAATAAAATAAAAAAAGCCTAATTAAAAGAAAAGGATTGCAGCCACCATATTTAAGAATTGGTAAGCTGCAACACATTGATTTTTTATTTATTTTGGGTTTAATACAGCTTAATGCACATGAGCAATATTATAATATTCACCCATCTATGCTGGATGGAAAAAAATCCAGCATTAAAAAAAAAAAAAGGTGGCTTTGGTCCATAATTACACTTGGTATTGCGCCTTTAAAAGTGTATAGTGCTTAAACGTACAGTGCCTTGAAAAAGTATTGATACCCCTTGAAATTTTACACATATTGTCACGTTACAACCAAAAACGTAAATGTATTAAATTGGGATTTTATGTGATAGACCAACACAAAGTGGCACATAATTGTGAAGTGGATAGAAATTTGTATTTAGCCCCCTTTACTCTGATACCCCTAACTAAAATCTAGTCAAACCAATTCCCTTCAGAAGTCACCTAATTAGTAAATAGAGCCCACATGTGTGTAATTTAATCTCAGTATACATACAGCTGTTCTGTGAAGCCCTCAGAGGTTTGATGGAGAACCTTAGAGAACAAACAGCATCGCGAAGGCCAAGGAACACACCAGACAGGTCAGGGATAAAGTTGTGAAGCAGATTAAAGCAGGGTTAGGTTATAAAAAAAATAGCTTTGAACCATTTGCAGAGCATTGTTCAATTCATCATCCAAAAATGGAAAGAGTATGGCATAACTACAAACTTACCAAGACATGACACTCCACCTAAACTGACAGGTCAGGCAAGGAGAGCATTCATTAGAGAAGCAGCCAAGAGGCCCATGGTAACTCTGGAGGAGCTGCAGAGATCCACAGCTCAGGTGGGAGAATCTGTCCACAGGACAACTATTAGTCGTGCACTTCACAAATCTGGCCTTTATGGAAGAGTGGCAAGAAGAAAACCATTGTTGAAAGAAAGCCATAAGAAGACCCATTTGTAGTTTGCAGGAAGGCATGTGGGGGACACAGAAACATGTGGAAGAAGGTGCTCTGGTCACACCATTCCCACCATGAAACATTGTGGTGGCAGAATCATGTTGTGGGGATACATTTCTTCAGCAGGGACAGGGAAGCTGGTCAGAATTGATGGGAAAATGGATGGAGCCAAATACAGGGCAATCTTAGATGAAAACCTGTAATGCCCTGTACATACAATCAGAATTTCCGATGGGACAAAATCTGATGGAATTTTCCCTCAGAATTTCCGTTCAAGCTGTCTTGCATACACACTGTCAGACTAAATTCCGACCGTCCAAAACACGGTGACGTAAAACACTACGACTGAGGACATGATACAGGAAATGGTTAGAGACTGTAAGGACATGATACAGGACATTTCAGAGACTGTGGGGATATGATACAGGAGATGGTTATAGACTGTAGGGACTAGGGGTGCAACGGATCACAGTTGATCCGTGATCCGAACGGGTCACCCCCTTCGGATCGGAACACACTGTGATCCGCGGATTGCCACGGCTCCGGAGCTAGGCCGAAGCCGCGGCCTTTCCTAATGTTACGGCGGCGGCTCCGGAGCTAGGCCGAAGCCACAGCCTTTCCTAATGTTATGGCCGCGGCTTCGGCCTACCTCCGGAGCCGCGACCATAACGCTAGGAAAGGCCGCGGCCTAGCTCCGGAGCCGCGGCCATCTTGGTACACCCGGCGGCGGCCCTCCTCTGTTTACACCCACAGAGGAGGAGCCCGCACTCGTGGGACACACCGCTCGGGGAGTGTCTGTCGGTACTAGCTGGGGGGGTCACTGTACTGAGAGGAGGGGGGGTCACTGTCCTAAGAGAAGGGGGGTCACTGTCCTGAGAGAAGGGGGGTCACTGTACTGAGAGAAGGGGGGGGTCACTGTACTGAGAGAAGGGGGGGTCACTGTACTGAGAGGAGGGGGGTCACTGTACTGAGAGGAGGGGGGGGTCACTGTACTGAGAGGAGGGGGGGGTCACTGTACTGAGGGGGGGTCATTGTACTGAGAGGAGGGGGGGGTCACTGTACTGAGGAGGGGGGGTGTCTGCACCGAGGGGGTACTATAGTTGGTGGGGGGGGTGGAACGGGGACATGCGAATATTACAGTGGGGGAGATTTTTTTTTTGCCGATCCGAAAAATGATCCGATCCGTGACTCCTAATCCGAGGAACGATCCGAACCGTGAGTTTTTTGATCCGTTGCACCCCTAGTAGGGACATGATACAAGAGATGGTCAGAGATTGCAGACATGATACAAGAGATGGTCAGAGACAGTGTGGCTATAATACAAGAGATGGTCAGTTACTGTACAGACATAATACAAGAAATGGTCAGAGACTGTGCGAATATGATACAAGAGATGGTCAGAGACTGTGCATGTGCAGACATAATACAGGAGATGGTCAGAGACTGCAGACACGATACAAGAGATGGTCAGAGGCTGCAGACATGATACAAGAAATGGTCAGAGACTGTGGACAAAATACAGAAGATGGTCAGAGACTGTGAGGACATGATACAAGAAAGGGTCAGTGACTGTGCAAACATGATACAGGAGATGGTCAGAGACTGTGCAGACATGATACAAGAGATGGTCTTATTAGGGTAATCACAAGCAAACTCTCACCCGGCTAACACAGTAACACCACATTGCTGCAGCAGCCACCAAACACTAGAGCCACAACCACAGAGGATCCTGCCACAGACAGGGTGGAGACAGATGATCCCTCTATACACTCCTCCGCCCTATACTACAAGCAAGAGAAGCCAAGACATTCGCTTTGAGCGTCCAGCAGTGCATTATGGGAGGTGTAGTCTCTGCAGAGCGTGGCACCGGCGGATTGGTGTGGAGAACAACAATTTGGGAAAAGGCTAGGATGGTGTTAGAGCCTGCTATTGGCTGCAACTGATGAGATGTTCTCAGTGTGAAAGGGGGTGTTACAGCTGGCTAGAACCTCCATGGCTTTACCCCAGTGTGTGCCGTCACACTCATCCCGCCAGCCTGGGGACACTCAGGGCTATATTTAATATTGGTTGGACCCTGGGCACACATTTTCCTGGGACCCCCCACACTAGCAATCTCACTCTCCACCCCAACATCCCCCCAAAAAAAACACACAGACTTATCTAAAAACAACTTTAATAATGTAAACATAAACATATGGTTCACACTCACTGATTGCTCCAGGCTCACTGATTGGTTGCTAGGTTACTGCACATCATAAACGCTCACTAATTGGTTGCTAGAAGTTACTGCACAATATTACCGCTTAATGATTGGTTGCTAGAGGTTACTGCATATCATTACAGCGCACTGATTGGTTTCTAGAGGTTACTGCACATTACTACTGCTCACTGATTGGTTGCTATTGGTTACTACTTATTATTGCTCACTGATTGTCTGCTAGAGATTACAGCACATCATTACCTCTCACTGGGTGGCAGGGCAGAAGTGTGGTGTGTGATGCAACTGTTAGGGTACAGTTGGTTGGATGTCAGGATGTAATTTGTGGTAATGGTGGCAGCATTGGGGTGAGAGGCTGAGATCATATCTCCCCTATAATGATAGGGGGAAGGATCATAGGATGTCAGAGGTCGGGTGCAGGAGGGATGATGATGATGATAATGACTGGAGGCAGGGTGGTAGGATGCCAAGGGTGGGGTAGAAAGGGGTGATGGGGATGTTATAAACAATGGGTGGGGTGGTAGGACGCCAGCAGAGGGGGATGATGAAGACAGTGGGTGGGGTGGTAGAAAGCTGGCAGTGGGGTACAGATGGGTTGAAGATAAGGATTATGATGATGATGGGGGTAGGGTTGTGGGATGCTAAATGTGGGGTACAGTGGGATGATGGGGATGCTGATGACAGGGGGGCAGGATGTCAGAGGTGGGGTATGGGGATGATGATGATTATAGTGGGTGAGGTGGTAGGAAGCTGGCAGTGGAGTACAGGGAGGTTGAAGATGAAATAGGGTGGGGTGGTAGGAAACTGGTAATGGGATACAGATGGGATAATGATGATGGGGTGGAGTGGTAGGAAGCTGGCAGTGGGGTACATGGGGATGAAGATGACAGGGAGTGGGGTGGTAGGAAGCTGGTAGAGGGGAGCAGGGGGGTGAAGATGAAAGGGGTGGGGTTACCACTGCCTACCGGGCAGTGGGGTACAGGTGGAATCATAATTGGGGTAGAATGGTAGGAAACTGACAATCGGGTACAGGGGGGTGAAGATGACAGGGGGTGGAGTGGTAGGAAGCTGTAAGTGGAGTAAAGGGGGGGTGAAGATGACAGGGAGTGGGGTGGTAGGAATCTGGCAATGGAGTACAGGTGGAATTATGATGACAGGGGGGGTTGTAGGAAGCTGGCAGAGGGGTGATGGGGGTGTGGTAGTGGGAAGCTGGCGGCATGGTACAGGTGGAATTATGATGAAGGGGTGGGGTGGTAGAAAGCTGGCAGAGGGGTACAGGTGGGATGGTAGGACGCTGGCAGAGGGGTACAGGTGGGATAGTAGGAAGCTGGCAGAGGGGTACAGGTGGGATAGTAGGAAGCTGGCAGAGGGGTACAGGTGGGATGGTAGGAAGCTGGCAAAGGGATACAGGTGGGATGATGATGCTGGGGGAGGGGTGGTGGGAAGCTGGCAGCGAGGTACAGGTAGAGTGATAATGTAGGGGGGTGGGTTGGTAGGAAGCTGGCAGAGGGGTACAGGTGGGATGAAGATGATGGGGGTGGGGTGGTGGGAAGCTGGCAGCGGGGTACAGGTGGAATGATGATGACAGGGTGGGGTGGTAGGAAGCTGACAGAGAGGTACATATTGGATGCTGCTGACAGGGGGTAATAGGAAGCTGGCAGAGGGGTACAGGTGGGATGATGATGACAGGGGTGGGGTTGTGGCATGCCAGGAACAGGAGATAATGAAGATGACTGGTGGTCAGTAGGTGGCATCATATACCGAATGACATACATATCATTAGGGCTGTTTGTGTTGGGTGGCTGGCAGCAGTGATTTTTGGGGCGCCCTCAGTCAGGGGGGTGATGTCACGGGATGTACCTGTTTCAGGCAGGACCATCTGTCATACTTTACCTTGAGCGGCAGACAGGCTCCAAGGAGCGGCAGACAGGCTCCCAGATGATCGCTCTGTGCATTGCAGGATATCTGCAGAGTGCAGCAGAAGGGGAGGAGACGGAAGAGGGGAGTACATGGAGCCACCCACTAACCCTGGGACCTTGGGCAGTGCTTAAGTGATCAGTCTGCCCCCTGGCTGGGGAAAACAAATTTCTGGCATTAAGATGGCCCTGGGGACAATGACCGGGGGACATTCCCTCCCACTCCCACACACACATTAGGTAAATTAGGCGGCTGCGAGGCCCCTGGAAGCACGAGGCCTTTGGTGACTGCCAAATTAGAGAAGGATGTGGAACTCTCTTCCATAATCTGTGGTGTCAGCAGGAAGTCTTGGTAGTTTTAAAAGACTCATGAACGTGCATCTTAGTGAACAAAATATACGGGGATATGGGAAATGATTATCTACGCACACCAACGCAGGTTGAACTAGATGGGCTGTTGTCTTTATTCAGCCTTACCTACTATAAAACTATGTAACTTTTCTCTTTCTGTTGACGTCTCTGGCACTTACTGTTGATCAGTAGAAAGAAGCTATGTGGTATGCAGAGCACAATGACAGTGCAAGCTGACATAGCCTGAAGTTAGGCCAGCACATGCAGCAAAAATGAGGGACGATGGAGCAGAAGAGTCTAAGAACTTGGAAGTGAAAAATAATTAGCTGTATAGTCGTCGAGGGCTAATACAGGCACAGATGTAGGGGAAGGCTCTGGAAGAATGTGCGCTATCGATTTAGTATCCCCCCATTACCTGTTTTGTACGAGTAATTAGCTGTGGATGAGAGATTCAAATATGAGGTTCCGTTCCAGTAACCTTCAGCTGCTATTATATGGGTATCTATAAAACGAAGAAGAAAAGGTTTGACATTGAATAAGAGCTAAGGATGCCCAGTGGAGCAACAGAAGAAAAAGGAAAACTACACTTTCAAATTATGCAGATGGTGTACGCTGAATAATTTTTACGGTGGTGTGATGCCATGTAAAACTAAAGCTCACACGTATACAGCCATATGGTACAATACACATTTACTGCAACTATTGCATGTTACAATGTAGTAGGCTGCAGGAGCATTGCATTAAATAGAGTTATGTCGCGTACACACGATCGGTCAAACCGATGAGAACGGTCTGATGGACCGTTTTCATCAGACCAAACCGATCGTGTGTGGGCCCCATTGGTTATTTATCCATAGGTTAAAAAAAAAGCAATCTTGTTTTAAATTCAACCGATGAATACCTCACCGATAGAAAAAAAAAACGATCGTTTGTAGGTTAAAAATCCACGCATGCTCAGAATCAATTTGACGCATGCTTGGAAGCCCCTGAACTTTTTTTCAGCACGTCGTTGTGTTTTACGTCACCGCGTTGGACACGGTCGTTTTTTTAACCGATGGTGTGTAGGCACGACTGACCATCAGTCAGCTTCATCGGTTAACCGATAAACTGTCCATCAGACCGTTTTCATCGGATGGACTGATCGTGTGTACGCGGCATTACTTTTAAATATAGTAGTCACTGTAGATCAGCAGATGTCTTTATTTTAATGACGGATGAGAGATTTTCTTCTACAGACATCAGAGGAAATTTACACCAACCAATTATTGATAATCAGAATAGAGGACATTCATGTCCTCTTAAGCCATGGCAGAAATCCCCTGCCAGAGCTTTCTTAAGTGTGGAGTCAATGGACCGGGTTGGATTTTTTCCTGGCTGATCGAAGCTGCTTTCTCCTTATAAAGGCCGTCTCCAGAAATCCTTTATTAAGTGCTCTCCCTCTAGCAGGAGCATTCAAGTTCAGTTGAGAAAAATGCATGCGGTTACATCATGATCTTTTGCTGCAATGATCACAGTCATATTTTCAGTGAATGTAGCCAGTTTTACAGGCTGATTAGTACAATGTAATGCAAAAATTAGAAGCTTTTAATTTATTAACAAGTGGGCACTATAGACAAGAGATCATGTGCTTCCCTAACAAAAATTGAGGAGGCTCATAAACATTAGAAGTCAGCTGTCATTTTAGTTTAATGGCTACCTACGTCTTGAAATGTTCTGTGCATTATCTACCTGGCTTCAGTGATCACCACTGCTCATAGTATTTGCTTGGACCTAAAAACAGAGATTTTTGTTTTTTATTTTCACACAAATAAAATGAAAGTATATTTCTGGAAAAATGATGTATTCTGTAAGCAATGCTTGGCTTACAGTGAGTTGAGTGAAGACATGTGACAGAAGTTACCCAGTCAGTGTGAGCTTTAATGTAACTTTTATGTGGTGTTCTGTGTGAGCTTTTATAAGAGTGAAAGATCAAATAAAATTATTTATGGAACAATGTGGAAGCATAAGTGACTTTTAAATAGTTTTGTTGGGTGTGACCTTCCTATTATATTCCTTTCCCAGGATGTCTAAAAGGTATAACCATTATGTGGTTAAAACACTTTTTGCTACTATAATCTTTCAGATCAGATGCAGGACACAATGTATATAATAATCCCTTAAAGCAGGTTTTATGGATTTAAGTGGCAGCATGGCGGTGGACATTAATGCCAACCTGCCACATATTTGCATACAGCCAGTGTCCCTTGATTGTGTTGGGAGCATGCCTACCACAAAGCCCCCTCCACAGTTACCATTCGCCTGGTCACTGTTTCCATTGGGAGTTGATAAGGCAAGCTCCCAATCATGTGATCACTATGATATGCAATTACAGTGATTGCATGGCTGGGAAGCCCATAAACCAGTTATTAATTTCTAAATTGATGGCACCCACCAGCTGTAAAGGGTTAAATCCTAATTCCATGTTTCTTGTGTCTTTAAATAGTTTGTTTGAACCAAGCTGATCTAAACAAACTATTTGCTGCACTAACAGATTCGTTCGCAGTATGCCCATGCTCAGCCAACAAAACTGAGTTGGGCTGTGCCCTGCTCAGCCAACAAAACTGAGTTGGGCTGTGCCCTGCTCAGCCATTCAAAGCAAATCTTGTATTTTATGAATGAATACAAGGCTTCCTCTGATTGGCTGAGGTTGAGTTTGTGACATCATCCACCCACCTCTCAATCCCTGTATTTATTGATTAGGTACAAGGCTCCATTGGAATGGCCAAGCAGTGTTCAGCCTGACTTAATATTGTTCCAGCAGTAGAGGGGTGTCTCCATCCCACTGCCAAAACCCAGTGCTAATACTATATGTAGCTGAGGCTACATACAGTTTATGCAGCTCTCAGTGAGCAGATCTGTTAGTGAAGAAAATAGTTTGTTTGGACCATCTTTGTCCAAACGGATTATTTAACTGCTTGACTCATGACCAGGGCATTTTTTGCTATTCAGCACTGTACTTTAAGACCCCTTTCACCCTGGGTGGGGGGGCATTAGGGATAAAGCACTGCTAGTTTTAGCAGCGCTTTAGCGCTGTTATAGCGGACCAAAAAGCACTGCTGCCAAAGCGCTTTGCATTCATTTCAATGGGCAGGGGCAGTAGAGGAACGGTGTATACACATGCCCCAAAGATGCTGCTTTCAGGACTTTTTTTCCTGTCCTGCAAGCACACAGCCTTAATGTAAAAGCACTCAGGCTTTCACACTGGGGCTACAGAAGAGGCAGTTTACAGGCACTTTTCAGACGCTATTTTTATCGCATTCTTTTGGTGATATTTATTCATGATATTTGATCACCAATGTATTTTTTTATTTTTTATTATATAAACAAAAAAAATACGCAAAATTTGAAGAAAAAAATATATATAGGCCCCGATTCACAAAGCACTTACGCCGACGTAAGTGCAAATGTGCGCCAGACCCACAAACTAAGATACGCCTAAAAATAGGCTTCCCCCCGCGGACGTAACTTGCCTACGCCGGCGTAGGGTGGGCGCACATTTAGGCTGAACGCATGGTGGCGCTCCCATTGATTAGCCATTCAAATATGCAAATGAGTGAAATACGGCGATTCATACGCAGTGATCCGGCGTGGTTTAGGCAGTTGTTCCGACGTGGTTGTGCGCATGCGCAGAGGGATGCGTCCACGTCACGGCGCAGTTCGTGATACGTATCTGTCTGGCGCTCGGCCCATCATTTGCATGGGGTCACGCCTCATTTGTATGGGGTCACGCCCACTTCCACCTACGCCGGCGTACGCGTTCGAAACCCAGCGCAGTTTTGGGAGCACTGGCTTTGTGAATTCCATGCTTGCCTCTCTGCGTGCGTTGGCGTAGCGCAGGCCCGGACTGGGACAAAAAATAGGCCCGGGCATTTTGGAATGAGCAGCCCATGACACCTTAACTGGCCCATCCCCACTCTCCATCCTAAAGGATCCCCCGGGAGAGGGGAGGGGGAAACCCTGCAAAGGTGCAGGGGGCAAGGGGACAGGGAAAGAGCAGGGGGGGCAGAGAGCACAGGGAAGAACCTTGAGAACATTGGGTGGGGTGAGAGCACGGGGGAGGTGGAGAGAATGAGGGGGGCAGAGAGCATGGGGTTCTGGAGAGCACAGGGAGTGGGGGGTTGAAGAGCACAGGGTGAAGCAAAAACATAGGGTGGGGCAGAGAGCACAGGGAGGGCAGGAGAGCACGGGGGTGAAGAGCACATGGGAGAGGCGGAGATCACTGGGGGGGAGGCGAAGGGCACAGGGGGGGCAGCAGAGAGCATGGGAGGAGGTGGAGAGCAGAGGGGGTAGGTGAAGATCAATGGGGGGCTGGAGAGTACTGGGGGAGAGGCGTAGGGCACAGGGGGCAACGTAGAGCATGGAAGGAGGTGGAGAGCACAGTGGGGGCTGGAGAGCACTGGGGGGCTAGAGAGCACTGGGGGAGAGGCAGAGGGTACAGGGGGCAGCGTAGAGCATGGGGGAGGTGGAGAGCAAAGGGGGGGGCTAGAGAACACTGGGGGGGCTAGAAAGCACTGGGGGAGAGGCAGAGGGCACAGGGGGCAGCGTAGAGCATGGGGGGGAGGTGGAGAGCACAGGGGGAGGCGTAGAGCATTGGGAGGGTGGAGAGCACAGGGGGAGAGACGGAGGGCACAGGGGGGCAGCGTAGAGCATGGGGGGAGGTGGAGAGTACTGGGCTGGGGTGTTAAAGAGCACTGGGGGGCTGGAGAGCACAGGGTGAGGAAGAGAGCACTGGGGGGCTAGAGAGCACTGGGGGAGAGGCAGAGGGCACAGGGGGGCAGCATAGAGCATGGGGGAGGTGGAGCGAATTAGGGGGAATTGAAAAGAGAACAGGGGGAGGTGGAGAGCACAGGGGGAGAGGCGGAGGGCACAGGGGGCAGCGTAGAGCATGGGGGGAGGTAGAGAGCACAGGGGGAGAGACGGAGGGCACAGGGGGGCAGCATAGAGCATGGGGGAGGTGGAGAGCACAGGAGAGAGGTGGAGAGAAGGGGGGCTGGAGAGCACTGGGGGGGGGCTGGAGAGAATTAGGGGGAATTGAAAAGAGCACAGGGGGAGGTGGAGAGCACAGGGGGAGAGGCGGAAGGGCACAGGGGGCAGCGTAGAGCATGGGGGGAGGTAGAGAGCACAGGGGG
Organism: Rana temporaria; assembly: GCF_905171775.1. Classification (NCBI taxonomy): domain Eukaryota; kingdom Metazoa; phylum Chordata; class Amphibia; order Anura; family Ranidae; genus Rana; species Rana temporaria. Next base: position 400,587,537 of record NC_053489.1, on the reverse strand, counting down.
AGAGGCGGAGGGAAAAGGGGGCAGCGTAGAGCATGGGGGAGGTAGAGAGCACAGGGGGAGAGACGGAGGGCACAGGGGGGCAGCGTAGAGCATGGGGGGTGGTGGAGAGCACTGGGGGGGGGCTGGAGAGCACTGGGGGAGGTGAAGAGCACAGGGGGAGAGGCGGAGGGCACAGAGGGGCAGCCTAGAGCATGGGGGGAGGTGGAGAGTACAGGAGGGAGGAGGAGAGCACAGGGGGGGTGGGCTTGATAGCACTGGGGGAGAAGTGGAGGGCACAGGGAGAGGTGGATATCACAGGGGGAGGTGCAGAGCACAGGAAGAGAGGCAGGGGGCAGCAGAGAGCATGGGGGAGGTGGAGAGCACTGGGGGGGCTAGAGAGCACTGTGGGGGGGGTAGAGAGCAGTGTGGGGGAGGGGGGGTAGAGAGCACTGTGGGGGCAGCAGAGATGAGCAGGATAGGTGGAGCGGTGGGTTGGCTGCATATAGAAGAATCATTCTCTCCATCTCCTTCCCGCAGTACCTGAATGCCTGCGAGAGGGAGAGGAGCAGAAGCAGGCATTCAGAGACCGCGGGAAGAAGATGGAGAGAATTATTCTTCTAAATGCAGCCAGCCAGCCACCCCACCGCTCCTCCTATTCAGGTTACAGGGGCCGTCACTTACGTTTTCTCGGAGATCCCATCTGCAGAACATGCTGTAGCAGGCTCCTCTCCCTTCCTGGTCACGCCCCCCAGCACAAACGGCTGAACTTCACAGGCGGCCGTGGAGCGGTGTCTCCTCTAGTCCCTCCCCCTTCTTGTTTACGTCCTCCTGCTGCAGATCCCGATGCCGAAGGCTGAGCCTGAGGCTGAACTGGCAGCCGAGCCGGGCGGCCGCGGAAAGGTCGGAGGACTTACAGAGCAGCCGGCTTACAGAGCAGCCTGCCTTGGCCCCCGCAAGCAAGAACAGCGGCCCGGCGGCCGCGGCCCACCGGGCATATGCCCGGTTTGCCCTATGGCCAATCCGGGCCTGGCGTAGCGTATATTGTTTGCGCTATTGCGGCGTAATGTGCGCCCGCTCTCTGTGAATCTGGGCCATTTTTTCTACTTTCTGTTATAAAACATATTCAATTAAATCAAATTTCTTCATAAATTTAGGCCAAAATGTATTCTGCTATATGCCTTTGGCAAAAAAAAAAACTATTTTTGGGGGCACTATACTATTGGAGACACTAGTATAGTTCTGATCGTGATCAAGATACTGACCTGTACAGACACTATACGTGCTGGTTAGATGCAAAAATGTTTTTAGCCTCAACTGCCATATAGTTACCTGAACACTGGATTAAGGTCTGCTTGTAAGTTGGAGACTTTCTGTAAAGACATTATTCCCCTACATAGGTTGGTGTCATCTGCAAACACTTAAATTATACTTTTTTAGCACCCTCTACATTAGGTAGGTGCTAGATTCATTTTTTGTGAGTATAGGCAAATTTAGGCAGGCCTAGCTGGAAGTTAGGCCTGTTTGTTTTGGTTTGTGTGGGCTGGGAGTGGCTCAGAGTTTAGCAGCTGGTGACTCACAGGCAGTGTCACTGAGACCTCCCTTTTTCTTCTAGAGGATTCTAGAAGGAGAGGAGGAGAGGAGAGGTGGAGTTGCCTGGGTATTCTAACAAGGCCTTAACCAATCCCCAACGTGGATTGGCAGGGGGCAGGTATCCTAAAATACCTAGAGTCAGCCCAGCTGGGGAGGGGTTGTCGACTGGAAGAACTGGAGATGGAGTACTAGGCTGCCAGGGCCTTTGAGGGATCTCCCCAGTTGGGGGGTGAGGGGGTGGGCTTGGGTGCAGAACGAAGCCTTTCAGGAAAGCATGAAAGTTCTGGACAGGAGAAGCAAGAGAGGACAACAGGAGCTAGTGAGTGACATGACATGTGCATTCAGGAGGACTGGAGAGATTAGTGCAGAGCCAGTAGTGAGGACTGCAATGTCATGGGCAGTGGAGAAGGGCAGCTGCAACCAGGAGGGCTGACAGAGTCGAAGAGGACTGACTGGGAGCAGTAGTGCACCAGTAGGACAGTTAGCACTAAAGACTTTTCATTTCTTGCTATACCATAGGGGCCCATGGTCCCTGCCTGCAAAAGGCAGTTGTTAAGGCCCGGCTGAGCCTGTGTCAGGCCTAACCTTACATGTGCTGGCTGTTCCTGAGAAGCAAGAGTGGTACAGGAGGATGAGAGAGAGAGCAATAGTTTGCAGCAAGAGTTGTGCAGGAGGAGACTGACAAGGTAACTTGTACAGAGAAGGGTATATAGTTGTCCCAATCGATTACTATACAATTTACCAATTGACTAATATACAATTCACCGGGCATCCCATATTTCCCTTAACCCATCCAAGTTAAATTCCCTAATAAAAATAACAAAAACAAGCACACTGACTTTTCTGCCTGAGAGTGAATGAGGAGTGAATGCCAGGCTGAGTAGCGTGACAGGTGGGCCACATTACTTAGCAGCCCCTACGGGGGTACCGCTACACTTTAATTCCTAAACTCTAGATCATTTATAAATCAATTAAAAAGTAAGAGTCCCAACACTGAACCTTGGGGTACATGACTTATGACCCTAGACCAGAGTATGAATCATTAATCACTACTTTATAGAAATGTTTTTTTAGTTTTTTATCCTTTTAAAAACTGAATTTTCTAACAATGTAGACTTTAAAGTGTCACTAAACCCACATCGTAAAAAAAACTATCAATAAATACTGTATTACATGCGGTTCGTACTCACTCAGTCACTATGAGATTCGTTTTCTGTATTTTGCAAAAAACATGGTTGATCCTGCTGCTCTCTATCCCTGCCTTCTGTCCATGTCCCCAATTCAACTAGGGACTTTGCAGCTATGGTGGTAACTCTGCACATGCTCAGTTTTCAGTGAGTTTCTATGCTAAGCATTTCCTCCCTATCACATCTGAGCTGCCCATGTGACTATAGAGTCACACATGTGGATGTATACAGTGTTAAATGACAGCCAATTCCCTGCCTCCTCCTCCATGTCCACTATCCAGCTAAACACAATGGGGTGGGATATCACATGTAGATTAATAGAGGCTTCACCTCCCCCTTATTCTAAGACTTTCAGAAATCTGCCCACACCACGTTATTGCCAAAAAATACTAACGATTTGATTTCAAATATATATTTTTATGACAGTTTAAAACAGTTTATTGATATGAATTATTTATTTAATATCAGGGATTGTTTATTTTTACTTTATATTTCAAAGGCTCTTTTTTTTATTTGGAACATGTGACCAGTTGATTATGTTTCCCTGCAAACACGCTGGTCATGTGACAGCTGTATATTGATTAGGAAGAAGGTACAAAATTACAGCGCCACCATCCACATACATAAAGAGAGGGTATAGTGTAAATGAAACAATGTGCATCTAGCATCACATCTTACACATTAGCTGTGTGTGGGGAACTATGTCAAATGCTTTTGCAAAATCCAAGTATACTTTATCCACGGCCACTCCTTTGTCTAAGGTTTTGCTTTCTTCATCATAAAAAGAAATTAAATTTGTTTGACAACTTAGGTGTTTTATTTATCAATGCTGAATATTGCTTATAATATTGTTTTCTAGTAAAAACTCTTCTGGGTGGTATTTTATCAAACTCAAATATCTCCTTGGGCCAGATTCAGAAAGAATGGCTTAAGTTTAGGTGGGAGTAGTGCATCTCATATATGCTACGCCGCTGTAACTTAGAGAGGCGAGTACCGTATTCACAAAGAACTTGCGCCCTAAGTTACGGCGGCGTAGCGTAAATGGGCCGGCGTAAGCCCGCGTAATTCAAAGTAGGCTGGTAGGGGGCGTGTTGTATGGAAATGAATCGTGACCCCACGTAAATGACGTGCCTAACCAACGGCGCATGCGCGCGCATGCTCAGTATCACGTCAAATTTTCTCCCTAAGTTACGCCGGCTCAATGCTTAGTCGACGTGAACGTAACCTACGCCTATCCCCATTCACGTACGACTTACGCAAACAACGTAAAATACGACGCTGTTCCGACGTCCATACGTTAACATGACTTACCCCTGCTTTATGAGGGATAAAGTTACGCCGGACCGACGCCTTACGTAAACGGCGTAGCTAAATCCGACGGGCGCAAGTACGTTTCTGAATCGGCGCATCTACCTCATTTGCATATTCAACACGGAAATATACGGAAGCGCCCCTAGCGGCCAGCGTAAATATGCACCCAAGATACGACGGCGTAGGAGACTTACGTCAGTCGTATCTTGGCCGAATTCAAGCGCAACTGATTCTAAGAATCAGTCGCATAGATACAACGGCGCTCATTCGGACATATGACTACGTATCTTGAGATACGCCGTCGTATGTCCTTTCTGAATCCGGGCCCTTGACTATAAAAGTTAAACTAACAGGTTTGAAGTTTCTTGGCAATAATGGATATTTGCACGTTAGCACAGTAGTGTCTGTTATAAAAACTGTTTCAGTAGTGTCATTATTTCAGTCAATTTCAGGGTAGTTAACACCTCTCATTATTACCACGGCCCTAGCCCTTGCAGCCCCTTCTACCTGTCTCTACCTGTAACAAACTCCAACAATTAACTTTAAAGTGTGCGCACCCATAAGTAGCTCCACTCATAATGCCTCAGCACCATCACACTCTCCATCAACAATGTACTCCTTTACACTGACTTTAAGATCACTTCTCACATATAGACAGACACCACCACCTTTACGTTTAACCCTGTTTTCTCCAAAACAGTGCAAAGCCAGGAAAAATAATAGCCATCATATGAAGAATGAAGCCAAGATTCAGCCAAACAAATTAAATCGTTGTTCTCTTTGTGCACCAAAGTTTCTAAAGCCTCTTACACACGGTATGATTGTTGGACAACCAAGCTTCTACATTTTTGTCAAAAGGGCGTATGCCAGGATCTTGTCTTGCATACTAACGTTACGCAAATTGTCGTTTAACAAACACGAACGTAGTGACGTACTATGAGAGTATAAAGAGGAAGTTAATTTCTCAAGCACCACCCTTTGGGCTCCTTCTGCTAATTTTGTGTTAGTAGAAGTTTGGTGAGCGTTGATTTGCGATTTTCGTACAAAACAAATGCCTTTTAAAATACGTTTGGCATAACTACATGCAAAGCAGCTTCATTATTATCCCATTAAAGAAGATGAGAATTTTGACATTTCATCAATTGCTGCTTCACGAACGTTAAGGCACCTTTTACATGTGCGGACCGTATGTCAGCATTTTCATCCATCCGTTGCGGATGAAAACGGGCCATACATTGGTCCCTATGTGATTGCGGGTGGCAGCGGATGACCATCCGCTGACACCCGTAATCACCCGCCTCCGCAAAGATCCGATTTTTTGGACGAAAGAAAATCCTATTTTTCTTCCGTCTGGCGGATTGGATCGGGTGAACACGGACATACGGTCCGTGTTCATCCGATCCCCCCATAGGGAAGAGTGGAGGAAAGACAGGGCGGTCCCTGCACAGTGTGCGGGGACCGACCTGTCAGCCGACGGCTCAACAGAGATTTTACGGAGGATCCCCGCTGAGCTGACGGACACACGGAGGTGGATCATTACTGATCCGCCCCGTGTGAAAGGGCCCTTATTCTAGATTACGAACGGTAGTTTACAAGACCAAACTCTTCCCAGTCGTTCCCTGATTCCGCACATGCGTGTTTGTACTTTCGACTTTTGTGTGACGGATTTGTGTACTGACCATCCAAAAATCAGACGTGGAACCGTCGGTCGCCAAAAATTTACTAACCTGTCATCCAACATTTGTTGGCCGAAAATAGGAAAACAATTGTCTAAAGGAGCGTACTAATGCATCGTACACATGAGCGGGATTCCCCACAGGAAAAGATCCATCGGAAATCCAGAGGGGAAACCCGAGAGCCTGCTCTCTACTTTTCCCCCGTACAGACGATCAGTTTTCCCTTCGGGAAAACTGAGATGAGAGCTTTTCCTCTGGAATCCCGACTGTGTGTATGCTCCATCTGAGTTTTTCCGATGGGAAAACTGCCAAAAACCGCTGGTTTTCTCATACACACGGCCGGGTTTTCCGACTGGAAAAAGTCAGTTGGGAATCCCGGCGGGAAAAAAGAGAGCAGGTTCTCTTTTTTTGTCCTGTGGTTTTTGGCAGTTTTTCCTTCAGGAGCATACACACAGCCGGGATTGCCAGCTAAAAGCTCACCTCGCAGTTTTCCCGTTGGAAAAACCGCTTGTGTGTATGGGGCATAACAGTAAGAATTTCGGACAACAGCCTGTCAAACGACAATCCCCCTTTGATTTTCGTACCGTGTGTACGAGGCATTACACTCCTATTTTGATTTACAGACTTCTGGCATTGGTGAACAAACACTTTTACATTTTGTATTTGTATGTTCTATATCTTTTTGTAGTACAAATAGTAAGGCAATCACCAATAGTTGTTTTTAAAGGAAATCTCTTTATCACCTGCCATAGGCTTCCACCCATCTTCCCCTATTCACGCTCCATTAGCGTCCGACTTCTTTTTAGTAGAAGAGGGAAGGCTTTTTATGTCTATCAGGTATTCATTCATGTCTGTGACTCCATTTAGGGGATCTCGCTTACCCCTTCGCATACACATATGATCGAATTAAAATTTTTAGAGGGTTCCTCCTCAGTATGTCATAGGATGGCACGGGCAACATATTATTCTAGTTTCCGGTTTAGAAGATATGCTAATTTACATATTAGCAGTCCTTGCAGCTTAGAAGTTATAAAATAGTTTTTTTTTTTTTTTTTTTCATTTAGATCTGTGTTCTATAAATCACCCAGAGATTCTTGTTTTTTTTTTCTCTGAGTTTTTTTGTATCTGACTGCCCCAAATAGCAATAATTATCAGCATTAGTAACTGGATTTGATGGCAGTTATATAGTGCAAAGCCTATTTTCCAGTTACAGTTTTTCAGTGCAACACCCTGAAAATGTACATAACTCAGGATGGAAGATTGTTAAGAATGTGCATCAGGAAAAAAGAAATGCAAATAAGGCATGTTTATTAAATAGATAATCTGTTGGTTAGAATTATTTAATAGGATTTGCAGAGCTATCTATGTACAGAAGGAATGTATAAATCCACTAAACCCTCTGGAGGCCATGCTAAATTAAGTTGGATGAATGCATTATTCATCAATGCCACGCGGATATTGTATTCACAGTCTCTTGACAGGCCAGCTGTTTGGGTCAATGAATCTTAAAACCTTGTATTAGTCTACAAATATAATTGATTTTGTGTTAATTTAGGAAATCCTACAGCCATGAGCTGTCACACAAGTTGTTTTACTGATAACCTCTTTTTCTTAAAGGAACAGTTTTAACGTGTAAAGTATTTTCAATTATTTTTAGAAGCAAGATTTATTCATGGAAATATCCAAGTAATGTTTATAAATTTGGTTATAAATCAGCTTATGTCAGATTTAGGTTGCTCATACAAGAGTGAACAGGTCCATGCTTTAAGAGTCACCACACCAACGCAATTCCACTACGATACTTGACCAACAGAGACATCAGCACTTGTGTGGTATTTTGTTCCTTCCCCTTTCTTCAAAGAATATTGAAGGAGTCTTGCCCACATCAGTTGGAACATGCAAAGTATTTACAACAACCAAACCTAACTGCCAGGAGGTAGGAAACGGTCCAAACTTTGTAAGCAATGCTTGGATGAAGAACATTGCTTGTAAACCTACTGAAGCAGTGCTTGCTATATTAACCAGACCTCCCATGAGCTTTCTATAAAAGCCTTGTCTCAGCACTTCCTCTTTGCCAGGTTATTGTGCCTTCCCTGCCAGTGCCTTGCTGTTGTCTTTCCTGCTGCCATCTGTACCTGCAACCACCCATGTTTGACCCTTGGCCTGTTCCTGGACTACTCTGCCTGGTCCCAATCTGCAACCACCCGTGTTTGACCCTTGGGCTGTTCTTTGACTACTCTACTGCTTGATCCCAACCTGCAGGCACTCGTGATTGATCCCTTGGCTTGTTTACTGACCACGCTGCTGTTTCATCCTTGTCCGTTTATCCGCTATTGGACCCCGGCTTGCTCACACCCTGGTGGCGAAAACTTGAGGACGGCGACCTGGTACTAGCTTGCAGCTAAATCCATTTCCACCATCAGGAGCTCTGGGGAAAACCAACTAGTACTTAGACTCTGCACCTCAAGGGAGCCTGTGTCATCTGCCAGAAGTGACTGCCTGTATGCCTGTCCTGCCACTGCTATTGCAATTGGTCTTCAGGACCGATGCCTGATCGTGACACCAGCACAGATTTGAACCTAGCCTTAATACCAAGACCTATGAGGAATTACTATCAATGTTGGCAAAAAGCAAAATTAGTCAATATCTACTTATACAGAACTTCTATGAGCCCTCCCCTCATGCCAGGATGCTATGTACAGTATAATCCTGGATTCTGACCCTTCTTTTTGGCCCCACATCCAAACACTGTCCAAATCTTGCTGCCTTAACCGCGTAACATCTTCAAAATATACATAATTGTAACCAACAACACCAAAAAGCTACTATCTCAGTCCCTGGTTATCTCTCGCTTTGTCTATTGCAACTCCCTCCTCGTTGGCCTACTTTTTCATTTTTACCATACTGGTAAGCTCACCCTCCCTAGTCTCCCCATCAGTCCATCATGAATGCGGCTGCTAGACTCATCCACCTTACCAACAGTACGCCTCTCTGCCAATCCCTCCATTGCCTTCTGCTCACCCAACAAATAAATATAAAATACTAACAACAACCTACAAAGTCACCCACAACTTTGCCCCAAGAGTGTTTTAAAATACCAGCTCAACTGTTTTCTTCAGTCTTCACCAGACCTCCTGCTCTCTATCCCCTTTGTCATCTCCTCCTACTTCTCTAGAGTCTCTTCCATCCTCTGGAACTCCTGACCCCAATCTATCTGACTATCTCCAACTCTATTTACCTTAAGACAATCCCTAAAAAACAATCTCTTCAGAGGCCTATCTTGCCTTTAACTAATAAACTGTACTTTTACCTTTTCGCCAGCTACCTTTTGTATCCCTTAACATTCTGTATAAAAATAACATAATAATAATTTACAAGAACACTGCCAGTTCTGTTGCAAGATCAAATAGTCTGCGGTATTCACAATGAGATATTGCCGCAAGAACTCCCTACTACACCAAACCTGGCTTTTTTAGCAGCAGAGGAAATGGACCATGTAACCAGAAAATATTGAGTGTGTAACATACGCAAATAGCAAAAAGCCCATTGCACATCTGGCCTTTGGGATATTCCCATAATGGATCTGAAATCAGTGTTTTTGCATACAGTTGTCAATGAAAATTAAATAAAAGCTTTGATAATGAATATATTTATCTGCAGCATGAGATAAACATTTACTATATGTAGGGCTATTTGTCGGTCATCAAGACCTCCAAGACTCCAAGCCTAGAGTTTTAAACAAAACGATTAGGCCGCGTACACACGGTCGATCCATCCGATGAGAATGGTATGACGGACCGTTTTCATCGGTTCACCGCTGAAGTGGCCTGATGGTCTAATGTGCGTACACACCATCAGTTCAAAAACCGATCCGGTCAGAACGCGGTGACGTAAAACACACGACGTGCTGAAAAAAACTACTAACCATTGGTTTTGACCGATGGTCAGCTGTCCATCGGTTCGATTTTAAAGCAAGTTCTATAATTTGTGTCCAAAGGACAACAGACCGATGGGCCGTACACACGGACGGTTTGGACCGATGAAACTGGACTTCAGACCGTTTTCATCGGTTTGGATCGACTGTGTGTATGCGGCCTAAAAGACCAACACCTTCTAAACCTGCCCATCATTTTTTGTCTTTCAATGGGTCCAGTCCCACTGCTTCATAAAACAGAAAAGTCCTATATGTTCTTTAAAAAGTAATCATTTTCTTAAATGTTTTGCTTTCTCCCAATCCCTTCTTTCTGAATGCAGGATACTAAACTTCAAAAAGAGATTTGTTTGGGAAGGTAGAAAAACTAGAGTCAAGTCATACATGGTAAAGAACTCTAAATAAGACCATTACAATTGTGTGACATATTTTCCAAACTGTAGTACTTAAAGTGGTTGTAAACCCACTTTAAAAAAAAAAAACTAACACCTGCAAGACAAAGGCATAATGAGCTACTAGCTCATTATGTAATACTCACCTGGGATCGAAGCCCCTACTGCGGTGCCCGACACAGCACCGGTCGGCGACATGTCTTCCCGGAGTTACTTCCGGTATCACGGCTCCGGCGCTGTGATTGGGAGCCGCCAGTCACGGCATGACCTCCTTTAGAAATGTCATGATCGCCGTTTCTAAAGTGCGCCTGCGCTGTTGTCTATGAAAACTATAATTTACATTCATTATTTTATTGTGTTGTATATCTGGAAACACACTGTCCCATTCACTTTCTCATTGGGCCATATAATCAGATTTCATATACAGATTTCTAAACACTTGTTATAGTGGTTGTCTGGATCTCAGACAATACAATTTACTTTTTTGCATGTATGATGCCTGCAAACAAATGATTAAAGTGGAACTTCACCCAAAATGGGAAGTTTTGCTTGTTTGCATTCACCCCCCCTCCACTGCCACATTTGGCACTTTTGGGGGGGGGGCTGCGGGTACCTGGTTTTGATCGGTACCTGCTCCCACTTTCAGTCTGATCGCCGGCATAATCTGTGCAGATGTTCAGCCCCCCCTCCTTACCCCGCAGCCTTCTGGGAGACATCACAGGTTCCAGAAGACTGCGTGACCATTCACAAAGTGCAGCACATCTCGTGCAAGCGCAGAAGGAAACCAGCTGTGAAGCCAGAAGGCTGCAATTCTGGTTTACTATACCTAAGATGCCAGGGCCTGCATCCAAAGCCAATTGAAGAATCAACTCAGGTGAGGACATCACTGGATCCATGGACAGGTAAGTGTTCTTATTTTAAAAGTCAGCAGTATTTGTAGCTGCTCACTGTTTGGAGGGGAGACTGGAGCTTCTTTTTAAGTAGGTAATTCTTATAGATTTCAGTGACATCAGACCATAGACAGAAATAGAGTAGAATTACTTTAGAGTTCATTTACACCTTTGGGTTGCATTAACGTACTCCTTGCCATATAAAGACATGCATTGCGTTAATGCAGTCCATTCTTTTGAATGGGCTTCCTAATACAGGAAAAAAAAGGCATGCAACATTTTTAGCAATGCAGCACACCACAACGCATGCGTTGTCCTGCATTGCAGTGCACTGCAACACAGAAGCATTGGGAAAGGTGTGATGGGGTGCCATTCAGAATGAAGGTACTTAGAAAAACCTATGTACATAACTTATGCTGGTACATATTGCAGTAACATGTGCATTAGCAATGCAAGTATGTGACTCCTGCCTTAATGTCTTTTTAAACAGGAAACACAGCCTATGTACACATGAAGTTGAAAAAAAAAAAATGCATAACATATATTTACTACTGTACTAGTTAGATAATTACTATGGATATTTGTGTCAATCTAGAATGTAGTTAACAAGAGAGTTGATCCCTTTGAACAGAGGAAAAGTATGGCATGTAGGTCATACTACGCTATATCAGGACCCCTCAAACACACCTGTTCTCTAAATGTTTGCTTAAATTATTATTGTAATAATTGATCAAATTCAGTTTCCAGTTTAAATCCAATAGCTCCCAAAATGATGGTCCTTAAAAGCCATTAGTATTTTCATGGCCAATTGGAATCAGTTTCTGCCGGCAGGTAGTCTGTTAAACTGGTGTCCTTGGTATCCAAGCCCTAGCTGTTTGCACAGGAAGTCTGGTGAAAGGATAGACAATCTCATGCTCTGGGTACAGTGTGTTTGCTCAGCTGCTGAGTAATAGTTTGAAATGTTAACCCTTTTACAACAAGCTCTCACATATCAGGCTGTCCATTGACAGGGCTAATCCCAGTAAAGTCATGTTATCCCACAGTTATACCAAGGCTTACAATGGTACCTGTTTATTAAAAGGTACATTCTAGGAAACGTTAGGCTGATATCATAGTAATACATAAAATCCCTCACCCTAAGGTTTCTAAAAAGTCTCAATATACTGTGCTATTTTTACTAATGCATGAAAAATGAAACATGAAATATAAATGTATACATTTTGCAAATAAAATTTATATCACCCCATGCACTTGTGTTAAAAAGTATCCTGTGCTCTTTGCATTGCTTCCTTTGTGTGCAGGGCTGGACTGGGACAAAAATGTGGCCTTGGACTTTATCCAGACCAGCCCAGGGCACAGAACATCAGGGTACAGTGCACATCAGAGTACAGAGCCCAGCATATCAGGGTACAGAACCAGTGGTGGTTCCCCCTGGTGAGTGCCGGCCATCTGAATAACAGCAGTTGGTTGGTTTTGGAAGGGTCTATCAGAGCCAGCGGCCTGTGGGCTCTAATCGGCTTCCAAATAGTTAACCAGGGACGCACAGGGTGTGCGTTCCCTGGTTAACACTGACACGCGTCTCAGCAATCTGGTGGTATTTGAGGGGGAAATCTGGCGGCATTTTACGGGGCAAACTGGCGGTTTTTGAGGGGGCAAAGTGGCAACAATTGATGGCATGGCAGTGGCAACAATTGATGGCATGGCAGTGGCGACAATTAATGGCATGGCACAGTGGCGACAATTGATGGGCACAGTGGCGACAATTGATGGGCACAGTGGCTGCGTTTGATGGCATGGCACAGTGGCGACAATTGATGGGCCCAGTGGCGACAATTGATGGGCACGGTGGCTGCGTTTGATGGCATGGCACAGTGGTGACAATTGATTGGCACAGTGGCTGCGTTTGATGGCATGGCACAGTGGCTGCGTTTGATGGCATGGCAACAATTGATGGCACAGTGGCGACAATTGATGGCACAGTGACGACAATTGATGGGTACAGTGGCGGCAATTGATGGGCACAGTGGCGGCAATTGATGGGCACAGTGGCTGCGTTTGATAAGCACAGTGGCTGCGTTTGATAAGCACAGTAGCTGCGTTTGATGGGCACAGTGAGGCTGCCCATCAGGGTACAGGGCACAGCACATCGGGGCACAGGACACAGCACATCAGGGTACAGAGTCCAGCACATCAGGGTACATGTGGCACATCAAAGCACATGGGGCACATCAGGGTACATGGGGCACATGGCACATCAGGGTACATGAGGCACATCAGGGTAAATGGCGCACATCAGGGTACACGGGGCACATCAGGGTACATGGGGAACATCAAAGCATATGAGGCACATCACATTTTTCTATTAGATTGCTGGACATCTCGCCGGAACTACTGGTGGGATCAATAGGTATTAAAGCTATGTTGTGGGAAGGACAAAAAAAAAAAAAACTGCTGTGATAATGGTATCAACTACTGACAGGCTGCATCATATATTGGTTTTGCCCATAGTTTCACTTTAAATTTAAGAGCCTAACTCAAATATAAAAACCTGAATTTGGTGTGTGTATGTCTTTTTTAAACTGATATAATTATTTTTAAATGTTGCTATCTAAGAGAACCTGTGAAACACGTTTATTTCAGATTTCATCTCTTTCACATTAGCGGAATTTCCTAAGGCAGTTTACAGGTTGCCAGTGCCTTCCCTCTGGGCTGTTAATGCAAAACAGCGCTGACATTTTCATATGTTAGGCAAGAGGGTGGATTAAAGAGGTGGTTAGGCATGCAAATTGGGCTTAGGCATTGTTCAGTGGTTAGAATTAAAGTGTATTTAAATCCAAGAACAAAAATGTAATATATTGCAGCTTATCATTTCTTAGATGTAGTGGCTGCATTTTTTTTTCAAACGCTTATTCACTGTACTAAATCTATAGAGGAATAGTGTTGTCTCCCCAAGACAGAAATAAAGAATTCTTCCCCTCTCAATAACATGGGGGAGGTGTTTTGTAGTCCAGTGGTTCTCGACCTCAGTCCTCAAGTACCTCCAACAGGCAATGTTTGCAGGTTTTCCTTTATCTTGCACAGGTGCTTTAAATCAGAGTCAATGGCTTGGTATTTTGGACAGCTATTTTATCCAATGCCACGTACACACGATCGGAAATTCTGACAACAAATGTTCGATATATGTGAGATATTTGTCGGAAATTTTGACGGAATGTTGGCTAAAACTTGTCTTGCATACACACAGAATTTCCATCAGAAAAAAATCCACGGTATTGTTGTCGGAATTTCCGATCGTGTGTTCACGGCATCAGAGAAATTCCCACAACATGGCCTGTTGGGGGTACTTGAAGACTGAGGTTGAGAACCACTACAGTATTGTAGTCCACCGAAGAGAACTGGATAGGACTGATAATATTGTTTGGGGTAGGGACTGGAGTTTGGGCAAACAAAAAAAAAAAAGGTAACTTACAGTTAGTTCGTAGCAGAAGTAAACGCTTAGGCCCCTTTCACATGTACGGATCCCGTGAGGATCCGTACATGTCTCATCCGCTTGCTCAGCGGGGACCGCTCCGTTAAATTCCGCTGAGCCGGCAGATGACAGGGCGGTCCCTGCACACTGTGCAGGGACCGCCCTGTCAGATCTCCGCTCTTCCCTATGGGGGGATTGGATGAACACGGACCCCCTGTCCATGTTCACCCGATCCGCTCTGCAGACGGATGGAATAATAGGATTTTCCTCCGTCCGCAGAATCGGAGCATAGCGGACACAGATGGTATCAGGTGTCAGCAGATGTTCATCTGCTATCTCATAGGGATCAATGTATGTCCCTTTTTCATCTGTAAACGGATGGATAAAAAAGCAGACATAAGGTCTGCATGTCTGAAAGGGGCCTAATGGCCTCATGCACCCAGGACGTCAAAAATGCTTCTTTTACAGGCGTTTGATGTCTTTTTCTTTTTGCGTCAAAACTACCCCCTATGTTAACCTACAGTTTGTGTCCAAACACACATAAGTGTTTACAGGTGTTTAGTGGCAGAAAAAAAAATCACTTGCGTGTTTGGATGAGGAGCATTTGGGTGGAAAAAAAGCCAAAGGTACAAGCCCATGCATAAATGCGTGCACATGCATGAATGCGCATAAACATGCTTGCAAAACATGGCTTTGGGGGCTTTATTAGGCTGTGTTTTCCTCCCCTGAAGCAAAAAAACATCCTGTGTGTATGATGCCGAAAATTTGAAAGGAGTAATCACAGGCACAGACAGTAGTGTTTAAAGCAGTGGTAATATTTTTTTGGGGCTGGGACAAACAGTGTTACCCCCCCCCCCCCCAAGGTCAGGTCGGGTTGGTCGGTCGGATGGCTTCCCTAGCTCTCCTCCATGGGCATCACGAGCAGCTTCTGCTTCCCCTGCTCGGTGACCAATCAGGAAACGTGTCTCAGAGCCGCGCTTCCTGATTCAGAGAGTCGATTCAGTGTGAGAATAGTGAATATTCATGCTCTATTCTAAACTCACCTGGGTGGGCTCGGAGTGCAATGCTCTGCGCCCAGAGTCCACCCTATTTTGAAACCCATTAGAGCCCTCTGGCTCTAATCGGTGCTTCAAAAAGACACCCCTGTCACTGTAATTCATGTGCCAGACACAATGGATGGGGGGTGGCTGCGGCATGGATAGGGGAAGGGGCACCCATGCGCTCTTAATGGACGGACCGCACCTGGTTTAAAGTAGAATACAAACTACTCTTAAAACTGCCCTCTCCCCCGTTTCTAACACTTATGCTAACTAAACAACTGTATATGAAAGATGCATATACTTACCTATTTTTAGGCTGCTGTAGTCTGGTCACGTGATCCCGCTCCCCTGTGGCGGCTAGCGTGGCTGCAGGGGAGAGGAGGGAACGCTAACAATGGATCAGCCACTGAAGCCTATGTCACCACTTCAGCCTTTACTAGATGTTGTCAGATTGCTCTCTCTTCTCTTCTGTAGCTGCTACTGGCTGACACAGGGGAGATAACCATGACCATACAGGAGTGGGCTGAAAATAGGTAAGTACATCTTTCTTACACAGGTTGGTAAGCATAGGTGTTAGGAAGGGAGAGAGGACATTTCTGATGCCTCGTACACACGACCAGTTTTCCCGACGGGAAAACTGTGAGGTGAGCTCTTGGCCGGGAATCCCGGCCGTGTGTATGCTCCTCGCAGTTTTTCCGACGGCAAAACTGCCCAAAAAACGCTGAACAAAAAAAGAGAACCAGCTCTTTTTTTTTCCCGCCGGGAAAACCGACGGACTTTTGCCAGGTGGTTTTTGGCAGTTTTCCTATGGGAAAAACTGCGATGGAGCATGCACATGGCCAGGATTCCCGACCAAAGCTTCATCGCAGATTTCCTGTCCGGAAAACCTCTCGTGTGTAAGGGGAAAGACTGACCAAGCAGGTTCTCTGCTTTCCCCTTGAGATTTCCGACGGGGACCCTTCCTGTCGGAATTTCCGCACGTGTGTACGGGGCATTAGAGTAGTTAGGGTCTAGCTGGAATTCCACTTTCATTTTTTACCCAAAAACTGGAATCTTTATTGTTTGAAATAAATATTTATTTGATGGTACTACTGTATTAAACTGTCATAAATGTGCCTCTGAATATAATACCATGTGCCTAGTAATACATTTATATGGATGACTGGACAATAAGCCTCATGCACACAACAAAAAAACAAGAAAAATGCTTTCAGTAGCATTTTTATATTTTTTATGCCTCTGAATGCAGCTCTGTTTTAGCCAATGTGTCCATGCACAATGACGCCTTTTGTTTTGTATTTTAGAGCAGCATTTAGGCCTCTTGCACACTGGCATAAAGGAGCTTTTTTTTTTCTTACTGACGTAAATGCAGCCTATTGTTTTTAACAATGCGCTGCATTATAGATCAGTAAAAAAAAAAAAAAATCTGCACTACTAGACTGGACAGTGTTTTGTGCGTGTACGCGTATAGCATATGCGCATATACAGTACACACAAATATGTACAACACATCCCAACAAAAGCTAGAAGACTTTTTACATACACGTATGCGTGAAAACACACAAATATGCAAATTTACTATACTATCCATCCTCAAGTTTTTATGCAGGAATTTTGTGCCAAGTCCCCTATGGGATGGCTGAAGGCACATGTGCCCCATTGGATGCCTAGCAGAACAGAAGAAGAGAGAAAGGGGAAGCATGGAGGACACAGAAAAAGTTGCACAGCTCGCCGCCATCCCCCGCTGCCTGACCTCCCACCAAGATGGGGTAAGTGCCGGACAGACACAAATGGCTGCATATGATGGGGCGTAAGTGGCTGCATATGATGGGGAATAAGTGGCTGCATATGATGGGGAATAAGTGGCTGCATTTGATGGGCACAAGTGGCTGCATTTGATGGGCACAAGTGGCTGCATTTGATGGGCACAAGTGGCTGCATTTGATGGGCACAAGTGGCTGCATTTGATGGGTACACGTGGCTGCATTTGATGGGGTACAAGTGGCCGCATTTGATGGGCACAAGTGGCTGCATTTGATGGGCACAAGTGGCTGCATTTGATGGGGTACAAGTTGCTGCATTTGATAGGCACAATGGTTGCAATTAATGGGGCACAGTGGCTGTATTTGATGGGGCACATTGGCTGTATTTGATGGGGCACATTGGCTGTATTTGATGGGGCACAGTGGCTGTATTTGATGGGGCACAGTGGCTGCATTTGATGGGCACAGCAGTGGCTGCATTTGATGAAGCAGAGTGGCTGCATTTGATGGGCACAATGGCTGCACTTGATAGGCACAGTGATGTTTTTTTTCCAGTATTTTTCCATTTGTTTGCACCCCCCCAAATATTTTGAGCACCAGCCACCACTGAATGCCATATGTGCACGAACACATGCAAATATGCACCAGACAAGATTTTTTTTACGCTAATTTTTTTTGCTAGCTCCTGGCAGAAAGATCCAGTGTAAATGGGATTATTGTAATACGCCCATGTTGTAGCCTAAAACGGAAACACTTATTAAGATGGAGCTATAGCTTAAAAGAATATAATTGCCGGAGACTTTTAAGTGTTCTGCCAAAAAATTCTCTCCCTGGCTCTTAACATTTTTTTGTGTACATTGCCTGCGGTAAAAGAGGGGGAGGGGTAGCGAATTGTGTTCTCACTTGGCCTGTTTAGCACACTGATCACTCCAACTCAGTATAAGTGGAGGGGCAACAAAAGAAAGGTTCTTGCTGGCAGAGCTACGGAGATCCTGTGTAAAATACGTACCTAAAGTAGTCGCATTTATGTGCATAAAATCTACATAAAATCTACAGCTGCGTCCTACTTTTTTTAACTAAGCGCATTTTTCGTATGTAGATGCGACTGTATGTATGGGCTCATTGATTACTATAATGCTGCATTTAAATATGTTCAAATCTATCTACTGTACGCATCTAAACGCAGCATTTTTTCTGCTTATGTGAATGAGCTCTAAAACTATACTTTGTAGAAGTAACCAGATTTTATATTATTAACATTAGAGTGACATTAAACATTAAAATATAAACATGTCATACTTACAGAAATTTTCCACATTGTGTCATGTTACAACCAAAATGGTAAATGTATTTTATTGGGATTTTATGTGATAGACCAACACATAGTGGCAGTGGAAGGAAACTATAAATAGTTTTTAACACTTTTTACAAATAAATATGTGAAAAGTGTGGTGTGCATTTGTATTGAACCCCCAAGTCAATACTTTGTAGAACCACCTTTCGCTGCAATTACAACTGCAAGTCTTTTTTAGGTATGTCTCTACCAGCTTTGCACATCTGGGGCTAGATTCAGGTAGGGGAGCGCAATGTTACGGCGGCGCAGCATATCGTATTTACGCTACGCCGCTGTAAGTTCTAGAGGCAAGTGCTGTATTCACAAAGCACTTGCCTTCTAAGTTACGGCGGCGTAGTGTAAATGGGGCCGGCATAAGCGCGCGTAATTCAAATGTGGATGAGGGGGCGTGTTTTATGTAAATTCTTGTTGACCCGACGTGATTGACGTTTTTCCCGAACGGCGCATGCGCCATCCGTGGAATTTCCCAGTGTGCATTGCTCCAAAGTACGCCGCAAGGACGTCACTGGTTTCGACGTGAACGTAAATTCCGTCCAGCCCTATTCGCGAACGACTTACGCAAACGGTGTAAAAAATTTTAATTTCGACGCGGGAGCGACGACCATACTTAACATTGCGTGCGCCTCCTAATAGCAGGAGTAACTTTACGCTGAAAAAGCCTAACGTAAACTACGTAAAAAAATAGCGCCGGGCGTATGTAAATTTGTGAATCGGCGTATCTAGGTCATTTGCATATTCTACGCCGAAAACGACAGAAGCGCCACCTAGCGGCCAGCGTAAATATGCACCCTAAGATACGACGGTGTAAGAGACTTACGCCAGTCGCATCTTAGGCCCCATTCACACCTAGGCGACAAAACGCCCGACGCTCGATACGCCGGAGGGGCGAATTTGCATTGATGTCTATGAGATGGTTCACATCTCACGCCAAACGCCGAAACGCCATACGCCTGAAAAAAAAGGGCCCGGACCCTTTTTTTTAGAGGGCATTGGCGTTCGGCCATAGACATCAATGCAATGTCTTGTTAAAAAAAAAAAAAATTAAACAAATCGCGGCAAAATACGCCGCGTACGCGGCGTTACTTGTCGCATAGGTGTGAATGCAGCCTAAGGCTAATGTCGGCGTATCTTGCTTTCTGAATACAGAAAGAAGATACGCCGGCGCAGATTTGAATTTACGCGGCGTATCTTGAGATAACTTCTTTATTAACTTCAGCTTTTCTTCATATATAACACTGACAGTTTCGCAGTAGGCAGTCCATGTACAAACATGTGTTGAATAAAGTACAACAAATGGTGGTTCAACTGTTCAATCTTGTCATTCTACATAAAATGGTAGATATATTTTTCTTCAGTATCTGTACTCTCACTTTAAGTTATTTAACCACTTGCCGCCCGCCCTATTACAAAATGACGGCGGCAAAGTGGTTTCAATACCCTGACTGGACGTCATATGACGTCCTCAGGATATTGAGCCGCTGCGCGCCCCCGGTGGCGTGCATCGCGGCGATCGTTGTTGCAGGGTGTCAGTCTGACACTCCGTAAAACCGATCTAGGTAAAGAGTCTCTGACGGAGACTCTTTACCACGTGATCAGCCGTGTCCAATCATGGCTGATCACGATGTAAACAAGAAGAGCTGGTTATCGGCTTTTCCTCACTCGTGTCTGTCAGACGCAAGTAGAGGAGAGCCGATCAGCTGCTCCTCTGACAGGGGGGGTTTGTGCTGATCGATTATCAGCACAGCTCCCCCCCCCGAGGATGCCCACACTAGACCACCAGGGATGCCACTAGACCACCAGGGATGCCACCAGACCACCAGGGATGCCCACCACCAGCTATGCCACCCTAGAGCACCAGAGATGCCAATCAGTTCCCACAGTGGTAGCCGATCAATGCCCACAATGGATGCCAATCAGTGCCCACAATGGGCATCACTGATTGGCAGGCATTGTTGTTTGGCACTGATTGGCATCCATAAGAACAATACAGTACCTCCGTGCCACCTATCAGTGCCCATCCATGCCACCTATCAGTGCCCATCCATGCTGCCTATCTGTGCCGCCTATCAGTGCCCATCCGTGCCGCCTATCAGTGCCCCATCAGTGCTGCATATTAGTGCCCATCGATTCCACCTCATCAGTGCCACCTCATTGGTGCCCATCAGTGCCGCCTTATCAGTGCCTGTCAGTGAAGGAGAAAACGTACTTATTTACAAAGTTTTTAAAGGAAACAAAAAAAAAGCATTTGTTTTTCTAAATTTTCGGTCTTTTAATTTTTTTTTAGCAGAAAATAAAATTCCCAGAGGTGATCAAATACCACCAAAAGAAAGCTCTATTTGTGGAAACAAAATGATAAAAATGTAATTTGGGTACAGTGTAGCATGACTGCGCAATTGTCATTTAAAGTGCAACAGCGCTGAAAGCTGAAAATTGGTCTGGACAGGAGGTGTATAAGTGCCCTGTATTGAAGTGGTTAAACACTTTATGATCTCTCTGAGGCTTAATCAATAGTTTTACTTGCTCTATATTTCTGTTTGCAGCTTGATAGCACATTTTGCTATTGAAGTTTGATAGCACGTTTGTTTGCATGTTTGGGGTTTGGAATTGAAATTTTCTGTTTGTTTGGTGGAACTATTTTGGCCACTTGCTTCCATAAAACAGAACTGACTTGTCTGTTCAGATCTCCTCTCTCTGGTGTAATAAATTCTAGCAGTGTGCTGGGAATTTTCCAGACAGAATGAGTGTAAGGCTGGCTGTGATTGGCCAAGACTCCTGCTCAATGTGAGATTGGCCAAGACTCCTGCTGAATAACAAAAGCTTAACTCTATGCTTTCTGGTTTCAATTCTGCTGGGTCTTGAGCTTTTAGACGCACTGGCAGTGTTTGTTTTTTTCTGCCTCTAAAAGCCCCTGACACTTAATGCTGGTAAATGCCTGTGTGCGCATGGACACATTGGGGCAGATCCACATACAATTAGATGGGCGCAGCGTATGTGAGATACGCTACGCCGCTGTAACTTACTTTTGGCAGCTTTGAATCCACAAAGAATTTGCGCCATAATTTACGGCAGAGTAGTGTATCTCTCGCGGCATAACAGCGCCTAATTCAAAACGGCGAGTAGGGGGGCGTGTTTCATTTAAATGAAGCGCGTCCCCGCGCCGAACGAACTGCGCATGCGCCGTCCCTAAATTTCCCGCCGTGCATTGCGCCAAATGACGTCGCAAGGACGTCATTGTTTAGACTTGGACGTAAATTACGTCCATCCCGCGATTCACGGACGACTTACGCAAACGAAAAAAATAATTCAAATTAAACGCGGGAACGACAGCCATACTTAACATAGCAGGTTTAACTATACGCCAAAAAACAGCAGCTTTAACTATACGTCGGAAAAAGCCGACTAGAGACGATGTAAAAGAATGCGACGGCCGCTCGTACGTTCATGGATCGTCGGAAATAGCTAATTTGCATACTCGACGCGGAAAACAACGTGAACGCCACCCAGCGGACGCCGAAAAATTGCATCTTAGATCCAAAGGCGTACAAAGCCGTACGCCTGTCGGATCTAACCCAGATGTCGTCATATCTTGTTTTGAGGATTCAAAACAAAGATACGGCGCGGGAAATTTGAAAGTACGCCGGCGTATCAGTAGATACGCCGGCCTACTCTCTCTGTGGATCTGCCCCATAAGCTGCAATGCATGTAGGCAGGTGCAGTCTACTTTCTCCACTGCAGGTGGTGCTCAACCACAGCGGCATAGCAGGGGGAGAGAAAGTCAGGAGGAACATGGTTCCTCTATGGTTTCGGGTCGCTGGGGAAGCAATGTGACTCTAGCAGCCATCTTAGGTCAGGCAGAGCCTATGTAAGGCCTTGGCTCCCAAGCTTGGTGTGCATTTTACTTGTGGGTAGTGTATGGACAGGTCACTCATCTGATCGTGACAGTGGTTAGCATTAGCAGGGAGAGGTTCCAGGTGAGTATAAAAAGGATAGGGATCCTTCTGAAAACCTCCTCATTTGGGCTCGGAGTGGCCAGGCCTTGTTCCGCTTTTAAGACAGGCGCTCTCGGTACATCCGAGACCTGCTCTGCTACACATTGCTTATATTGGCGTGAGTATTCCCGCCAGGTTTGTTGTAAATGAATGGATTCTGCATTATTAAAGTTCTGTTCTCTACAACCGAACTCTGTGTGCTTACTGCCACCACACCATACTGGACCTCCCCACATACAGAGGCAGAAAAAAAAAAGAAGCAAAAAACCTGATGCCCCTAGAAGCAGGTGCAAAAACATCCAGTGCGCACAAGGCCTGAACCTCATAAAAAAAGATTGTCTTTACATTGGAACATTAAATAGCTCTCTGGTATTTGAGTTTCAGATAACACACATTTCCTGGTTATTGCAAGGACAAGCTAAGAATATGAAATCTGAAATGACAGCCAAGTTACAAGGTGTACTTTTATGAGAATGGGTGTGGATGAGAACCAGAAGATAAACGCAGTCTTCCTGAAAGCTGCCCCTCCCTCTGGAGACTTATGCACAGTAAGTGCTGGTTTCACAGGCTTAGTTTAAAGGCTCCGAGAGACTTAGATTTTCTCACATCTACTATTGCTAAACCAAATACTGAATATCTGCAATTCAGTAACAAAACGTACCATACACCAGGATGGCAGCTGCAAATTATAACTAAACAGCTAACTACATATAGTTAAAATAAATGTAAATACGAAAACATCAATTTACCCTATGTCCTGTGCTTTGGAATAGGGAAAGCAGAGCATTGTAGTATTATGGAGTCATGGCGTAGCTAGACATGTAGGTCTGACTGATAGAGAGTTTAAGTCAAAGTGTTACTAAGCCCACAATAGTAAAATCAGTCTGTATATGCAGTAAAGCATGCTTGTTATACTCACTGTGGAACCTAAAGGGTTAATCCTCTGCATAGTGTAAAAAGACTATTTGATCCTGTCTTCTCTGTTCCTTCTCTTCTTCCACAGTCCCCAAACCATCTCCTGATAGTACAGAGCCTTGGATTTACTCTGCACTTGTTCATTTAGGCGTGTATTGCTAGAGAGTTTTTTTTTCTTGGGAGAGTGCATGTGATCAGCACAGGGCCAATTAGTACTGTCCAGACAGAGGGTCAGGAGTCCTGCAGCCTTATAGGACAATAAGAGCAGAATTTAAACTCCTCAAGCTTTAACCAGCCACTGATAGAAATCACAACACTGCTATATACTGCTGATGAAAAAAAAGGTATTTAGCAGTTTATATTTACTAAAACGGGTGCATTTCCATGGTTTTGTGTATTGTGGGACACCAGGTATAGTGAATGCAGGGTCCTGGGTTTAGTAACACTTTACCACTTCAATACAGGGCTTTTATACCACCTCAATACCGTGCCTATTCTGGCACGTCTCTCCTACATGTACAAATCATCATTCTTTTGCTAGAAAATTAAAGATGATGTTACGCCGAGTAAATAGATACCCAACATGTCACACTTTAAAATTGCGCACACTCATGGAATGGCGCCAAACTTTGTTACTTAAAAATCTCTATAGGCGACGCTTTGACATTTTTTACAGGTTACCAGTTTAGAGTTACAGAGGAGGTCTAGTGCTAGAATTGTTGCACACGTTTACATACTTGGGAGGGACTTTTTTTTTATCACTTTTTTCCCTATTACAAGAAATTTAAACATCCCTTGTAATAGGAATAGTGTGCGACAGGTCCCCTTTATGGAGAGATGCGGGGTCAATAAGCCCCCACATCTCTCCTTCAGACTGAAAAGCATGAGATCGTGAAAAAAATTCACCGATCTCATGCTTACTAGCCACAATTGCGGCTTTGTTTACTTCCGGGTACCCGGGCATGACGTCATCACATCGCGCTTGGGCCTTCTGACGGTCATAGAGATGACTCTCTAAGCTTCCCATCCGGCGCTGGACAATTCTTTCTCTGAGCCCAGAGAAGCACCGGATGGCGGCGGGAGGGGGGGGGATGTCCCCTCCCGCCGCCTATAAGAACGATCAATCGGCGGAACTAACGCTATGATCGTTCTTATGGTGCGCAGAATCGCAGCTGACAAATAATTATCTGAATGATGCCTCTAGCTGCAGGCATCATTCAGATATGCCCTCACAAAGCCCAGGACGTCATATGACATCCACCCAGGATGGGAGATCCCCTCTGTAGACGTCATATGACTATGGGCCGGTATTGAAGTGGTTAACTACTTCAGCCCCGGAAGGATTTACCCCCTTCCTTGACCAGAGTACTTTTTGCAATGCGGCACTGCGTCGCTTTAACTGACAATTGCGTGGTCGTGTGACGTTGCACCCAAACAAAATTTACGTCCTTTTTTTCCCAGAAATTGAGCTTTCTTTTGGTGGTATTTGATCACTTCTGCTGTTTTTATTTTTTGCGCTATAAACCCCCCAAAAAAATCTATATTTTTTACTTTTTGCTACAATAAAAATCCCCCAAAAATATATATAAAAAAACGAATGTATTTCTCACTTTAGGCCAATATGTATTCTTCTACATCAGGGATATGCAATTAGCGGACCTCCAGCTGTTGCAGAACTACAATTTCCATGAGGCATAGCAAGACTCTGACAGCCACAAGCATGACATCCAGAGGCAGAGGCATGATGGGACTTGTAGTTTTGAAACAGCTGAAGGGCCGCTAATTGCATATCCCTGTTCTACATATTTTTGGTAAAAAAATTGCAATAAGCATATATTGATTGGTTTGCGCAAAAAAGTTATAGCGTCTACAAAATAGGGAATAGATTTATGGCATTTTTATTATTATAATTTTTTTATTAGTAATGGGGCGATCTGCGATTTTTATCATGACTGCGACATTGCGGCGGACACATCGGACTCTTTTGACACTATATTGGGACCATTGTCATTTATACAGCGATCAGTGCTATAAAAATTTACCGATTACTGTGTAAATGACACTGGCAGGCAGGGGGTTAAACCCTGGGGAGCGATTAAGGGGTTGCCTCACTGTAGGGGGGTTTGTCTCATTAGAACATGACAGAGATTACTTCTCCCAATGATAGGGATCAGTAGATCCCTGTCATGTTGCTAGGCACAACAGGGAAATGCCTTATTTACGTCTCCCCGTTCTGCTGCTCCATGTCACGATCGCGGGCCCCCGGCCGACATAGAGTCCACGGGACCCAGGGCACACTCACAGAGCATGCGGTGGGCGCATGCGTGCGCCCACTAAGTCGCAATTCAAAGGGGACATACAGGTATGCCCATTTGCCCAGCCGTGCCACTGTGCCGACGTATATCGTCATGCACTGGTCGGCAAGGGGTTACGCTGTCAAAGGAGGCTTTTAATCAATGTATCCCCATAAAATCAGTGTCAGCTATAACATAGTGATCACATGCAAGCTGGATGTTTTAGGCTACGATACGATGGTGATCTGATTTTCAGTGTGATTATGTTGTGAAACAAGTGTTTTTTACATTTACATTTCTGTGCAGTTGCCATTATGTTTTTTTTTTAAAACAGTGTACCAAATAAAAGCCATTTAGGTAAGCAAATTAGTGATAACGTGATCGTCAAGTTAAATGATGCATGCCGAATTTGGCATGGGCATTGAGCCAACAATGACCTCTTTGCTTACTTTGTGGAAGTGGAGAAAAGAGGGACACTTTCATTCCTTGTGAGGTGTCCAATTACCAATGGGGCACGGGTTGTGCCAAATGATGGACATAAAGCAAAATAGAGATGTTTAAAGCTTTGTTTTTTTAAATAACATGTTATACTTGCCTCCTCTGTGCTTCGCTCGGACGGCTCGCTGCGCTCGCTCGGCCTCCTGACTCTTTTTTTAACATCCTCCAAGTCCACGGGGATGGTAAGGAATGAGCCTGGATGCTGCCCCGA
Source organism: Rana temporaria (assembly GCF_905171775.1). Classification (NCBI taxonomy): domain Eukaryota; kingdom Metazoa; phylum Chordata; class Amphibia; order Anura; family Ranidae; genus Rana; species Rana temporaria. Next base: position 400,561,048 of record NC_053489.1, on the reverse strand, counting down.
GCCACACATGCGCCGTGTACACCTGAAGAACAGCTGACCAGGTTCGGAGATTTCCGTGGGCTTCGTCTGCGCCTGCGCATTTAAGGGGGGAATCATATCGATAGGGGAACTAGCTCGACAAGACACTGGCTCTGATATCCGGCCTGACAACCCCCCAATGAGTGACACCCAGGGCAGACTGCCCCCCTGCCCCCTCGTAGATACGCCACTGCTTAGGAGTACTGGACTGCTTCACATTTTCAGCCCTGTACCAGACTGACACGATAAAACATATCACCAGCCAAATGCAGATTAAAAAAGTAAATTTTTAATGGATCGTTTTGATGGAAATGATCTTCTTTCATTGACTTTATGGGGCCTTTGGGGACCTGTCATTAACTGTCCATAAATAAATTGGCGAATAAGCAAACTTTCTTAAAATAATAAATAAACATTATTTCAAACCGTAAAAATAATTAGCTATTTTAGTAAATCTGATATTTGGGTAGAGGGGTAGAATACTTTTTTCAGGCATTATTAATTAAATGTGGCTATTTGGAAATCAAACCAGTCAATAAACAACAAAATATTTTTTCCCCATTGAATAACTTAAACTGACCTATTTTACAATGAATTATTTTTCATTTATGAGAATTTAAAAATGTGTCAGTGTTCTAGATGTTTAAATATTATTTCAACCAGTGCAATATGGTTTTACACAGCACTGAAATTTTGATTTTTCACAATATCTAGATTCTAGACAAAAGACTTGAGGAATATCAAGGGGTTAAGAGTCTGATTCCCAAGATGATGGGGGAGGTGCATCCAGATAATCAAAGCAAAGTCATTTTCAGCTCAAGCGCTGATGGGTCATTTATTACATCTTTGGTGTTAATCTCAAAGCGATCACATTCTGTAAAGCCCCCACCAATTCCCTCCTCACTGCATCCCCGAAGAGCCAGATGTGCCTTTCCTGCCTGGCCATTAATGTGTTTGGTGATGATTCTTTGTGTAATGTTATGTTTTGTTACAAAATCACCACATCAGCAACATGCTTGTGTACAGAAAAGTAAAAATGAAGAAACAAGTTGAATACCGGTAATTCTATGCTAAATATGCCAGAATCATTTTTTTTAAACATTTTTATAAATAACAATTTCAACAATTAACATCAACATTCATTTTAAATGTGTACGTTTTATCGAAAAAAATCTATGGCTTAAAAAAATACAGTAGATCAGCAGGGGATAGGGTGGTAGATATTACTACATCTGAATACCCCCTATGGATCAGAGCAATTTTTACATTTCTGCTATGGTTCTTTTTATTTGCAAAAACTTTGTCATTTTATAATATTAACTATATTAGAAATAGTCAACTATCAAAAGTACCTGGATCTGTCTTGGCATCAACCTCTACAAATCTGCATTTAGACTGGCAGAGGTGATGGGCAGGTCTAGAATCCAATCAGGCCAGGCTGAATGCACTTGTGCTGACAAGGGAGTATGCTGAAAGGGTGAGATAGCAGAGTAGGCATAGGCAGGGGCGTTGCTAGGTCTACAAAAGATCTGGGGCTAGAGCCTATAGCAGCATAGTAAAGAAAGTCATACGTTTGGGCGGGCATACACATGTATATAATGTGTGTGTGTGTATATATATATAATTATTATTTTTATTATATATAAAAAATATAATTTCATATCTGAGAGCAGATCCAATGGTTTGTTATTGATACGGTATATAAAATTAAACAATGTTTACACAATATATCTCACTTTAGATTATTTTTTTTTTTTTTTTTTTCAAATAACAATTTTTTATTTTCGAAAAAAGGTCAATACAAAATGTAGCAGCATTTCAAGTGTAAGATAATAGAGGTAATACAAAAATTCCAGCTGAATGTGCTTACACAGCGGCCACATTCTTGGTTATACATTCAGTAACGTATAAAACAACTAGGTAACAAAGAGGAGAGGAGAAGAAGTGAGAGGGTAGAGTAGAAGAAGAAGATGGGGAAGGAAGAGAAAAGAAAAAAAAGGGGGGAGGAGAGAGAGAAAAAAGAAAGAGAAGGGGGGAGACTGGGGGAAGGGGAGGGGGGGGGGGGGGCAGGCAGGAGTGTCGGGTGAGGTAGTGTACCTTGGTGGTCTGTTGTCAGCTCACGGCGGGTCCTCCACCGAATGCCACCTCTCCCAGACCAGGTCATGGTCCTCCAGCCTATCCCGAATCCTAGCTGTCATTTTTTCCATAAGCTCTACATCCTTGACCCTAGCATAAAGGGCTTCCTGGGGTGGGGGCGTTGGTTTCTTCCAATAAAGTGCTATCAGGCACCTCGCAGCTGTGGTTATGTGTCTCAGGAGTTTCTTATAGGGTTTAGCTATGCGGGGTTGGGATAGGCCCAGTAGGAACAGCTTCGGGGAGAGGGGTATGGGTGCCTCCACGAGGCGGGTCAGGAGCTCTTGCACCCGAGTCCAAAACTGGACTATCAAGGGACAGGTCCAGTAAATGTGGAACAATGTGCCCCTGGCCTGGTTGCACCGCCAGCATCGGTCAGAGGTGGAAGGATAAATCCTGTGGAGGACGTCTGGGGTCAGGTACCAAAAGAACAGCACTTTATATGTATTTTCCTTATAGAGGGTGCAGATTGAGCTCTTGGCCGCCTGCCTCCAGACCGCCCTCCACTCATCCTCTTCGAGCTCCCCTCCCAGCTCCTTCTCCCAACGGAGCATGTAGGCGTGTTTGCCTTTAGTTTGTAAGGGGTATTCATTTAGAATTTGATAGATATCTGATATGAGGCCCCTGCGGGCTGTGCCCTCGAGTATGATGCGCTCAAATGGGGTCGGTTTTGAGAAAAGGAGCCGGGGGGGCCATCGTGTGGGCGTAGTGGCGGATCTGTAGGTAGCTGAAAAAGGCTTGTCGTGGAATGTCGTGTTTGGCTTGGAGCTCAGTGAAGGAGTGCAGGGTGCGGGATCTGGGGTCTACTAGGTGACCAAAGTGAAACAGATTTCGCGATGCCCAGGGCCATGACATCTGGTGGGTGAGACTCGTCGGTAGTTTAGGGTTATAGAGGAAGGAGGTCAGCAGGGAGCTATCAGACGTGAGTCGACAGTCTTGGGCTAGCCTCCTCCAGGTACTTTGCAGCTGCCGCATGGAACCCAGCAAACGTCCGGGTTCCACCGTCGCGTTTGCGTTCCATAAAAGATTATTGGGGTGTATTGGGGCCAGCCAAATCTTTTCCACCTCCGTCCACCTGTTGTAGGACTTCTGGGGAAACCAAGATGCCACCGCTCGAAGTTGCGAGGCCTGGTAATATTTGACCAGGTCAGGGAAGGCCAGTCCTCCCTCGGTGCGCGCGGCCGTCATGACCGAACGTGGGATCCTGTGGCGCTTGTAGTTCCACACATACCGGAGGAGGTCCGCTTGTAGGGCGCGCAGGTGAGCGTACGGGACCGGGATTGGTAAGGTCTGGAAAAGGTACAGCAGTTTTGGCAGGATCACCATCTTTATGGCTGCTATCCGGCCCAAAAGGGATATCTGGTGAGACTTCCATTTATGGATCAACGCCCTTATTGAGCTGTATAGGGGGGGAAAATTGGCCTGGTACAAGGATGCGAAGTTCGGGGTGAGCTGGACCCCCAGGTATTTCAGGGAGGTTCGCTCCCAGTGGTACGGGAAAACGGACTGTAAGTGCAAGGCCTCGGGTCCGGGCATATTAATTGGCATGGCCATAGACTTGGACGTGTTGGTTTTATAACCCGAAAGGACCCCGTAGCGTTCCAGTTCCCTTTGTAAGTTGGGTAAGGAGATGCGGGGACGCGTCAAGGTCAGAATGATGTCGTCGGCAAAGAGGGAAATTTTAAATTCCCTTCCCCTTACTGGGATACCCCGAATATCCGGGTTGCCGCGAATCGTTGCTGCTAGAGGTTCTATGCAAAGGGCGAAGAGGAGGGGGGACAGAGGGCACCCCTGGCGAGTGCCATTAGTAACGGGGAAGGTGGATGAAGTGGCAAAGGGAGTTTTCACCTGTGAAATCGGATTAGTATAGAGGTGTCGGACCGCCTGGAGGAAAGGTCCCCCAAAACCCATGTGTCTTAACGTGGCGAGCATGAAGGGCCAGCCAAGGCGGTCAAACGCCTTTTCTGCGTCTAGACTCAGGAGCAAGGACTCCGAGCCCTCCCTGCCCGCCACGTCAATTAGGTCAATCACCTTTCTCGTGTTGTCTCCCGCTTGGCGGAGGGGGACAAAGCCCACCTGGTCTTTATGGACCAGGGAGGGTAAGACTACGTTTAAGCGGAGGGAGAGGACCTTCGTAAAGATCTTAAGATCTGAGTTCAGCAGGGCTATTGGCCTGTAGCTGGCGCATAATGCGGGGTCCTTGTCTGGTTTAGGGATAAGGGTGATAAATGATCGCTGCATGTCTTGTGGGATGGGGGTGCGTTGTAGAAAGGCGTTGAAGAGCTTCGTCATATGGGGAAGGAGTGTGGGGAGGAAGGTCTTGTAATATTCGTATGGGAACCCGTCTGGGCCTGGGGATTTGCGAGCGGGTAGGGCCTTAATGGCCAAGGTCAGTTCCTCTCCTGTAATGGGAGCGTTTAGGGAGGCCAGGTCCTCCGGTTTTAGCCGAGGGATGCCCGCCTGTGTCAGGTTCACTTTAGATTATTTTTTATTTCTACTAATGAGATCTGTACCCACATATGTGACTTAGGAATATAGAAACCCAACTGTTGGCCACTTTTACCATATATATATATAAATAAAGAGTCATGGTGCAGGAGGAGATGTCAGAGGCTGCAGACATGGTGCAGGAAGAGATGGTCAGAGGCTGCAGACATAGTGCAAGAGGAGATGGTCAGAGGCTGCAGACATAGTGCAAGAGGAGATGGTCAGAGGCTGCAGACATAGTGCAAGAGGGGATGGTCAGAGGCTGTGGACATGGTACAGGTGGAGATGGCAAAAGGCTGCAAACATGGTACAGGAGGAGATGGCCAAAGGCTGCGAACATGGTGCAGGAGGAGATGGCCAAAGGCTGCGAACATGGTGCAGGAGGAGATAGTCAGAGGCTGCAGACATGGTGCAGGTAGACATGGTCAGAGGCTGCACTCATGATGCAGAGGGAGATGGCCAGAGGCTGCAGACATGGTGCGGAGGAGATGGTCAGAGGCTGCAGACATGGAACAGGTAGAGATGGTCAGAGGCTGCACTCATGATGCAGAGGGAGATGGTCAGAGGCTGCAGACATGGTACAGGGGGAGACGGTCAGAGGCTGCAGACATGGTACAGGGGGAGACGGTCAGAGGCTGCAGACATGGTACAGGGGGAGATGGTCAGAGGCTGCAGACATGGTACAGGAGGAGATGGTCAGAGGCTGCAGACATGGTGCAGGAGAGCAATAATAGGAGGTAGTCAGAGACTTCAGAGGTTTTTACAAGGCCGTTATGAGAGGCATGTGCCACTGCCGAGACCTCACAGAGGTGACCCTGATACCTTACATTTGAAAATGGCACCGCCCGGCGCCATAACGTCACTGTGCATGAGCCCACCTTACAGGTGCCACTACCCTCAAGGCGGCCTTGCTGGTATCCTGGTAGGCCAGTCCAGCCCTGACCGCTGCACCAGGTAATAGACTTAGGGCTATGGGCCCAGAACCCACCCCCTAGTGACACCACTGGCCATAGGTGATGAATGTGTTGCTACTCCTTTCGGCAGGGCTGGTTGGGGTCACCACTGTATTCCTTTTAAATTGGCCATAGATGGATCAAAATTAAGTCAGTTCAGCAGGGACCAGACAAGTTATGATCCATGTGTGGCCTTGTTGGAATTTTTTTTCTTGATTAGCGACTGCAGTCGGTGATCAGTGTTTTCTAACAGTGGAAGGTCCCTGCTGTCAGAATACACTGGAGTTGGTTTACTAAAACCGGAGAGTGCAAAATCTGGTGCAGCTCTGTATAGAAAACCATCAACTTCTAACACAAACCTGGAAGTTGGTTTCTATGCAGAGTTGCACCAGATTTTGCACTATCCAGTTTTAGTAAATCAACCTCAATGTCTCAGATGAGAGGATTCTTCTATCCACCTTGATTGTGTGGATGGAGTAATCCATAAATTTTTTTTCTTTAAACTATCTATGACCAGCCTAAAGCCAGCCATAGACGGTTCAAATCTCAGCCAGTTCAGCCGAAACTAAGAGCCTAACTATACATGTCCAGGCAGAATGTATGGGCAGTTGATAGATCAAATAAATTGGGTACATCCACTCTGCCGAATTTTACATGCGATTATTGCAAGCGGCTGTTATAGCCGCTAGCAAAGAGGAATGTAATCTCCCAGCTTCCATAATTAACTTCTTTCCTGCAACCCGTGGAAATTTGCTCCATCTATGGCCAGCCTAACTTTAACGGAGAAAATTATGTCACTTTTATCAGAATAGTGGCTGCACAGAATTGCAGGTAAGGCAGTTGGCATAATGTATTTAGCTTTGTGTCTGGACTTCAGCTTTTAATGCAAATTAATGGTAATACGTGAGCCATCTTGTTTCTGAATAGTTAGCAAATGTACAGTTTTGCATTCACCAAACATGCCTCCTGTGTCCTATCTCCAGATGGTGAGCACAGAAATCAACAGCAGAACATTATACACTCCATGAATCAACATGAATAATATGTGGAGGCCCCTAGATCCCCTACAGTAGCTCAGTAGGAACAGGAGCTTTACATAGCCATGTATGTTGTGCAGTGGCTGTGTAAGATAATTGGACCAGAGAAACTCCATCTTGCTGTAAATATGAATCTTACATATATATTATTACTTATATATTTTATTAAATCTCGAGTATCCTGAAGCTTTTAGTGTGCTGAAATGCCTCAATGACTTCACATGTATCAGACTGACATTCTACGGTGTATTCACAGCAGCCCATATAAAATCTATTTGGTAAATAAATATACAGTATATAAATATGTTTAATTTAAGAAATAATGTGTTACTAAAATGTAAAATGCATGTTTAGCAAGCACACAAGAGTTTCCACTTTCTAGCATCAGATTTACAATTCAGCATGCTAAGACTATAACTCATACAGCAGACAACTATAATTACAGGCTAAGCATGAAAAAACTACGACTTGGACTCCGGGGAACAGCATAATCACTTGTCGTAGGTATAAAAATAAGACAGAATACAAATTTTCTATGTACTACAGAGGAAATGGTTATTATAGTTGTGTAATATACATAAAATATAGGTTTCCTCTTTATAATGCTTGGTTAAGATGCATAGCTGCTCATCTCTAGGGATGTTTTGCTAAGCTATTTCACAGTTATCTGATGATGATAGAACATTGAAGAATTCAAATTTTGTAGAACTGCTGTGAGCTGCATGAGATGGTAATTGCTGTGAAACCCCTGTGTATTGAATCACTTATTATGGTGTAAGTACATAGGTCTGAAGAGCTTGTCTTCTGATGTCATCTAATTTACAAAACTTTTTTACTGCAAAAAAAAAAAAAAGCTTTAGCTTCACTAGTTTTAATCACAGAGAGCTTGGTGGTATGAAAACTCAGGGTAGGACTGCTAGATTTTGGTGCCTGATGGCAACTTTTTAGTAAACAGTGTAAGAAATGACATTTTCAGGAAATGTGTTGTATGCACGGGTAAACCCCCAAACAAGCATCAGCTTAGCATTTACAAAAGTACAGCCACTTACAGCCAATGACTTGTATGGCAGGGTCTACGTGGCATACGTGACTCCTGGGTTTGAAAAAGTGCCCAGATTTTTACGCCTCCCACCATTTGTGTGCATGAGGCCTTATGCCGCGTACACACGACCGTTTTTCCGGTTCTAAAAAATGACGTTTTTTTTTATGTCATTAAAAACGATTGTGTGTGGGCTTCAGAGCATTTTTTTTACGATCTAAAAAATGGGCATTAAAAATTTCGAATATGCTCTATATTTCCAACAGGAAAACCGACGGGCATTCCTATGGGGAAAACCTGTGGTGGAGCATACACACGGCCGGGTTTCCCAACCAAAAGCACCCATGGCAGTTTTCCTGTTGAGAAACCTGGCCGTGTGTAGGGGGGAAAAAGGCTACGAGCAGGTTCTCGGGTTTTCCCCGCCGGGAAAAACGATCGTGTGTACAAGGCAATAAAGTGAAACTACTGTATAGGAAACAGCAACCTTGCACATTATGGCAGACTTATTAGTTTGGTCTTCTCCAGGACTTCATGCTCCTATGTGCTAAAGATGCCACTTTCTCCTGTTCTTTCCTCAGCCATTGGATGGCCACTAATTATGCATGTATGCACTCTAGAATTACATTATCAAAGAATTCTCAGCATCTTACAGATCCTGGGAGTGAGTTGAGAGTGTACTGTACACTGCACTTTGCATGCACAATGTATACACAAGCAAAAAACAAAAGCTAGCAGACAAGTTTTATTACACCAAAAATGGGTAGCATTTTTTTCATCATTTAATAAATTATGGTTTAGGTTTATATTAACAGTTTAGTTGAATAATATTAACCCTAGGCAGAATGAAACCTGTCAGCTGTGAGCGGCCCTCACTATAATGTGCTAAAATGTAGAGCAAACTTGGACATTATGGCAGACATACCTTATTCTGCTTTTGAAGCAATGACTGTTACCACCATTGCTATCTTCTCCAGTAGCAGGGTGCCTATTTATTCACCATTCTCAGATGCATACAACTATCTGGGTTCCTGAACACGCCAGGGAAAAATAAGTTCCTCAGCGGGTCAGAGATGCCACACCTGAGGAGGTGGAGGTAGCTGGGTAAGTGATTTGCAGGCAGGTGAGAGTAAGCCCTGTTAGAAAAAAAAAAAAAAAAACTTGGGGATGGTGTGAATACATAGGGATACTAAGCAGTACCCACTGGTGCCAGTGATAAATACTACTGCTTGTGGCTCAATTCTACAGGTTGTAGCGGTCTTCATATGAGACCCAGAATTTAGAGGGTCTGAGAGATTTTAGGTGGGAAAGAACCTCCAATTCTAACTATGGTTATAATTTAACTTGTCTGCAAGAAAAGGCAGAAAAAAATCAAGAAGCTGTCCACATGTGTGGTGTAGAGGGGGAAAAAAAAACCACTTGTGAGAGGAACTATGTCATGTCGGCTGACTGAGACACTACTGAGCTGGGGTAACCCTCCCTTTGGACCCTCAGAGCAGACTGGGGACTTCAGAGCTTGTTAAGGCTTCATGTACACTAGCCTACACTGGCAGCTCCTAAACTTGGTTAGGAGCCTCTGGCGTTTTTTTGCTAAAGCTTCTAAACTCAACTCCATAAAAGCCTATGAGGGGTTATTTACTAAAGCTGAAGAGTGCAACATCTGGTGCAGCTGTGCATAGAAACCAATCAGCGGCCAGGTTTTATTGCCAAATCTTAATTGAACAAGCTGAATTTAGAAGCTGGCTGATTGACTACCATGCACAGCTGCACCAAATTCCGAGTGCACCAGTTTTAGTAAATCTCTCCTTGTGTCAATACACACATAGGCTTTCAGTAGAGTTTAGAAGCTGCCGTGTTTAGGTGAGCTTCAACCTACCTCTCCTAAACACGGAAGGATCGCGTTCAGGATAGGAAAGTTTTGACCGATGGAAACCAAAAAACGAGGCAAAAGTTGCAATTTCCTTTTGCGTTTTCTCGCTGCCACGGTAAATGTAGGCCAGTGTGCATAAAGCCCAAGGGATGAGGTAATAGTGACAGCCAAAGTTTTGTGTATTAGAACAGTTAATTATTTTGTTTGTTTAATGCTGCCTTTTTGAAAAATAAAAACGGTCTGGTGATCTGAACTTCCAACATAGTACAGTGGTCATTGATGATGCACATGCTAATGTCGAGGCGTTATACTGACTTACTCCCTGTAATATCACTGACCTGGAACAAGTATGCAGATCAGGTAGTCAAATGTATTTACTGTATGTTTCATATAACTGAAACAGAACAAGATCATTATGAAAGCCAGGTAGCTGAGAATTTTAGAAGGACATGCAAACATTGGCAACCTTCCTGTTTCTCTCACAAAAGTTTCCTTTCAAGTGTTAGGACCAAGGTAATAATTAAAATCTAATTAAACCCAAATCATTATAAACTGTCAGCACATGCTATATTACATTGTGTTCATACTCACTTTGCCACTAGAGCATTGTTTTTCTCTAGATAGCAAACCTGGTTGATCCTGCTGCTCACTGCCCCTCCCTTCTTATCCGTTTCCCAGTTGCAGCCTGAGATTGTTTAGACCAGCTGCTGCTACATCTACTGAGCACACTGCAGTTTCAGTTCCATTCTAAGCTGTTGATTTTTCTAAGCTGTGCAGCCCATGTGACTATAGAGTTTATACACGGTGGTAAATGACACTCACTTCCTCCCTCCCTCCCTCCTCCTCAATGTCCTCATATTGCTAAATACTATGGTGGCATGATATAATATGTTGATTGATGAAGGCATCACCTATAGACACAGGAAGGAGGGGTGTGACAATGTCTGTGATTAGCAGAACCTCCATTAGGTATCTTTACAGTGTGAACAAAGTGAAAGCTATTGTCAGTCAACTTAAACTTAGCCTACACCATGTTATTGCGAAAAACAAAACATTTACTTTGAAATATAGATTTGTAATAAGCTTTAACCATCTAAACTCCAGAAGGTTTTACCCCCTGCAACACTATAGGCAAGTGAAAATGTATACAATATTTATTTTTACACAAATAGAGCTTTTTTTGGTGGTATTTGATCACCACAGGTTTATTTACATTTTTTTGGGGCTATATAAAATAAAAAAAGACATTGTGGGAAAAAAACAAAAAACAAAAAAAACCACAATACTTTCTATTTTCCGTTATAAAATATATCCAATAAAATCAAAATTTCTTCATAAATTTAAGCCAAACTGTAATCTGCTAAAAGTCTTTGGTAAAAAAAAAAAATCCTAATAAGCGGTATGTTAGTTAGTTTGTGTGGAGGTTATAGCATCTACAAACTATGGTATATATATTTGAAAATTGATCAATCCTGATGTACTGATGGCCTATCTCATTTCTTAAGGTCCTTAAAATGCCAGGACAATACAAATTACCCTGAGGTCTGAGGTATTTAGTAGGCGACATTGCAAGTTTTTTAAGTTGCAATTTTTTGTCACAATTTTGAAAAAAATAAGAAATATATTATCTATTTTTTTACATACTGTCACCAGTGCAGTACAGCGTCGTCATATGACTAGTGTGGCAGTGATGAGATCAGGGAAACTGGCGACAGTATGTAAAGAATTTTTTTTTAATAATTTTGAATTTTATTTTTTATTTATTTATTTTTATTTTTCCTGTTACAATGATGATCATTGTAACAATGTTTTAAACTGTCATGAATGGGTTACATTTATAACAGCTGTAATACTAGTGATTGGCTACAGATAATCACAGGGTGTAGAGGGTGTTGTGATTGGCCCAGGTACCATGCGATAGCTGTAAGCCAATCACAGCATCACTCTATAGGAAACACAGCTGTGATGAATAGAATTCATTCATAATAGCTTTGTTGACATTGTGATCCCCCCAGCTGCTGAAAGTGGTCGGGTGCCAGGATCCGCAATCCCCGGTGTCTAGTGGACACAGTGGTGGCGAGAGCAGTGTGCTGAGCACCTCTGACCCGAAACAAGCTGGATGGCATACATGTACCTGATCCAGCCTGCCTGTGCCAGCCGCCCACAATAAATGCACAAGTGGCGGCAAATAGTTAAAATACTTTATTGCCATTTATTTTGTTTCTCTATTCTGAAAGCCATTTTCTTGTCATGTGACTGGCACAGCACCAACCAGCACCATGCAGACACAAATTTATATTCCAGATGTCCTCTGCTACTATAGAGCATGCAGAGCAGGGGTCAAGTCCTGGGGAAAAAAGTGTGGGAACTCTCACCCAAGATCCACTCCCCCACAAAAAAAAAAAAAAAAAAAAAGATACGCTCATATGCATAATTACTAAACCGCATGTTTTTTTTTGATCCACTGTACCTTAGTAATCCCTTATGTTACTGGCCGCTTCCTGTATATGGATGCATCGGGAAGTGTGCGGGTATTCCGTCTGCCGCAAGTTATCGTGGGATTTAGAAAGAACTTTAGGAAGTTCTTTCTAAATCCTGCGATAACTCGCGGCATACCTCCGCAGTGTCTCCTGGGAACAATGACAAAAGCTCCCAGGAGACATTGTGGCATCGAGGAAGTGACGGAATACCCGCACACTACCCTATGAATCCATATACAAGTAGCGGCCAGTAACATAAAGGATTACTAAGGTTCGCCTGCCCCTAACAGTGACTCCAGCTGGGCATTACCGCTCAGTGAAAGATTGGCTCGGGCAGCTCGGCTGCTCTAGTCCTGCAAAGGGAACTGCGTTCCTGCTGTGAAAAAAGTGCAGGGACTCCGTTCCCACGCGTTCCCGCAGGACTTGAGCCCTGATGCAGAGTACCAGAAACTCCTCCCTCAGATAATTCCCTGAGGATGGGAAAAACCTGGGAAACATTATGTGACAGCTGAACAGCAATTATACAATAAGTTACTCAAATGATTTTTTACAATAAATTAAATAAAGTGGCATGATTTTTATACTTAAATATACGGGATAGTGGGAATGAAATATTGTATGTTTAGTATAACTTTAAATTGGTTCTAAAGGCTTAAAGTTATTGTAAAGTCTAGTTTTTTTTTTTCCCTATAAAAATAACAAACATGTTAATTATACTTACCTCCTCTTTTGCAGTGGATTTGTACAGAGAAGGCCGTCTCCTCCTCTTCTCGGGTCCCTCTTCTGTGGTCCTGGCCCCTCTCTCCTGTTCAGTGCCCCCACAGCAAGCAGCTTGCTATGGGGGCACCCGAGCCAAGTCACAGCTCAGACACGGAACCCGACCCAGCCCCACCATCTCTCTCTCCTGACTGGCTAGCTGACCTTGATTAACAGCAGCGGCAGCTAATGGCACTGCTGCTGTGTCTCAGTCAATCAGGAGGGAGAATCTGATACACTTGTGGACATCACTGATATCGAATAGGCAAATACTTGTCAATAACACACCAAGTAATGAAGAAATAGAGTGACACCTGAGTTTTAAAACAAATTACAAACTGTAGCTCTCTTAGTAATGTCATGACAGAACATTTTGAAATATCAATGGGTAACAAATAAAAGTAAATTAATAGCACCCCAATAACAAAAGCTCATGGTCAGTCAGATTTCCTAATGGCCTCTGACACTAAATAAAGAAAAAGGTATGTTGAACTGAAGAGCCGTATATTCAAAAGCATTAGGAGAAGTATCGGTATCATACTGCAGGAAAAACATCACAGGCTGTAAGGTCTGTTGGTGTTTGATATAAACTTGTTTGTTCATTTGCTTTTCTCCTCTCAGTGAGGAAAGTAGCGATTGCCAAAGCCAAGGTCTACATGGTGATCGCTATTTGTTGTTGGCCTTGATTCAAGTGTGGTTGATTTCAGTCTATGCATACCCAGGAATAACTTACACTAATGCTTAGCACAGTCCCACTTCATTCTGGTAGAAGAAATTCTCATGAATATGTTTAACAATGTGCCAGATGGAAATATGAATGTGATTTTGAACTGGCATATTATGTTTGAATAATGAAAATCAGTTTCCTTTATTGGGCAGAGCACTGATACACATATAAGACATTAAAGACAGAAATTAAAAAACTTGACATAGTAACCGAGCCTTGTAGGAAAGAAAAGGCTGTCTGCTAATTATATGAAAGTTGTCTGGAGTAGCATGTAATTTAGGAATACAAGTGATGGCTTAAAACATATCATATAATTAAGTTCCTAAACCTTTGTAGAACAAAGACTATGTGGGAAAAAAAAAATGGGCATTTGTCCCGAAATGCTATTTGGAGAGCTAAAATGACTAAAAATAAATAGTTTCAGGTTCATTGCTGCTTTTATGTAGGCAGACTGGATTTGCTGTCCATGGTGATAGCAAATTCTAGGAGAAATCTGTGCTTGGCCCTAACAGCGCCTATATGACTGCCATACATCTTGGAAGTTTGATAACCCACTGGAACTCTTTTTTCCTTGAAACTTTGTGGCCTGTACACTGCCCGAACATCAAGGGCAGCTTCTGAACTGGCACGTAATCCGGCTGGTTCACTGTGATGCAAGGATTTCCAGATAATGAATGAAGAAGCCAAAAAAAACGTGCATCCCCAAGACATAGCACAGTATAGCATTCTTTAACCAGTTCTTGCCCGTAGGACATCACAACGTCCTGGACTTTGAGTGGTTATATTGGGATGATGCCAGCAGCTAGAGGTATTATACCAGTATCTTTTTTTTAGATGGCGATGGTGTTTAATGTAAATTTCCGCTCGATTACTTTTACATGTAGTGGGAGCGGAGGAGTGGAGTGAGTTTGAGCCCTCCACTGCCTTCTCCCGCTATTCCAAGCTCCCCCCATCGCTCCATGGAGCCCCGGGACTGAGGCCGGCAGTTCCGATGTCTTACCATAGAGATTACCAAGGATCGGAACATCCTTATCTTCTAAGACAGGGATCCTCAAACTACGGCCCTCCAGCTGTTGTAGAACTACACATCCCATGAGGCATTGTAACACACCGACATTCATAGACATTACTGGGCATGATGGGAATTGTAGTTCCTGAACAACTGGAGGGCCATAGTTTGAAGACCCTTGGTCTAAGAAACCAGAAACGGCGAGTATGTTGGCATTTGATCAAACCGATCTCAGTTTGATCAGATTATTTTAAAGGGCAGAGGAGAGATCTGGGGTCTAAAATTGCTGCTCAAATACCATGCGACATAAAAAAATGGAAAAACCTACCATTTTATTCTCTAGGGCCTCTGCTAAAAAAATATGTATATGTTTGGGAGTTCTATGTAATTTTCTAGCAAAGAAATATGATTTTTACAGTAGGAGAGAAATGTCAGAATGGGAAGTAGTTAAAATTGCATAGTTGATAAAAAATAAAAGACAAGACACAAATCTACTTATTAAATAACCCCCCCCCCAAAAAAAAAAAAACACGCACGTGGGCGCTCACTTACATACCCCTGCTCCATATATAGATCTGTACTTTTCAGTCAGAAACAGTGAACGAGTGGACAAGCAGTGATGATTAGAAAATTGTGCATACTTCCTTTGTTTAAACACCACTGTAGCATAAACATTTTATTAAAATAATAAAAAATATATATATTTTTTTGTAGGTTGTAAACATTCAATAAATGTGATTTTGTAACTTACAGCAGTTAAGAAATCAATAAGATCTGCTATTACCTCAGATAGTTGCCGAGATTCCGTATTATACCTGCTATGCTGCATTTCCGGCCCTGGGCTTCGGTCCGCACATGTCTACTTTATACACCCCATCATGGCATCTATTAAATTAATGATGTGGAATGTAAGAGGAGTGTGTGCTAGGCCTAAATGCACTGCGATCCTCTCTCACATTAAAGTCATGCAAGCTGATGTGATCATTCTGCTGGAAACACATCTAAACGGCCAAATATAAATCGCACTCAAAAAACCCTGGATAGGCTGGGTGTATCAAGCTCCCCATACTCCTCATTCCCGCGGTATGGCAATCCTCATAACCAGACATACCCAATTTCAACTCCTGACGTTGCAGACAGATCCTCAGGGCAAGTTTATATTTTTATATGCTATGATCAGTGGATTTGAGGTATTATTGCTTGCATACTATGCCCCCCATTCTATTCCAATTCACAGTGCTACATGACAGCCTTGCATTTATGGCACAATATGCAGCTGTCCCGGCTGTCTGCCTGGGGAATTCAATATGATTGTGGACCCCTCTCTGGACAGAATGGTCCCAGTAGCCCCTGGTCCAAACCCCCCCCCCCCTACCTTGACGAGATTCGGCCACATGTTGGGGGAGTTTACTGTAGTGAATTTACCTGCTCCTACTTCCACTCTCCATCCTAACAGATCGAGGGGGACAGCAGCACGGAGGGGGAGAAAATAAGGGGACAGAAGAGAGGGGAACACAGACGAGAAGAGGACAAGGATCTTCGAGTAGAGGCAAGCATCAGGCATGTCCTAAAAAAAAAAAACACAGATCTGGGCGGAACTGCCCTCCCTTACCTTAACGTTTACTACTTGGCTGCTCAATTGTCCCACTTTTTTTTATTTTGACAAGGAGGATAAAACTCAGATATGCCTGATGTTGACCACTGGATTAATTGAGGGGGTTATATATCTTTATCAAGTAATGAATAGCATTGGAGTTAAGTCATTTCTGGATCTCAAGTCAACTTTTGATCTACCCAATTCCATGTTCTTCTGCTTCCTCTAGCTCCGACATGCACTACAATCCCAATTCGGAGAGTAGCCCCCCAAAAAATTACATTTGTTACAACAACCTCTTACTAGCTTCAGCATCAGATTTGGGCTGCGGGCTGAAAACTAGATGGGTGGCGGACTTGAGGGAGCTGGAGGACGATGAGTGGACAGATGCTTAAACATCCTGTAAGCTGGTCCCCCAATTATACATACTACACAGATTTTACCTGACCCCAGCTCGCCTAGCCAGATTCAAACCTCAATGGGATACCTCTTACCCTAAGGCTTCATTTCCACTGACGTTTTTACAGCCACTTTTCTGAGCGTTTTTTACAGCTTAAAAACGCCTGTCCATGTTATTCTATGGCATCATGCCCACATAGGCGTTTTTGAGCTGCAAATGGCATAGGCGTTTTTGAGCTGTAAAAAAAAACGCAGGACCAGGGCATTCTGAAGCTCCAGAGTAAAGCTGTAAAAACGCCAGACATTAAAAAACGCTCAAAAACGCTACCGCGGCATTCTTAAAGCTCCAGCTTACAAAATAAACATGGACAGGCGTTTTTAAGCTGTAAAAAAGGCTAACACAAGTGGCTGTAAAAACGCCAGTGGAAATGAAGCCTTAAGGTAGCAAACACAATAGATCCTTTTATCACCTAATCTGGTCCTGCCCGGCCATCCAGAGTTACTGGGAACAAGTGATTAAATTCCTACATGATGAAATGAACTCCCCATTAACCCTTTGCCCTAAGCAATGCTTACTGGGGATACTTCCCGAACAAGAACAAAATGGACATCACTAAAACTTCATGCAGGAAACACTATATGCAGCTAGACTTTTGATAGCCAGAAAATGGCTCCGGGCTGACGTACTGCCTCTTCGGGAATGGATGGTGTTCATCAGCCAATCCCTACCATATAAAAACATTATATACATGCAAAGAAATTGTCCAGCGAAATATCACGAAATTTGGGATCGCTGCCTAGAATTGGCATCAACATCCATAGAGCAAGATTCAAGGGCTGAATGAGCATCACCAGAACATGTACGATTCTCATATATACGTTTACGCGCCTTTAAAATAATTGATATTTGACTAAAGCTCTTGATAATTTTTATCACCTTGACCTAGATATAAAAATGTGTTGTGTGACCACTTACAAAACATTAAAGCGGGAGTTCACCCCAAAAAAATTTTTTAACCTTAGATTGATGCTCATTTTGTCTAGGGGAATCGGCTAGTTTTTTTAAAATCAAAGCTGTACTTACCGTTTTAGAGAGCGATCTTCTCCGCCGCTTCCGGGTATGGTCTTCGGGACTGGGCGTTCCTATTTTGATTGACAGTCTTCTGAAAGGCTTCGGACGGTCGCATCCATCGCGTCACGAGTAGACGAACGTCGGTGCGGCTCTATACGGCACCTGCGCACCGACGTTCGTCTACTTTCGGAAAATCGTGACGCGATGGATGCGACCGTCGGAAGACTGTCAATCAAGTAGGAACGCCCAGTCCCGCAGCCCATACCCGGTAGCGGCGGAGAAGATTGCTCTCTAAAACGGTAAGTACAGCTTCGATTTTAAAAAAACTAGCCGATTCCCCTAGACAAAATGAGCATCAATCTAAGGTTAAAAATTGTCATTTCCGGGTGAACCTCCACTTTAAAGATATGCTGATGCCTGTTTACAATGAATTATTTCTGTAAGGCTATGCTTTGTTTACTACGGAGCCTATGCAGTGCTCCCAAGTTGTTTGTATACCCCACTTTTTCAATAAAATATAAAAAAAAAAAAAAAAAAAGTTTAGGTATATTTTGGCATATGTATTACTATATATGCAGCCTGACTGCAATACAGAAATTAAGAAGGCTCCTTTGAGCTTTAAAATATTGGAAAATTTTAGAACACACCATTTGTCACTGTAGTGTTGACATATGACACTCCCTACATGCTTATTGCATTGAACTATTAGTGAAAGGGGAGGGCGGGTTACCGATCATTGGGTGTTAGATACCCAAGGTGAAGGAATGGCAGTGCTCATTAGTCAAGGTTTGATGTGGGTCATAGGTGCCCATTTGTCCCAAGCAGTAAGTAGCTCTGTGCGGCTTGTGGCTAGTGTTTATTTGTAAGTGGGGTGTTTATTGGGATGTTGGTGTTAAGGGAAGGAAAAGTAGATGCATTGGTCTGTGCACATTCACCTGCCGTATCTTTGCATATCACCATCACATTGACATTTTTACCCTTTTACTTGGTGTTTGTTCTGAGGGAGGGCAGGCAGGTCAACCTAGAACACTGTGAGGGGGAACAGATAACAACAAGATGACAAATATTAAAAACACTGTTTGGGAAACTTGTGCGCCATGTGGTAATGAATCATAAGAAAGAAACCAGCTTCTGGGTTGGGATTTTACAGTTTCATTTTTCAGCATAAGCGCTAACATCTATTTTAACATTAGAAGTATCGTATGATTCGCATGAATTTTTAGCTCACATATAAACATTATTTTGAGTAAAAAGAACACCTAATCTTGCTAAAAAATCAAACAAACAAAAAAAAAAACTGTTTAATTAGGAGACCTAGAGCATAGATCACGTGATCTTTTGTATCTAAAAGCACTGAGAGTGTTTCATAGCATTTGAGACTGCGGAGGGCCTATTGTTTTCAATAACAGACATCACTTTACACAGGGATGCAAAAGAATAAGCAAAGGACAATCAGGAAAAAAAAAGTCTGTTTAAGTGACAGGTACTAGTCTTAAATGTATTCATCCAGCATACTATACATAGGTTTTAAAACAGACACACTGATAGCATTGCATACACTAGATCTTTTTAATATGCATTTGTAAAAATATAAAAAATACTTCATTTTTAAAGGCAATTTAGTAGTTATAAAGAGTCCTTCCTTTGAAACTCATAACTTGGATCCCTCTAGTGGTCATGACTAGGTTCTTACTAAACTAAACAGTTCAGTTTTTATCTCACTTTACAAAAGGAGACATCTAGGAACCAACTTTAAAAAAAAAAGCTGATTTTTTTTTTCGGTTTGATTTAGCATATCCATTTAAGTAGATACAATCAATTTTAAAAACTTCACATTTTGCACCAAAACTTTCACCAAGAATATTTCTGAAGATAAATGACAAGAGAAGGTTGACAAAAAAAATTATGAAGGCGGCATAATTTTTTAAATGTATTTTGCTTCATTTGTTCAAACTCTTTATTTACTTAATTTCTTTTGCAAAGTAGGCATCCTTCCTAAGTGCCGGTTCATACAGGGGCAACCCGACTTAGCAAGGAGACTTCAGCGCGACTTGGAGCAACTTACAGCGCGACTTAAAGTGTGGCCAATCACAGAATAATCAGCTCTGTGGGAGGGAGAGGTTTGCCTGAGTAAACTATTTTCTCTTCTTGTAAAGTTGCTTCAGTTAAGACAGTGATCTGACTTTGGAGGCAACTGCCATTGAAATCAAGGTGTACAAGTTGCCTACAAGTTGCCTAGAGGTCGCCTTGAAGTAGTACAGGAACCTTTTCTGAAGTCGGAGAGACTTCAGTAGTGTACATTAAGACGGCTCTTATTCACTTCAATGGGATCTCTCATGTTGCGCGACTTGGGGGGTGACACAAATTGGATCCCAAGTCGCTGTAGTGTGAACTGGCACTAAATCACACTAGTTAAAAGTTCTGTTGCCATTTTAAGGAAAAAATAAATAATGAAAATATAATGGATGTAAAAAAAAAAAAAAAGGTACCTTTGGCTCCATGATCTCATGCTATCATATTGAAAGACGGATTCCTATGGGAAGCCATATTCAAAGCAGGCTCCAGGGGTCCGGAGTATGACTCTCCCTATAGAAAAATGAGCAGGTTTATGGTGTGTATGCACAGGATGAAGGACCCAGCAGAAATGCTTTTGAAAGAAAGGATGTGCAGTTCCAGACAGTGCATGCCCCTGATTGCTAAAACCATGTGTCATGGTTATGCAGTAATGTTTGTCTGTTAACTTACCTCTCCTCCATGTGTTCTGGTTTAGAGGCCAGCCACTCTCACCTGGCTGCTTAAAGAGGAGTTCCACCCAAAAATGGAACTTCCTCTTAACCCACTCCTCTCCCCCTTACATGCCACATTTGGCATGTAATTTTTTTTGGGGGGGGGAGTGGGGGCTTCAGGAGAAGGGGACTTCCTGTCCCACTTCCTCCTTCCGCCGAGGGGCTGCAAAGGCTACACGTCATATTGCCTTTTGGCAGCCCCTCCCTGTAGGCGATCGCCTGGGACACGTGACAGGTCCCAGGCGATCGCCTGTCCAATTAAACAGCGCAGCGCCGGGCCGCTCGCGCATGCGCAGTGCCGCTCACGCATGCGCAGTGGGTGACTGGCCGTGAAGCCGAAAGCTGTCACGGCCGGGTGCCCACAGTGACAATGAAGATGCCGGCCGGGGGTCCGCTCCTCTCCCCCCCCTCCCCGGCTGGCGTCTTCATTGTCACTGTGGGCACTTGGCCGTGACAGCTTTCGGCTTCACTGCCGGGCACCCACTGCACATGCGCAAGCGGCACTGCGCATGCGCGCGCGGCCCGGCGATCGCCTGAGACCTGTCACGTGTCCCAGGCGATCGCCTACAGGGAGGGGCTGCCAAAAGGCGATATGACGTATCGCCTTTGCAGCCCCTCGGCGGAAGGAGGAAGTGGAACGCTGGAGCAGGTAAGTGTCAGTTTATTAAAAGCCAGCAGCTACACTTTTTGTAGCTGCTGACTTTTAATAAACGTAAAAAATGGGTGGAAAACCCCTTTAAGTAATCTCACCTCTATGCATGGCTCCACCCCAGGCCCTATCGGGGAACTCTATATTAACCTGTGCACTGCAAGCCAGCCGTGCTGATCAACATTGTTTGTTAAGCTATTGTGCGTTTGGTTTCCTACTTGCCGTGTGCTCTACGTCTGTCTCTGTTTACCGATCTTGGCTTGCTCTCAACTATCCCTGCCTGCTTGTGATCCTGACCTCTGGTGTGTTCTATGTTTATCTTTGTCTGCTGGTCCCCCCGACCTTTTGGCTTGTCCCCTTACCATCTCTTGTTATCCTGGTCTGCCTCTATCCTCCTGTAGCCTACTGTGAACTGGGAGACTCTAGGGGCCGTGACCTGGAGCCAGTTGCAGCCCAGTCCATCCTCACCACTAGAGGCTCTGGTGAACACCTGCTGGCTCTTAGACTCCGCGCCCTGGGGAATCTTATGCTCTAGCTCCCTGTCGGTGCTCCAGTGGACCTGACTCCCTTAACCACCCAGAGTTCCATCCGCAGCAGTCAGCTGTAGGGTCCACTCCTCACTCCAACGGTGTGCATCTGTCACCTGGCCTCAGGTAACCTGACACCATGAAACAGGGGCTGAGGTTAGTAATGGACTGTGTGGAGGGCAAATTGGGGCAAGCAATTGTCCTTTCAAGAAGAACTACAGATCTAGGCATAAAAGCAATAAAGATCTCTGCGGCCATGCTGTAAATCTTTTCATTTTTGCACCATGAGTTATAGCTTTTCTCCAAAGAGGTGAATAAAAAATGAGTTGTGTAAACTACAGCATCTCAACACCACTACAAAATATGTACTTTATAGTACATTTTATATGAAAAGCCCCATCTTAATAGTAAAGAAAGGATTAACATCTGTAGGGAACAAAATAATGTTTTGTATTATCTAGTCTTGTATGACACAAACCTAGTTGCAGCAGTGCTTGTAAAGGCACATTAATATTCACATATGGTGATGTGAAAAACAGCGCATTACAATGTGTATATTTATGGGTAGATGTGTTTCCATTGAGAACAAAACACATCTGGTAAATAAAGTAGGAAAAAGCCCTAACTGTTTTCACACACAGAGGGGGGTTATTTCTCTAAATCGTCTGTATGATTTTCCTAAAGCTGCAGTTTAGCTGCAAATGCAATCTCTTAGATTACTTTTAACCGATAACCGATTTCATAAAATTATAAAATTTCAAAGACCTATGTTAACTTAAAATTGTATCCAGCTGCATTTTATTAAAAAATTAAAATCCTAGTCAAGCAAATTACTGAGATACCTGCATTGCGGTACACACAGATTACTACTGTGATTGAGCCCAAATAGTAATTTGCTTACCACACACTGATTATTTATGTCAGCATTTAACAACAGCGGATCAGTCCAGTTTTAGAAACATAATTCAGGCAGGAGGCAAGGTGAACCCACAAGGTTTAAAGCCTACTCTTGTGTTCTTGATCTCATACACCAGCAGCACTTCCCCCAACAGCAGTCTGGTAGATTCCAATCAATGACGAGATTGTCCCCATCAGCCCCACAAACCATGTAGGAGAGCATCCACCCCACAGAAAACCAGGTGGCATCCAGTGGATGGCATTAGTCAAATCGGAGATACAGCTTACGATGCACAAAATTTCTGACCTTATCTGAAATTTTATTTCACCCCGGCTTTTTGGCATACCATTCCTGTAAAATAACAAATACGTATCAAAAAGACATCTTATTAGTGTATATAATTAATAGCTGGGTTTGTGTGTGTGTGTGTGTTAGGCATAGGATGGAAGGGTAGGTGGACTGATTGTAGTGGAAGGCTACATTTTGATAACAAGAAACGCTGTGAAGGGAATATACTAAGACTGGAGCAACTTTGCATAGCAACCAATCAGTTCCTAGCTTTCATTTACATAGCTTAAAGCAGAACTAAACCCATTGATTAAACGATTTCCCAGTTATCATGCCATGAATAACTGTGACAGATGCTTGTGCTGTCAACCCAAAGGGCTGGTGTCATAACTGATCACATGTGCAGTGCCATGTAGGAGTGCACATCTTCACTGGCCTCATGATTTGATTACGATTATCCTGTCCACGATTCGATTTGTTTTCATCCAAAAAAATTCAAGCAGTCAGAAAAAAATATATACAACACTCCCTGCATGTAGCAAAGTGTAAACACAGCAGACAACTACAGAGACAGTAGGTCAGAGACTGCAGACATGATACAAGAGAGGGTCAGAGACTGCAGACATGATACTAGAGGGGGTCAGAGACTGCAGACATGATACTAGAGGGGGTCAGAGACTGCAGACATGATACTAGAGGGGGTCAGAGACTGCAGACATGATACTAGAGGGGGTCAGAGACTGCAGACATGATACTAGAGGGGGTCAGAGACTGCAGACATGATACTAGAGGGGGTCAGAGACTGCAGACATGATACTAGAGGGGGTCAGAGACTGCAGACATGATACTAGAGGGGGTCAGAGACTGCAGACATGATACTAGAGGGGGTCAGAGACTGCAGACATGATACTAGAGGGGGTCAGAGACTGCAGACATGATACTAGAGGGGGTCAGAGACTGCACAATGTCCCCATATAGTCCCCCCAAACAACAATGTATGCCATTTCATTAATTATGGTTTATGTATGTGTTATTGTCTTCGTGATTGATTCACATCACAACTTGATCGATACCCTAATATTTTTAGTAATAAAAAAAATAAAAAAATAATAATAATTCGCAAAAAGCAGATATTGGTTTGCGCAAAAGTTATAATGTCTACAAAATAGGTGATAGATTGATGCCATTTCTATTATTATTATTTTTAACTAGTAATGCCGGCGAACTTTATCGGGACTGCGCCATTATGGCGGACATATCGGACACTTTCGACACATTTTTGGGACTATTGGCATTTTTACAGCGATTAGTGCTATAAAAATGCACCGATTACTGTGTAAATGTCACTAGCAGGGAAGGGGTCAACACTAGGGGGCGATCAAGGGGTTAACCGCGTTCCCTAATGTGTGTTCTGACTGTATGGGGGATGGGACTTACTATAGGAGATGACAGATAGTGGTTCCCAGCACGTAGGAACTCACAATCTGCATCTCCTCTCCTCACAGAACAGGGATGTGTGTGTTTACACACACACACACAAACATGTCCCTGTTCTGCCTCTCGTGCCCGTGATTGCTCGTGGCTGGCGGTCATGGGCATCAGCACCCCCAGGGTACAGCAGGCATGCCCGCTATCCCACTTAAAAGAACTCACGTACAGCTACGACGGTCCACGGGAATGAGCCGACCTGCTGCCCTATAATGACCGTGGCTGGTCTGCAAGCGGTTAATGTTTTCATAATTTGGGCAAGTTTACGGCGAAGCTGCAATGAGTTGTTTGAGGTATCCCTAGGCTGCTGACCCAGGAGCAGAAGGAACACTGCACCGAAGTCTGCCAGGAAATCCGTCAGGGTGCCATGGGCATGAACTTTGCAGCAACACGGCGCACGTTCACATCACAAGTGAGGATTGCCTGGACTGTTCCATTTGACACACCGACAATGGCAGCAATGTTGTGAATTGTTCTCCGACTACAAGTTGCCAAATGATTGCCATTTTCGGGAGTTGAGCTCGTTGAAGGTCTTACTGATCTCTCCTCATCTTCCACTGGTGTTCTTGAAGCAAGCGTGTCACTCAAAACACTTCAAACAAATCATTGCAGCATGCCGTAAACTTGCTAAATCATGTCAAAATGTGTCTGATGCAGATTTACTCAGTTTCACGCAGAATTTTACATTTACTCTTTGTTCTAACATGCTGTCCGTGATGAAATAGCAGACTTGGTAAACGCACGTAGTCAGAATTGTACCAGTTGCACAACTCCCATGTGCACAGGACGATGTCTTTTGGCACACGGACTTATGAAGGTCGGTGCTTCCTGTGACTGTGTGTGTGTGCGCAGTCTAATGCTTCTATCTTTTGGCATGTTGCAAAACCTTAAAACTTTTTCATACCACCTCGTATTAGTTTTCTTTTTTCAGGCTTTTTTTAACCTGGTAATCCTACAAATCCTGTCCCTTTGGTAATCTCAATGACATGGTAATGTGGATTAATCATTTATACAAAAACAAAAAGCTAAGATGATGTTCAGGAAATGACAAGAACTGCATTTCTGGCAAGATCAACAGAATTTTTCTGTACTTGCTAAAAATATTCTTGGCCCAAAAAAAAAAAAAAAAAAAAAAATGTATATATATTATATATATATATATATTTAGGAAGATAATTTGGGTGTCACACCACCAAAAAATTCCTCTTCCTGAATATTTAGTCCAGTATTTTAGGCATATGGCTAATTAGTCAAAAGGTCTAGAACATACTTGTATCTCTAAACATGCTTAAATACTGCACACTAATTACAAGCAACTTACTCAGAATGTTTTCCTTTACTTCTTTTCAGTTTCAGTAAAATTCTTAAAGACCTAATCAGAAAGAAAATAACAATTTCATAAATCAAAACCAAGCCATTCATTATTCAAATATAAATAAATCTGTAAAAAAAAATAAAAAAAAAATTGAATATATATATATATATATATATCCAACCCTCCTAAAAAGGCTAACTGCCTAGCTGTCACACTGATCTTCCAGCCTTCCTACTTGGCAAATCATTGGCTTGGAACCAGCATTCAGATTGGGTGTTGTACCTTCACTGTCCACATACATGTTCCAGATTAGTGAATAAGTACTGAAAAGGTAGGTGCTGAGGATGGCAGCCAAACAAAAATAATTTTCAAAAAGAGGCCAATAATGGCAGAACAGTCATTTTTTTTTTTCTATTGACAACCTTTACAGTAAATCTGTTCTGAAAAAAATAGACTTTTACAGTTTACCTCCTAAAAATGTTAGTGGTCTGGCTGGTCTCTGACTTCAACATTTGAGACACTAGCTAGAACAAGCATGTATATCGGGAAAGTCAGAACTTCTAATTCACTCTCCTTTTTTAGATAAAAAATTAGAAAATACTGAAGTCATTGGATTATTAGGACAGTCAAATGACCAGTATATTGAGAAGATGAAGTCAGCAGTCTCCGTACAGATTTCCCTTATGGAGGTTGTGATAGTATGAGCACACAACAAAACAAATCAAAATATACAGCAACAACTTAGCAAATCAATAAAAAAGGTTTCCCAAATTTTGCCAGGCCAACACCTTTAAAGAGCTTCTCCCCTAAAACCTGATTGGTGGAGTGGGAGGGGTGCAATATGGGATTGTCAGTGTAATATACAAACAATGCTCTTTTTTGTTTTGGTCCCCAGTAAACAAGCTTAAGGCCCCTTTCATACTTGTACAACGACTTGGGACTGCAAAGTCGTTCCCCATGATTTCCACTGACAACCATTCATATTAGTACGACTTCAAGTCGTGCGGACTTCAAAGTAGTCCCTGCTCAAGTCTCTCTGAAATCACGTCTAAATCGCGGTAGTGTGAAAGGGGGCTTAAGCAGTTCTAGGACTGGTCTGGCTAATGTTGTTACCGTATTAATCAGGGTATTGCGCGCTTCGGCGTATAGCGCGCACCCCTAATGTGGACCCGCATTCCTGTAAAAAAGAAAATTTTTAGTACTTACAGTTTTGGTGTCTTGCCCGGCGTCCATCGGCGGCCTCGTCGGGTCCGGCGTCCGTCTGCGGCTTCGGTGGTGTCCTCCTCGTCGGGTTCGGCGTCCTTCTGCGGCCATTGTGGTGTCCTCCGCCGCTCGATCCCTGCGCCGAGTTTGAACCACTGCACCGGCATATACCGAGCGCAGTACACTCGGGTATAGTCGTGCAGGCTCGGCTCCTCTCGCGGTCACGTCCTGGACGTACAGGACGTGACCGCGAGAGGAGCCGAGCCTGCCTGACTATATCCAAGTGTACTGCGCTCGGTATATGCCGGCGCAGTGGTTCAAACTCGCAGGTATCGGCGTATATCGCGCACACACGATTTTGCCCTGATTTTCAGAGCAAAAAAAGTGCGCGGTATACGCCGATAAATACGGTTAATATTAAGAGCTAAACAAGGGGGCCCTGAACTGAACTCATCCTGAACTTGGCTCCCCTTATCCACTGGCCAACTTGAACCTGAACTCTAGGCAATTAAAAAAAAACAATTTATCAGCCTCTTGCAGTTCCTGTACAGCAAAGCTCAGACTGGTAAAAAACAATAATTTGTACTAAAGAGCTTATGGGTTGACAAATAAAATGCTGATAGGAGGGGGTAGAATAACAGACAGATGAACTCCTTCATAACAGAGAAAAAACAGCTCACCAGGCTAGCTGTGTAATATATGGACAGTAATACAAACCCAGTTACAGGTAAAACAGCCTAAAGTTCAGTTTTAATGTGTAGATGAAATACTACGTTCTACAGCTGCATATTTTTTATGTGAAAGTGCCCTGTTAAGTTATCTTTAAAGGTTTGAAGCAACATACCTTATTAATCCTACTAAAAGTGAAAGACCCCACAGAGCAGTGCTGGCAGTCCACCAAATATCAGATTTGGTGCGAATCACCCCCGCGTCAGCAGCCCAGGCCACATGCTCACACGGGTAGTAGAGCTGATCAATTATGTTACCAATCACAGATATCCATCGGATAAGACGGTCCTCCTCCTGGTCAAGTTTATAGAATGAAAGAAATACTGTGAGTTAAACAGTTCTTTTTCTTTTCATGTAGCACAATGTAACAGTTTAAATATGTATAGTTTTAATATCTTGGAATAATGAACTCTTTGCAAAAGTGCACTAAAAATGTACTACTCCGTGTAATGTGGGTGAAAAAAAAACTCAGCCGATTTAACTCATAGTGATACAGAAAATTAGAAAGCAGTGCAGCGCAGACCAATGTAAAATAAAACAATTATGCGTAAATAAATATATATAAATTGGTTAACAAAGTCCAGAAAAAAGGAGAAGAATATCAAATCCTATGATCCAGTTTCCTAGAAATCTTGACCACGTGTAATAGAGCACACCACAAAAACGATCCCTCCACCGTTTAGGATGGGTACTCTCACCTCAGCGTAAGACCACTGTTTTACCAGATGGTCAAATAAGCATATGTTTTTCATCAACGAAAAACCAGGAAGCACAGTGATAGTAGGTCTTCCAATAAGACAGCCAAACAACCAGGAGGTAAAATTGATGTTTCAGATCCTCAATGAGACAGCCACAAGCACGGACCGAGAACATGCAGGGAAAAGGAACAGAATCTAAGAGCTTCCGCTGGGTTTGATTGGCTTTTATTTCTGTGTAAAACAATAACAGGCTACTCACATTTTAGCCGATTTAAATTGCATGGGACAAGGGTCACAGACTTCACAGCTCATTAAAATGAATGGGATGAGACACGAGCAACGTGTAGAGACTCCAGACCCCCGGACGCGTTACGTGGTTCACTTCCTCATAGGTCTCATGCACACTTTGAACTCCAAGTGCAAACTACAAGTGCACTTGAAATTGCAATGAAAGTGCACTTGGAAGTGCAGTCGCTGTAAATCTGAAACGAGGGGAAGCTCTGCTGATTTTATAATCCAATTACGTGCAAACTAAAATGCATTTAAACACATTTGACGTGTGGAATTTATTCATTTCATTGGCCAGACTTGTAATTTATTCTGGCCACTGAAATGAATAAATGCTCAAGCGCTAAAAGGGCCTGGTGCTTAGGTGCATCCAGACGGGGGCAGTTGAGGAGGGAAAATGACATCACCATCCAGTGTATGATCACCAATTTGCAAGATTTGGGCCCTTACTTAGTAAGTGTTGGTGCAATGCAAAAGCCCTAGCTTCAACATTAACCCAGTCTCAAAGTCAAATCCCTTACACGAAATCCCCTTCTGCCATATTCTTGTCCCATCTTATGCTAGAAGCAACAATGCTACTGGACAAAGCGGTTTAGGTGTGTATGTTTATTTTTTTCTTGGTGGGGGAATTCAAATCACAAGACAAAACAGAAACAAAGTTAGGTCCCAGTAGAAACTGGGTTAAGTCATATTAACACCTTGAAAGCTACTCTATATTGAACTATAGGCTGTCATTCTTTAATGATATAAAATAAAGTCTTCAATGACAGAAGCTGAGAATAGAACATTTAACATTTTATACCTAATAAAAAAATAATAATAATCTGTTCTCCGCAATAGAAGAGCTCTGGTAGCCTATTCCAGTCCAGTGGCCTTTGTTTCTTTAGTTTGTTCCATTCTAAAAATGTGGCCTTTGTCAGACTCTTCAGCATTGGACACTTTCTGGAATGTCAGATGCCTGCGTTCCTTTGACGTCACTGCTGTGTACTGTCACTGAAGTCTGAGGACGTAACCACAGCGTGTGGTGGGGAACCATGTCACCTAACACTTCCAGAAGTATGGAATGCTAAAGAGAAGATAAAATACATGGGGCGCCAGATAAGTGGGCAAAATAGTTCTACTGCATGGAACTGCCACTTAGATTGTTTTAGGCAAATTTAAAGTGGAGTTCCACCCATAAATATAACATTACATCAGTAGTTTTTAAAAAATGTCATTAGTCCTTTACGAATTTTTCTTTTTTTTTTAGATGCCTTCAAAGTGTTGTTGCTAGGCAGAATAGTTAATCTTCCCACTTCCTGCACCTAGGTGCTTAATGCTTCCTAACCTACACCGCACAGACTCCTGGGAATGTAGTGGGTGTAACTTTCCAGGAGTCTGTGCACTCCCCAGTCTCAAAGAATCATGTGACTTGGACAGCACAGGTGCTGAAACCTGATCTGACACTGCTTGTGCAGCACTGAGCATGTGTGAGATCTGCAAGGCTGAAATCCAGGAAGTCATACAGTCTGGCTTCATGATGCCCACACTTAAGATGGCCCCAGTCAATTTCTATTTTATAAAGTGTCTAAATGCTGTAACAACCTAACAAAACGGACCTTAGTTTACAGACTAACTTTACTAGAATACATTAAGCTTGTGTATTACAGGGGTATTTATATTTAAAAAGTGAAATTGTGGCCGGAACTCCCCTTTAATGGACTATCATCATACAAGTAAAAAAATGTAGGCAGTATGATGAAAAATCGCCTTCCCTGTATGCTGGCTTTTCACTGGGTGTTGATCAGGTAAAATAGCAACAAACCGGTCAACTCACCTTTTTGCCTAGGCCATATTGAAAAGAATATGCAAGCATAGACAGGTCGTCAAACAGCCTCAGTACAGTCCGGCAATGGCTTAGTTGTGAAGCTATAATGAGAAAGCCTTTTCCATACTGCTGTTTATCCCCATGCTTCTGTGTAATGACACCCCCAAGTAACTGGCAGCTGTAGCACAACGTTCGCATCTATGAAAAGAACATGTAAACATTCACAGGTTGTGGATCTTCGAAAAAGAATCTCATCCAAAACATAATACAGTATTTTTATTCATTAAATGTTTCTTATTAACCACTTGCCTACCAGGCACTTACACCCCCTTCCTGCCCAGGCCATTTTTCAGCGCTGTCACACTGTGAATTTGGTGACACATGTTCCCTGTGCCATGTGGGTAGGCACTGCTGTGTCACACATTTCACAGATCCTGCCTTCTAAACTCGAGTGGTGCTAGGAGGGGGAGTTTCATGAGGCGGAGTCAGCAAGGAAATCACTGCTTAAAGGGAGCAAGGTACCATGGGATATGTACATATATAATGACACGCTTATATTGATAATGTGACAATAAATTCTGAAAAAGCTGCCAGCACTTTAAAAGATACACAACCTTTAGCAAACATACAATATAAAAAGTGCAGCGCTATTATACAAAAAACTTGAAACAGTATATTAATTTAAAAAAAAAATTATATATAACAATTGAGAAGCCAAAACTCTTCAGGGATAAGCCCAAAATATGCCTGTGATAGGTGATCCTGTCCTTCACATTGAGGAACTTGCACTCAGTGTGAGGAAGAATAGGATACAACATGGAGCTATTACTTTACAAAAGAGTGGAGCTGGAGTGAAGCCAGAGGCATTAGCGGAATGCATCACCTATCGCAGGCATACTTTGGGTTTATCCCTGAAGGGCTTTTGGCTTCTCAATTGTTTGAGAGCCATTGGGTTCCGTAAGTGTCCAACCTCATCCCCATCTCTGGTGGATTTCTGGGTGCTTCCTCTGGAGTTTTGAAAAAACATTTAAGCACTAAGGGCCAGATTCTTGTAGATCTTTGCGGCGGCGTAACGTATCTCATTTACGTTACGCCGCCGCAAGTTTTACGGGCAAGTGCTTGATTCACAAAGCACTTGCCTGTAAAGTTGTGGCGGCGTAGCGTAAATCTTCCGGCGCAAGCCCGCCTAATTCAAATGATCCGGGTAGGGGGCGTGGATCATTTAAATTAGGCGCGTTCCCACGCCGAACGTACTGCGCATGCGCCGTCCCTAAAATTTCCCGACGTGCATTGCGCTAAATGACGTCGCAAGGATGTCATTGGTTTCGACGTTAACGTAAATGGCGTCCAGCGACATTCACGGACGACTTACGCAAACAACGTAAATTTTCAAATTTCGACGCGGGAACGACGGCCATACTTAACATTGACTGCGCCTCATATACCCAGGGGCAACTTTACGCGTCGCAAATCTTACGTAAACATCGCAACTTCACTGCGTCGGTCGGGCGTACGTTCGGGAATTCGTGTATTTTGCATACTCGATCGGGAAAACGACGGCGGCGACACCTAGCGGCGAAAAAAAAAATTGCATTTAAGATCAGACAGCCTTACGCCTGTCGGATCTAATGGTTATCTATGCGTAACTGTAACTGATTCTATGAATCAGGCGCATAGATACGCCGACGTATCTCTTTTGAGAATCTGGCCCTAAATGTTAAGGAATTGACTGAACTGTGGTCATCTGTTACTTTATATTTTCATTTTTAATTAAAGGGGTTGTAAAGCTTCAACAAATTTTGTTATGCTTACCTTCACTGTGCAGCTCCGATCCTCATCTTCTGGGGTCCCTCAGCGGCTATCTCGGCTCCTCCCCGCTTCTGGTAACCCCCCTGGGAAGCCCTCTCCCATACGGGCTACCATGCGGGCACGCTCCCAAGTCCTGTATCCGGCGTTCATAGCCACCTACTACAGGTCTCAGCCCCGCCCCCCGCGTCATTGGCATTGATTGACAGCATCACAAGCCAATAGCTGCGCTGCTATCAAGCTATCCAATGAAGAGCCGAGAAGACCAGGACGAGAAGAGCCGGGAAGCAAGCGCGTTTGTGACGCGGGACTTTCGAGGGCTCAGGTAAGTAAACGGGGGGGGGGGGGGGGGGGGGGGGCTGGTAAGTTGCGGATGTTTTTCACCTTAATGCATAAATGTGAAAAAACATGAAGGTTTACAACCCCTTTAATATACTGTTTCACAAGGCCATTTTGTGTGATATGGCACTGCATTACTTTAACCAATTGAGCGCTGAAAGGTTTTACCCCCTTCATGACCAGGCCATTTTTTGTGATACGGCGCTGCCTTACTTTAACTGACAATTGCGTGTTCATGCAATGCTGTACCCAAATAAAATTGATGTCATTTTTGTCCCACAGAGCTTTCATTTGGTGGTATTTTTATTTTATACTAGTAATGGCGGTGATTAGCGACATATAGCGGGAGTGCGATATTGCGGTGGACAATCTAGCACTGACTTTTTGAGGACCAGTGACACTGTACCAATGACACTGGATGGGAAATGGTTAAACATCTAGGGCAATCAAAGAGTTAAATATGTGCCTACCTAGCAGCCAGTGTTTTTGTGTACTTTGACTAGGGGGTTGTGATGGATTTTCTTTCCCTTCTTTCTTTGCAGGAAAAAAAAAATCCATCACATCTCCACTGTCAGGATGAAGCTCTGCACCTGCTGATCGGCTTCTGCTGTGACTTATCACGTTACGTCAGGGGTTGACAAATTTGCTTGGAATCTAGGAGCCAGCTAAAAAAGTTAGGAGCCAGAAAAAGCATCCCGTCGAGCTTGCGCGCAGAAGCGAACACATACGTGAGCAGCGCCCACATATGTAAACGGTGTTCAAACCACACATGTGAGGTATCGCCGCGATTGGTAGAGCGAGAGCAATAATTCTAGCCCTAGACCTCCTCTGTAACTCAAAACATGCAACCTGTAGATTTTTTTAAACGTCGCCTATGGAGATTTTAAAGGGTAAAAGTTTGTCGCCATTCCACGAGCGGACGTAATTTTGAAGCATGACATGTTGGGTATCAATTTACTCGGCGTAACATTATCTTTCATAATATTAAAAAAATGGGGATAACGTTACTGTCTTATTTTTTAATTAAAAAAAGTGTAATTTTTTTCCCAAAAAAAGTGCGCTTGTAAGACCGCTGCGCAAATACGGCGTGACAGAAAGTATTGCAACGATCGCCATTTTATTCTCTAGGGTGTTAGAATAAAAAATATATATAATGTTTGGGGGTTCTAATTAGAGGGAAGAAGATGGCAGTGAAAAAAAAGGTGAAAAATTACATTAGAATTGCTGTTTAACTTGTAATGCTTAACTTGTAATACCAACGGCCACCACCAGATGGCGCCAGCTCCCACCTGGTGGTAATAACTTGTAATACCAACGGCTCACCACCAAAAAAAATTTTTTGCCCCCCCTTCCAAGCCAAGTCGCCAGGACCCTATTTCTAGTCGCCATGGCGACCGGGATTTGTCGAGCCCTGCGTAACGTCACCTACCCGAAGGTGCAGAATCACACACACACAATATATATATATATATATATATATATATACACATACACACGATTCTGCACAGAATGGCTGCCTGTAGCAGTAAATCTTCTATAGGGTGGTCGTTAAGGAGGAATAAACCCTGATGGGTTTTACTTCCTCTTTTGCTCACAGCAAACCCTGCAAATTAAAAGAATAATGGGCTAGTATGCATTGCCTACTAGCCCATGATGTGACACTTACCTGCAAACAAATCCAGCGCTGTCCCAGGTGCAGGCTTCGTCCATCTTCTCACCCCTGTTCCTTCCGGGCCCGCGGACTCCGGCTCTGCGATTGGCCGGAGCCACGTGACGTCAATCCCGGTAATGGCACAGTCTAACTGAAGCAATGATACGACGTGTCATTGCTTCAGTGCGCATTGCAGATACAGGGGAATATTTCCTAAACCACACAGATTTAGGAGATATCCAGGCTAGCTACAGATAATGCCACGTACACAATGTCGGAAATTCCGAAAAGAAAAACGTGGATTTTTTTCCGACGGAATGTTGGCTCAAACTTGTGTTGCATACACACGGTCACACAAAATTCCGACTGTCAAGAACACGGTGATGTACAACACTACACCGAGCCGAGAAAAATTAAGTTTAATGCTTCCGAGCATGCGTCAAATTGATTCCAAGCGTGCGTGTTTTTTTGTGCGTCGGCATTGCATACAGACAATCGGAATTTCCGACAAGAACTTTTCCTTCTGAAAAATTGAGAACCAGCTCTCAAATTTTTACTGTCGGAAATTCTAACAGAAAAAGTCAAATGGAGCCTACACACGGTTGGAATTTCCGACCAAAAGCTCACATCGAACTTTTCTTGTCGAAAATTCCGACCACGCATAGGCGGCATATGCCTTATTATAGGCTTCCCTGTAGCAAAAAGTGGTTTGTAAGAGTTTACAACCACTTTAATTGACCATAGGGATACAGGTATGTAGTCCTTAGAAATTGAAAGTAAACAGCAGAGGAGAAGCAGAATATCATGCAGAGAATCCCGGAACTTGTGGAAAGAGATGATCAACAGACAGGCAGGACCCACAACATGAAATGGGATTGTTCGAGAAGCTAATATTGGATTGCCAAATATAACTATTGGTTACATTACAATGCTGATGATATAAAATTCAAGTGTATGCTGTGACCAGGGCTCGACAAATCCCGGTCGCCAGGTCGCCATGGCGACTAGAAATAGTGTCCTGGCGACTTGGCTTTTTTTTTTTTGTGAGCTGGCGCCATCTGGTGGTGGCCGTTGGTATTACAAGTAAGCATTACAAGTTAAACAGCAATTCTAATGTCATTTTTCACTATTTTTCACTGCCATCTTCTTCCCTCTAATTAGAACCCCCAAACATTATATATATTTTTTATCCTAACACCCTAGAGCAGGGATCCTCAAACTACGGCCCTCCAGCTGTTGTAGAACTACACATCCCATGAGGCATTGTAACACACTGACATTCACAGACATGACTAGGCATGATGGGAATTTTAGTTCCTGAACAACTGGAGGGCCGTAGTTTGAAGACCCCTGCCCTAGAGAATAAAATTGCGATCATTGCAATACTTTCTGTCACGCCGTATTTGCGCAGGGGTCTTACAAGCGCACTTTTTTTGGAAAAAATTACACTTTTTTTAATGAAAAAATAAGACAACAGTAAAGTTATCCCCATTTTTTTTAATATTATGAAAGATAATGTTACGCCGAGTAAATTCATACCCAACATGTCACGCTTCAAAATTGCGTCCGCTCGTGGAATGCCGACAAACCTTTAAAATCTTCATAGGCGACGTTTAAAAAAATCTACAGGTTGCATGTTTTGAGTTACATAGGAGGTCTAGGGCTAGAATTATTGCTCTCGCTCTACCAATCGCAGCGATACCTCACATGTGTGGTTTGAACACCGTGTACATATGCGGGCGCTGCTCACGTATGTGTTCGCTTCTGCGCGCAAGCTCGTCGGGACGGGGTGCGTTTTCTGGCTCCTAACTTTAACTGGCTCCTAGATTCCAAGCAAATTTGTCAAACCCTGGCTGTAACCAAGATTTCCTTTAAAAAGGGGAAACAGTGCCTTGTGTTGCAACAACTCAAAGCATGGCTCCTACACCAGTCTGCAGCATATTAGCATATGGGCTGGTGTGAATGAGCTTTATCCCTGGTTCACACTGACTGCGGGAATGAAATTGTGCGAGTTCAGCTAAACTCACACGATTTCATTCCCTCATGTCAGTCCCGACTTCGGGGGGAGGGGCGATTTCAGAGACATCGTCAAAAGCAGTACAGAAACTATTTTTGGGAATAGGTGAAGCGTTGCACCGGTTCGGACCCTGCCATTGCCAAATCGCATCAATGTGAACCAGGGCTCAAAGCAGGACAAAGGGCGCCTCACTTACCTGCTCTCTAAGTCTTAACACACCGCACCTACAGCAGCTCATTCCCTATGCGTGGCTAATTAATGGCAGTGCACGCTCGACCTGCAATTTCAGCGCACATTTTTGTGTGTCGTTTTGTGCATTTAGGAAACGCACAGGTGTGAATGCAGACTAATGGTCTGGGTGCCTGGTCGGTGTCGGCATTTTCTCCTGGGCGACGGATTTTGCCATCTCTTTTGGCTGGCAGGGGGGTGACACTATTCCTGTGCAGGTGTCAGTCATCCCAGCACACAGAGACTATGCCTGTTCAGTTTACATGCCACAGAAGACTGTGAGCAGGCAGGTAGGTGTATTTTATCATGTATCAGCCATTGCATATCTCTTCAGCAATAAAAATCCTGCCTGCTCACAGTCTAATATAACATGCCTTCAGTTCCCTTGAAGTGCCTGTTAGATTTCCTTTCACCTTGCATGCTGTAGGTTTTCATATAAATATAAAAGTACAGAGTAAGCAAAATATGAACGACAACCTGGGGAGTGTTTATTGAAAAATACAATGGAGGGGGTACTTCTTGTCTTTAATATTTGAAAGCACCTCTCACCCCTATCCAGGCTGGCACAAGTCTCACTTACCAGTCTGTCTCTCCCTCTGTATGACTCCAAGACAGTCACCATTCCAGCTACTGCTTTGGCCATTGTGACATGTAGTGCAGGCAGTATTCTCCAGCAGCTTAGCACGGTATAAACATGGTCAGCAGCACATAGACTATGCACCTCGCTGCAGGACTTCGGACTTCCGCGTTCCAAGCCTCTCTCTCAAAACCCCCATCATACTTCCTGCTACTCTAGCGGCTGAACAAGCACACGTCACGTGGGCAAGCTTGTGTTAGTTCTCCTTGAAGCAAAAACATCATGACATCCGGGTCAGGCGCTTCATCACATGCAAGTAACAACAAGAGCAGGATACACAGATAAAAGGATAGGAATTACAAAGAGCTAGAAATGAATTGCTGCCATGTTTGTTATATCACACTGAGCTACTGCAGGGAGATTATGCCAAGGCTGCAATAACCCTTGTGCGAGGAACAGTGCCAGGACAAGGTCATTTAGAACCCAGGGCGAACATGCCAAGATGCACCCCCCCCCCCCAAAAAAAAAATGGCGCACTAATTCACATGCTTACCTCTATGAATTCCCCCTCCTCCTAGGACAAATCTACCCCCTGTTGAAATCCCCCCTACCAAGCACAAATCTTTGCCTCCCCAAACTTCCTCCTCTCTTTTCCCAACCCCCTCAAAAAGTCACTTCTCCTAATACAAATCCCACTCCAAGTCCCCCTCCCAGCACTAATACCCCCCTCCTAGCACAAATCCCCCCAAAAATCACTTCTACTAGCACAAATCCTCTACTCAAATATCCCCTTCGCATACACATACTCTCCCCCAACGCCAAATCCCCCTCCCAGCACTAATACCCCCCTCCTAGCACAAATCCCCCCAAAAAATCACTTCTACTAGCACAAATCCTCTCCTCAAATATCCCCCCCCAAATACACATACCCCCCACTCCAAATCCCCCTCCCGGCACTAAAACAACCCCTAAACCCCCCATCCTAGAAAAAATCCCCCAACCCCCCAAAAAAATCACCCCTACAAGCACAAATCCTCTACTCAAATATCCCCTTCGAATACACATACCCCCCCCCCTACTCCAAATCCCCCTCCCGGCACTAATACACCCCTAATCCCCCCTCCTAGCACAAATCCCCCACCCCCCCCCCCCAAAAAAAAATTACTTCTACTAGCACAAATCCTCTACTCAAATATCCCCTCTGAATACACATACTTTTCCCCCCACTCCAAACCCCCCTCCCAGCACAAACACAAATCCCCCCTCCTAGAACAAATCCCCCAACCCCCCCAAAAAATTACTTCTAGCACAAATCCTATACTCAGATATCCCCTCCGAATACACATACTCTCCCCCCTCCCATTAAATATCCCCCCTAAACCCCCCTCCTAGCACAAATTCCCTGACCCCTTCCAAAAAAAAATCACTTCTACTAGCACAAATGCTCTCCTCAAATATCGCCTCCGAATACACATACTCTCCCCCACTCCAAATCCCCCTCCAGCACTAATACCCCCCTCCTAGCACAAATCCCCAACCCCCCCCCCCCCCCCAAAAAAAACCCTCCCAGCACAAACACAAACCCCCCTCCTAGCACAAATCCCTGACCCCCAAAAAAATCACTTCTACCACAAATCTTCTACTCAAATATCCCCTCCGGATACACATACTCTCCCCCACTCCAAATCCCCTCTCAGCACAAATTCCCCCCCAAAACCCCCCTCTTAGCACGAATCCTCCGACCCCCAAAAAAAGTTACTACTGCTAGCACATATCCTCTACTCAAATATCCCCTCCGCATACACATACTCTCCCCCCACTCCAAATCCCCCCTCCTAGCACAAACTCCCCCCCCCCCAAAAAAAATCCCCTTCTAGCACAAATACCCTCCAATCATTCCTACTAGCACAACCCCCCCAACAAAAATCTCTTCCTACCACAAATCCCCTCCCCCCTCCACATCACCTCTTCTAGCACAAATGCTTTCCCCCTATCTTCTCTTCTAACAGAAATACCCCCAAATCACCTTTCTTATGCTACGGCTAAGGCTGTTGCCGAAATGTGTCAGTGATTTTGCTTGTCACTTCGTGTAACCAACCATTAAAATCGCTATAGAGTTGCTGGCTCAATCCTTTTATCTGCCCCGGTATGTTAGCTTGTGTCTCCATGCACATATAGGCGTTTAGAGGCAGAGAGAAAAAAAACAAACACTGCCAGCGCATCCAGGAGCAGCAGTGTTTTTGCAGAAAAAATGCTTTGACCTGTGTAAACACATCTGAACGCATGTTAATGCTAGTTACATTTAGCTCTTGATTTCAGTGGCCTCAGAGAATAGGTGCAGGTACACCCCCTTGCAGGGCCGGACTTACCATTGGGCTTGACTGGGCTCAAGCCCATGGGCCCCGCCCAATAGGGGGCCCCCTTAAAAAATATATATTTTTTTTTTTTTAGGGGTCCGGAGGGGCCCCGGACAACAACCCCCCTTTTTTTATTTCTTTTTTTATTAAAAAAATGTTTATTTTATATATATATATATATATATATATATATTTATATTTATATATATTATTATTATTATTAAAGGGCCCAGAGGTCTCCAGGGCCCCCTTTTTTTTATATATATTTTATTTTTACAGAGGTCCCCAGGGCCCCATGTGGCAACCCCCCCTTTTTTATTTATTTTTATAAATGTTTATTTTTTTATTTTTGTTTATATTTTTTATTATAAGGCCCAGAAGGGCCCAGAGGCCCCAGGGCCCCAGATGGCAACCTCTCTCTTTTTTTAGGTATTTTTTATAAATGTTTATTTTTTTTTTATTTTTTTATTATTAAAGGGCCCAGAGGTTTATTTTTTATTTTTATTAAAGGGCCCAGAGGTACCCAGGGCCCCAAATGGCTACCCCCTTTTTTATACATACAGTAGAGACCAAAAGTTTGGACACACCTTCTCATTCAAAGAGTTTTCTTTATTTTCATGACTATGAACATTGTAGATTCACACTGAAGGCATCAAAACTATGAATTAACACATGTGGAATTATACATAACAAAAAAGTGTGAAACAACTGAAAATATATTTCATATTCTAGGTTCTTCAAAGTAGCCACCCTTTGCTTTGATTACTGCTTGGCACACTCTTGGCATTCTCTTGATGAGCTTCAAAAGGTAGTCACCTGGCGCAGCACCCCATCACTCTCCTTCTTGGTCAAATAGCCCTTACACAGCCTGGAGGTGTGTTTGGGGTCATTGTCCTGATGGATGGAATAGCATGCCGCTGCAAGATGCTGTGGTAGCCATGCTGGTTCAGTATGCCTTCAATTTTGATTACATCCCCAACAGTGTCACCAGCAAAGCACCCCCACACCATCACACCTCCTCCTCCATGCTTCACGGTGGGAACCAGGCATGTAGAGTCCATCCGCTCACCTTTTCTGCGTCGCACAAAGACACGGGGGTTGTAACCAGAGATCTCAAGTTTGGACTCATCAGACTAAAGCACAGATTTCCACTGGTCTAATGTCCATTCCTTGTGTTCTTTACCCCAAACAAGTCTCTTCTGCTTGTTGCCTTTCTTTAGCAGTGGTTTCCTAGCAGATATTCTACCATGAAGGCCTGATTCACACAATCTCCTCTTACCAGTTCTAGAGATGTGTCTGCTGCAAAAGGTGGCTACTTTGAAGAACCTAGAATATGAAATATATTTTCAGTTGTTTCACACTTTTTTGTTATGTATAATTCCACATGTGTTAATTCATAGTTTTGATGCCTTCAGTGTGAATCTACAATTTTCATAGTCATGAAAATAAAGAAAACTCTTTGAATGAGAAGGTGTGTCCAAACTTTTGGTCTGTACTGTATATATATTTTTCTTTATTTCTTCGCAATTTCAGGTGGCAGCACCCCTCCCTCCCCCCCCGGTTCTCTGCTCCAGGGGGCCCATGCCTTAAGCTGTGTAAGGGGTAGAGTTGCCACCTTTTCTTCAAGCCAAACCCAAACACTTTAGCGGCACAGGGCACATTTTTTTCGTAGTATACACAATAGGATTATAAAAGACCTGGGGCACCTTTGGGTGCCTCAAGGAGAGTGGTAATGCAGCGCACTGCGGCAAACAGTGGGTGTGGCCAAACTGCTCTGGCTCCCCCTCAGTGATGCCAAACCTGCCCCCAGACATCGGCCCGCATCTCCCAAATGGCAACAGATTTTTGTGTGACTACCTCAGTTACTTGGGGAGCCACAGCCCAGTCTAAATAATGTGTCCGGGTTTCAGGCAGACTGAAACCCGGACACAAGATCCAAACCCGACAGGTGGCAACCCTAGTAAGGGGCCCCAAAATTCCTGATGGCGGCCCTGCGCATACCTCCCAACATGCACGGATTCTGCGGGACTTTCCCGCACAGACAGCTTCTTCCCGCAGTCCCGCGAAAGGGTTAATTTTCCCGCACTGCAAGAGGAGGCAGCACGGAAGCAGGAGGAATCGGAGCGGTGTGTGGAGGACTGTGGCTGCTGAAGGGAAGAAAGCGACAGCCGGGCTAATGACAGTCTGTGGCCCTGGCTGTCGGCACAGGTGAGAGGCACTCCCCCCCCCCCACTCAACAACTGCTAAACCCCCCCCGCTCAACAACTATGATCCCCCCCTCGCTCAACATCTTCGACCCCCCCCCCAATTCTCGGCTCCAGGGGGCCCCTTCAACACTCAAGCCCAGGGGCCCCCACCACCCTAAGTCCTGCCCTGTCCCCTTCCCAGTCACCCCTTGTCTCTCTACCCCCACCCTCATTTTAGCGGTGTCCCAGCCATCCACATGTGGGATTGCAAGACAGTAAATGAATGGGTAGAGAAAAAGGAAACAGCCGCTCCAGGTGAGTGCACTTAGCAATCAGTGTCCTCTCAGAAGCTGGAGAAAAAGACTGGACAGCCGCACTTCCACGAAATTCCTAAAATGTTACCTTTAATAGTAAAAAATGGAAACAGCACTACAAATCACAGCAGACAGTGGGGTGGATAGCTCAATAAATGAATGGGGCTGGATGATGACTGGTTGCTAAGGAAATGGCAGGTCACTGTTTCCTTAACGCCCGCCGCACGACTATTTACATCCGCAAAATGGCACGGACAGGCAGAAGGGCGTATATATACGTCCTTGCCTTCTAGCGGGTGGGGGGTCCGA
Organism: Rana temporaria; assembly: GCF_905171775.1. Taxonomy (NCBI): domain Eukaryota; kingdom Metazoa; phylum Chordata; class Amphibia; order Anura; family Ranidae; genus Rana; species Rana temporaria. The sequence continues at coordinate 400,519,017 of NC_053489.1, read as the reverse complement.
TCGGGACCCCCCCGCTGCGTGCGGCGGGCGGATATTCGTTTATAGCCGCTCCGTCGCGATCGCTCCCCGGAGCTGAAGAACGGGGAGAGCCGTGTGTAGCATATGTTACATTGTATCTTTGTATAATGGTCTGGAGAAGTGTTGTTTATAAACACTGATTCAGAATGCTTCTTTGACAGATACAGCTACCTATTCTTCCCTGAGTATACAGTAATGCGGCTTTGAATAAACACAGCTGACAATTACTGTATACTGGGAAGATGGTCCCAGAAGCAGGACATAGAGACTGGATGTGCTACATACTGTACACCTTGTGCACAAGAATGAAAGAGGTTGTAAAGGTTCGTGTTTTTTCACCTTAATGCATCCTATGAATTAAGGTGAAAAAACACCTCCCTGTCAGGCCCGTTTTACTTACCTGAACCTGTTCACCTGCTCTGCGCCGTCCCCCGGCATCCTCTTCTCCACGGAGTCTCGGCATTGATTGGATAGATTGATAGCCGCGCAGCCATTGGCTCCCGCTGCTGTCATTCAAATCCAATGACGCGGCTGCCAGGGGGCAGGGCCAAGTAATACAAGTGGCGGCTATGGACGCCGAGTGTATGACATGGGAGCGCTCCTGCAAGCTAACCACCTCGGGAGAGATCTTCCCAGGGAGGGTTTGCTATTGCGGGGAGGAGCCGAGACAGCCGCCGAGGGACCCCAGAACAGCAGGAGGTAAGTATGACATGCTTGTTATTTTTAAAAAAAAACGTTTTTTTTAGGGCGTGTGTAGCATGCCCAAAGTCTGCAACTAGTTAAAGAAGGCACTGAGTTATTCAGATATCAGCATTCATTTCACTAATTTTCTGCCTGAAATCTTACATTTGCTGCTGCATGCTTGTTCCAGGTCAGTGCTTCAGAAAGTTCTAAATCTAAACAATCAACATGTCTAAACAGCACATGGCATTTTCTACAGGGTCACTAAGCAATGGCAGCCTCTGAATTTGTAATGCCGTGTACACACGATCGGAATTTCCGATGAAAAAAGTCAGACGGCATTTTTTCATCGGATATTCCGACCGTGTGTGGGCCCCATCGGACTTTTTTCTGTTGGAGTTTAAAAATAGAACATTTTGACGGAAATTCCGATCGTTTGTGTGGAACTCAGACGGAGAAAAAAACAAGCATGCTCAGAATCAAGTCGACGCATGCTCGGAAGCATTGAACTTAATTTTTCTTGGCTCGTCGTAGTGTTTTACGTCACCGCGTTTTGGACGGTCAGAATTTGGTCTGACAGTGTGTATGCAAGACAGCTTGAACAGAATTCTGACGGAAAATTCCATTGGATTTTATCCCATCGGAAATTCCGATCGTGAGTACAGGTCTCTTTTAATAAACCTTGAAACTTCTCCTTCTTTGATTAATGAAGCTGTATTACGTGTTATCGTTAGTGCTTTCCAATCAGTTCAGTCTAGCCAGAAAATACTGTTTCAGGGTTTGATGGCTCATTTTTATTTTAAAGAGAAAGTAAAAGTTTCAACAAAAACAAAAGGTTACCCACTCAGTGTGCTGGTCTCAGATAAGACCTGGACATGGGATTAGAGGCTTACTTCCTCCCAAAGCTCTTTGAAGTCTCTGAACTCCAGAACCTAATCCAGGAGCTACAAAACCAGACATTCTGGAGACCCTCAATCGGCATCCTTGAGAACCCTCTATGACATTTACTCTTACTAACACAGTGGCTGGGCTTAGCACTGTCACAGTTTTGTTACATAGATTAACTACATCCTGATAAACCAGGCTCATAACATACTAATAGTGATCATATACTCTTATTTTTTTTTTTTTTTATCTGATCGATGTGCGGTTTAACCAAAACAATCAAATCTGCAAACAAACGAATAGCTGTAACTTATTTGCTGATTGATTTAGACTCAATTTCAGATCAGATTTGAGCAAACCACGTCAATCAGCCAAGACAGAAAAGGACATGGGCATCCGCTCCATAGGGCAAGGGAGGGCATTTGCTCCTCCCTCGAAACCAGTGCCGTGATTCTCAGGGAGGAAAACAGCGGGCAGGAAGCAAGGCGGCGGCTCGGCAAATTCAATTAGAGCCGCTCTCTCTCTCTTGGGGAGATATACAGACACAGCCCGCTGCTCTCCTCTCCCTGTCACAGCGCTGCTGCAGGGAGAGGAGAGCCAATCAGAACACTCTGGGGATTGGGGGCATCTTGGGAAATGTAGTCCCTTAGGAGTGGCGGCCCCAGCATGTCCACAGACACCATGCTACAGCCCCCAGCATGCAAGCACTCTGGGGGGGGATTACAAGAGGAGAAAAGAAAATACTGTGCTCATGCTGGGGGAAGCCAGAGAGAGAGCCACGCTGTACCCGCACCAACCAGAGAGCCACGCTGTACCCGCACCAACCAGAGAGCCACGCTGTACCCGCGCCACCAGAGAGGGAGTCACGCTGTACCCGCACCACCAGAGAGGGAGCCATGCTGTACCCACACGTCCAGAGAGGGAGCCATGCTGTACCCGCACGACCAGAGAGGGAGCCTCGCTGTACCCGCACCACCAGTGAGGGAGCCACGCTGTACCTGCACCACCAGAGAGGGAGCCACGCTGTACCCGCACCACCAGGGAGGGAGCCACGCTGTACCCGCACCACCAGGGAGGAAGAAAGACCGAGCCATTGCCAGGGTACAGGCATGCTACACTACTGACTAGAGTCACCCCAGGCAACCCAGAGTGAGTGAATGTCCAGCCAGAGGGATCACTGTTGTGGTTTCACCAGGTCTGGTAAGAGGGCCTGTTGGCCATTATCCATTACTTATCCTAGGGACTGAGCCATTAAGAAGTGTCTAATCTGATATCCTCCCATCTATGCTGGGGACAATTTTTGCAGAAAATGACACCAAATGCTGGGAGTTTTTAGTGTGGAAACTGACACCAGTGCTGAGGGTCATTATTATGTACATTGGTACAGATGCTGAAGTTTTTATTCTAGAAATCTGTGCCGATGTGGGGGGTTATTATTGTTGCTACTGACACCAATGCTGGCAATTTTTATTGCGGAAACTGACAGCAAAGCTGGGGATTGTTAAAAACTGGCACTGATCCTGGGGGTTGTTATTTCCCTGGGGGGCCTCCATTTTTTATTATATTGTTATTCAAAGTTTCTAGTTGCTTGATAGTTGCATCAGGTTTCTCAAACCTTTGCATGCCTGCGCTTTATGTGATAATGACTAAGCCCCGCTCCTTCATGACATCATGTCAAAAAGGGACCGAGCATGGATGACCTTAAAATGATGCCCCCCCCTGAAAAAAAGTTGAGCCCATGGAAAAGGATCAATCGTTTTGCATCGATTGGAAGCGCCGGGATACTTTGATCATAAATACAATCATTTCGATTGGATTATGATATTACATGGTGGAAACAGAAATGTGATCAATAATTTACAATCATACAAGCATTTTAACTATTGAGAAAAATCCACTTGTCCGTGTTTGGCAGCGATTTAATGGGTTGTCGACTATAGATAAATTATTCCTGTTGGAAGAGATCAATTGTAAAAACAAATCCATCACTTATCCAAACATGTATAACCACCATACGTTTAAATTCACACTGACAATGATGTACAGTACATACATTAGAGAAACTGGTGAAACCGTCACTGTTGTAGGAAATACCTAGACTTTATTATTTGTGTTATGTCTCCATCTTCTGGTGGCTGCTGGTATTTTTCCTTATTAGTTGAACAATGAATTATATTTCTGTGTAAACAATATCTGTGATTTTGAAGGATTTTAATGGAAATAATATTTTGTTAGGATGCCAAAGTAGATATAAAGGAGACCTCCGGTTTAGGATTTGGCTGAAAAAAAGTCACGGATTTCTGATGCAGAACTTCATTCCAAATAGTGGTCCATTGTACAGAAAAGGGGAACAATTGCTATTCGCTACTTTTGAAGCAGCGCTGAATTTTTTTTTTTGCCAGCTGATCTTGTCTCATGTCTTGCTATGTGTTGACACCTCTGCCTACATGCATTAAGTCAGTGGGAGGAATAATACCCCATCATTGGTGTCAGTGGGAGGAATTATTAATACCCCATCATTGGTGTCAGTGGGAGGAATAATACCCCATCATTGGTGTCAATGGGAGGAATAATGCCCCATTGTTGGTGTCAGTGGGAGGAATAATGCCCCATTGTTGGTGTCAGTGGGAGGAATAGTGCCACTGCCGCCTAGTTGGTGTCAGTAGGAGGAATAGTGCCCCATCGCTGGTATGAGTGAAAAGGAATAGTGCCCTATCACTGGTATCAGTGGAAGGAATAGTGCCCAATTGTTGGTGTCAGTGGGAGAAATAGTGCCCCATCATTGGTATCAGTGGGAATAATAGTGCCTCATCATTGGTGTCAGTAGGAGGAATAGTGCCTCATCATTGGTGCCAGTGGGAAGAACAGTGCCCCATCATTGGTGTTAATGGGAGGAATAGTGCCCCATCAATGGTGTCAGTGGGAGAACCCATGCTCCACTGAGCTAAACAAAATTTACCTAGCCTACTCTATACTAGAAGGGTGCTACATCGAACACAACTTTCTGGCGTGATTAAAAATACACCTGAAATACTTGACCCCCCCAGGGGCTTCCTAGACTTATGTCAGTGATGAGCTAGTCCTCTCGCTCCCCAGTTTATCCCCTTTCCAATATCCCCCTAGCCCCCCTCCCAACTAGTGCCTATTTCTGGCTGGCTATACTCTATCTTCAATTAAATAACCACTTCCAAAACATAGCAGCCTGGCCGCATGTCACAGCTCTTATTAGTATTGTTTAGTTAAAGTGGTTGTAAAGCAGGGGTGCCCAACCAGTGGCCCGGGGGCCATATGTGGCCCGCGGAGCCCTCTGATGTGGCCCGCGACCTCCTGCTCTGGGATGGCTGGTTGGCAAGCCCAGATTGCCAACCTGCCATCCCAGAGCATCAGTGTTGTAAATAAAGTCGGCGGTAGAGGAAGCAAGTGGCTTTTCAGAAAGTGCACCACACATGCAGGATATAACCGACGTCTATGGCAAAGTGCAGCTAACCAACACACCCACATTGTGGGAAGACCACAGACCATCAGCAGCCTTAGGCCCCTTTCACACGATCGGTCCAACCCAATCGGACCCTCCATTCACCTCTATGGAGCGGCAGATGTAAACACTTTTGTCCGTATACACCTGTCTACATCCAATCCGATCTGTTAAAAAAAAAAAACAGAAGTGGATCCCTCCCCTTCCATCTGATTAGATCAGAGGGCCCATAGAGTAGATTGGACCATGTCTGTTTTGCATATGCAGGACTGGACACAGACCTGCCCATTCCGCTCATTGTGGCCCACAACTGGTTACTGAATCGCTTCAGTGGCCCTCGGCCTTCAAAAGGTTGGGCACCCCCGTTGTAAAGCCTTGTGTTTTTTCACCTTAATGCATCCTATGCATTAAGGTGAAAAAACACCTTGCAGTGTCTGGCCCTCCCTAGTCCCCGTTTTACTTACCTGAGCTTTGAATTTCCATGGGCGCGATCCCGCCTCGCAGTTTCCCGGACTCTTCATTGGATAGATTGATAGCAGCGTAGCCATTGACTTCCGCTGCTGTCAATCAAATCCAATGACGCGGCCGCTGGGGGGCTATGGCCACCGAGTGTATGACACAGGAGCGTGCCCACAAGGTAACCCCCTCGGGAGAGAGCTTCCCAGAGGGGGTTAGCTACTGTGGGGGGGAGGCGCGAGAGCCGTCGTGGGACACCAGAGGAGGAAGATTGGGGCCACTCTGTGCAAAACGAACTGCACAGTGGAGTATGATATGTTTGTTATTAAGAAAAAAAAAAAAACTGAACCTTTAGTACCACTTTAAGCTTTTTCCTATACCTTTTATTTTATTTTGTTAATATAATTCATTCCTACACAATTTTAGTAATTTTGTTGTTAAAATCGTAGGCTTCTATTCACCAAAGAAATATTTACAGGTACCAATGTGCTTTCTATTGTCTATTGCCCGAATATTTCCCCTTGGCATTTTATTTTTATTACAATTTAACATTTTACACGTTTTTGTATATCGAATTGTTGTCTTATTTTTTGTACTCTAAAATGTCTTGAATAAACAATTTTTTGGCTAAAGGAAAAAAAAAGAAAAAAACAATAAAATTTGCCCTGATGCTCCAATTAGCTAGGTAATTCAGTAACTCATCAAAACTGCGAAGAAGGAAAAACAGGTTAATTGTCAGTTAGTTACAAGAGACTCTGTGACCTTGCACATACTGTCATTTGTCCTGCATATGCAAGGTCTATTTGTCTTTTGTAACTATGATGGGATATGAGCCCTCCAGCAGGAGTGGAACTCTCCTAGACACTCATCCGAGGGCATCCCAAGCCCAGTGGTGCCCACAGCATATGCACAGTGAGTTCAATCTCAGTGCTTGCTCACAATGCTGGTCTCTGGATTATTAGACAGTGGCATCATGTGCAGAGTGTAGCACTGCTGCTATGTTCAAATTCACCGCCCCCCTTTATTCCCTTCACAGGCAGTACACTGGGGGTTGGAGCGTGGGTGGACACAGGGGGATATGGGTGGGAGATGGAGCAGATCCAACCTCCCTCCTCTTCTATGGCCCAACTTGCAACTGAGCCTTGACAGGTGCAGCTAGCCACCCACACGCCTTCCAGGTGTATTAGTGAAACCCAGGGCCAAAGCTTGTTTCACCACAAGACTTTGGGTTTTAGCCCGGATTCAGGGGATGCCGGGATTTAGTTAAAATATTGTGACGGTCCCGGTGCATCTGGGGTGTTTGGAAGATATGGTACTGCAGGCAGTACCAAATCTGTGCAGCCAGGGGAGGACTGACCATACAGGCATTGGGGCACTGCCCGAGGGCCCCATGCCGCGAGGGGGCCCCATTAGGGTTGCCAGGCTCAGTAAAACCAGGGACAGTATGTAAAAATCTGTGTTATGTCCCATACCGACATGCTTTTGATGTGAAAATCCAGAGATTTTAGCTGCCCCACCTCTGCACTGCCTCCTGGCATTTTAGCCATCTGTAGGCCCCCATAATCTTCTATTGCCCGGGGGGCCCCATGAGTTGTCAGTCCGCCCCTGTGTGCAGTTACAGGGTGTGTAGGCCAGACAACTGTAGACCACTGGGAACCAGATGCAGGAACACTAAGGTACTGGAGCAGGTGATAGGAACTTAGCTGAGTCAGTAGCAGCTGGGCAGCAAGGTGCCGAGAAAGGAACTGAGCTAGGAAAACAAGCCAAGGTCTGTAACAGACAGTTATTGTGATACCAAATGGAGAAGCATAAATAGTGTAGAGGGTTCAAGAAATGGTTGTTGAAAGCTGGGCAGCAGAGATACAAGGCAGATGGCATTACCATCACTGGTCCACAACAGCCAATATACCTGCACAGATGCTTTATCAAATACTGCAGCATGACTTTTTTCATGAAGCAGCTCCTCAAGTTTTTCCACCATTACTTTTTCCTCTAGTTCAGTATCTGGTCCTTTTGTTCTCCAGTCAAGATAGCTTACTTGGCTTGCAACTAGAGTAAAAAATGCAGGCCGTGGTCACAACAGAAAAGATAGATAAAAGTGTAGTGCCTATAACAGGAACTCCTATAAAAAGAGTTCTATATGATGTGTAGTAAAACAAATTCAACCGTATCAAAGTGAATATGTGATTTACAAATTAATATACATAATATATATATATAAGTGTCCATAAAGGTGAAAAAATGCAAATGGTGACGTAATCTTGTAGTCATTCTCCTCAGGATGAGGTTCGATGCAGCTTTCAGCTTTGGCCAGGTGGGCCGCGCTGGCGGGGTCCATGGATACGCGTACCCTGAAGGTGGATACCGCACCTGGAACCCCGCGAAGATTTTCCAACACATGACCCCTGTCACAGATATACTCTCCTCTAGCATGCCCCGCGAGGGAAAAACTCCTCCAATTGGCTGCTGGGGAAAACTTGCTCTGCCAGAACCCCTCTGGCGCCAACTGCCGGCAAGGGGTGGCATTGCACCCCTTGACCACAGACTGGCCCAGTGGACATTTCTGGGATGACAGAAGTCCCAAATTTAGGAAAACCAAGAATGGGAGCAAAATAACTCTCCTATTCCCACTAACTTTAGCGTAGTGCCCATGCTGAAAGCAAGGGGGCGCTACTTAAAAAAATCCTCAGTTTAGGCCGATACGTATTCTTCTACCTATTTTTGGTTAAAAAAAAAAGCAATAAGCGTTTATCGACTGGTTTGCGCAAAATTTGTAGCATTTACAAAATAGGGGATAGTTTTATTGCATTTTTATAAAAAAAATTTTTTTACTACTATGACGGCGATCAGCGATTTTTTTTTTCATGACTGCGACATTATGGCGGACACTTCGGACAATTTTGACACATTTTTGGGACCATTGTCATTTTCACAGCAAAAAATGCATTAAAAATGCATTGTTTACTGTGAAAATGACAATTGCAGTTTGGGAGTTAACCACAAGGGGGCGCTGAAGGGGTTATGTGTGACCTCATTTGTGTTTCTAACTGTAGGGGGGTGTGGCTGTAGGTGTGACATCATCGATTATGTTTCCCTGTAAAAGGGAACACACGATCGATCACAGTGCCACAGTGAAGAACGTGGAAGCTGTGTTTACACACAGCTCTCCCCGTTCTTCAGCTCTGGGGACCGATCGCGGGACTCCAGTGGCGATCGGGTCCGCTGGTCCCGCGGTCACGGAGCTTCGGACCGGGTCGCAGGCTCGCGCCGCGACCCACGGCTGGGCACTTAAAGAGGATGTACCTGTACGTGCTTGTGCCCAGCCGTGCCATTCTGCCGACGTAAATGTGCAGGAGGCGGTCCTTAAGTGGTTAAACTGTTGCCTGGGTGCTTACTTCAAGGGCTTCAACTTTGCTGACCAATGTTTGATAAAACTGGGGACTGTTATAGCAAGTTAGGACTGACTTAATACACTGTTGATGGGCAAATGCAGTTCAGTTCTGTCAATTACTGTTATTCTGAATACTGCAGGTGTTTAACCATATCTCTCAGAGTAACATTGTTTTCTTATTAATTGTTTGTATTAGTAGACTTGCTAATCTCCTCTTCCTTTAGGCAATGCTTAGCCTATAAAATTCTTTGAAATACCCCAAAGGTGTGTTAGTAAGTGCTAGTTGAGCGAGGTGTGTCATCTTTGTGCAGAGAAATCACAAAACAATCTAATGGTTCCTTTGGACGTAATGCTGCATTTTTTTTTAGAACGGTCCACATTATCTCCACTGGCTGAGTTTACTTAATGTATGGGTTTACTGGCTGTGTTGAATTTATGTATTATTTATGGTTGGACATGTTATAATAAAGGAATAGTTTTCATATACTGTACATCATAGATGCAAATACAGTGTTTCAGACCTCTTTGTCCTGATCCGATCTGTGATTGTACACTGGGTGCAGTATTCTTTTGAGATAACTGTTCTCTTACAACTCAACACACAAGAGATGGAATGGAAAAGGGGGCATCATCAGTGCCCACTACATGGGATTGTGGCTATCACAATATTTAATTTAAAATTGGGTTATAGAGTTTAAAAAAAAAAACAAAAAAACTGGGAGTCAGTGAACACATTTTTGTGAGGTAGGAAAACAGGATTTAGGCGAGATTTGCATGAGTTTTTGAGCGGGAAGGACGTGTGAGTTCAGGCGGGAAAAACACGTGTACTGATGACTCATACACGTGAGGTAGAGGGGTATATAAAGCCCACAGGTGTGAGGGTCAGGGCACAAAATGTTTTACCTTGTCAGGTTAAGAGCTCCCCATCCCCCCCACCCTTGTCGCTGCACCTTTTATGTGGTCTGTCACCCTTGAATCAAGGGGGGACTTGGTTGATATTTTATGTATGTCAATCACTTGAGTCTTATGACTGAGTGAGAATTTTTGAAAGATTTGGAAAATATATTTGAAATTAAATATTTATTTATTGATATTTTAATAAAGATAATTATTTAAATATATTTAATGTTTGTATTATAAATTATACCAATAAAGGTGCCGCGGCCAATTTATCACCATCTTTGATGGTCTTGGTTTGGTCTATTATTTATTATTAATAACCTTGTATAGCCTACATTCCCATGAGTTCATTTTGCAAAGACTCTAATGAAAGATCTCGTTATGTAAACTTAACAGTCCAATCAATTGTCTTTTTGTTTTTAGCCTCAAGTCCAGGTGAGTTTTATGTAGAAGAAAGCTGACTATAAGTATTGAGGATTGGAAATACAAAAACATTAGTCTAGTATAAATGCTCTCATGTAGATAGGGTCAGACAAGATTTAAATAGGTTTTAGTTTAAATACCTGCCTTGGAGTCATAAGATTAATATTGCAGTTTAGAATGTCAAATCAGTTATGTCTGTAATTAAAGGGCAGATACTGTAAGGAATGCTACATTTAAATTGTATGCCTAGCAGTTGAATTAATGGTAATTTACAGATAAAATGCTTTATATTATTTTGATAGCCGAGTTGGACACCGATACCAGCCCAGCTGGTTTCTGTGTGTGGGGGTGGGGAAGGGGGGGGGGGTTTGAGTGTAGCACCCTCTACTTTAGGTAGGTGCTAGTAGTAGGATTTTTGTCAGTACTATACAGAGTAGGCTGGTGACTCACAGGGAGCATCATCTTTTGGTTACCCCCCTCTGGCTTCTAGAGGATTCTAGAAGAGAGGAGGGGAAGAAAGGTGGAGCAGTCTGAGGTGTTCTAATGAGCCCTGACAAATCCCCAACCTGGATTGGCAGGGGGCAGGCCTCCTTAAATACCCAGGGTCAGCTCAGCTGGGGAGGAGTTGTCGGGTGGAAGAACTGGGAGATGGAGTACTAGCTGTCGTGGCCTTTGATGAAGCTCCCCAGTCTGGGGGGTGACCTTGAGCCTGGAGCTCGGGAGTGAAAAGGACCCTCGTACAAACCACAGGGGTGATCTAACCAGGTGCAGGAGAGGACAGTGAAGTGTACTGCTGGGCAAGTCTCTAGGAGGGATCCACTGGGTGTCGGTGAGTGACACAAAGCCAGAAAAGCTGGAGAGGCATGCCGGAGAAGATTGGGAGGATGCAATCTGAGATGGATGTCGAGCCGGTGAGGACTGTGGTGTCATGGGCAGTGGAGATTTGGGTTAGATTTGGGATCGGCATAGTTGTGTTACCTCTGTGATGTGTCTAGGGGTAATGACGATGATGAGAGCAATGACGATGATGAGAGCAATGACGATGATGAGAGCAATGACGGAATGTCCAAACAATTAGTTGATGTTTTCTGTGCCTTTATTATGGGTCAAACATGACCCAGGAGAGGACAGTGAAGTGTACTGCTGGGCAAGTCTCTAGGAGGGATCCACTGGGTGTCGGTGAGTGACACAAAGCCAGAAAAGCTGGAGAGGCATGCCGGAGAAGATTGGGAGGATGCAATCTGAGATAGATGTCGAGCCAGTGAGGACTGTGGTGTCATGGGCAGTGGAGACAGGCAGCTGCGGCCAGGAGGGCTGGCAAGGCCTGAAGAGTGCTGACTGGGATCAGTAGTCCACCTAGGACAGCTAGCACCAGAACTTTTTTCTAAACCAAAGGGGCACAAGATCGCTGACTGCAAAAGGCTGTTGCCAGGGCCCAGCTGAAGCCAGTGTCAGGCCTAACCACATGCTAGCTGTATCTGAAGAGTTGTGCTGGATAAAGAGGAGAGTTGCTAATTTGTCCCAAGCTATGCTAAAGAGAAACAATTTTTCCTGGCATCCCATTAATTACTTAACCCCCTCAAAGTTATTATCCGTCAATAAAAACACAAAACAAAGCTAACAGACTGCTCATTGTCTTGGAGTGTCTGGGAAGTGAGTGGCGGGCTGGGCAGGGTGACAGGTGGACCACAACTTTCTGCAGCCCTTACGGGGGTACCGCTACATTTACAAAGTTGGTTCAATGTGTTTCTGAATATGCAGTAAAATCCTCTACTCGCCTTAGTGACCCAGTTCACTATCGGGGAACTGTTCAGTTACTTTTGTAGCGCTACCCCCTCAGGAGCCGCTGGTTAGATTTGGGACCGGCATAGTTGTGTTACCTCTGTGATGTGTCTAGGGGTAATGACGATGATGAGAGCAATGACGGAATGTCCAAACAATTAGTTGACGTTTTCTGTGCCTTTATTTTGGGTCAAACATGACCAACAGTCAACTTGAGAGAGGTAGATAGAATAGGTTGGTGAAAAGGAGAGAACTTTGCAGATTCAGGCTATGGATAGAAGAAGCAGTCCTACCTCCAATGATTAATCTTGCTTCGTCGCCACTCCAGCCAGAGTGGGTGTAGTGCCCCTGGACAGGTCCCTCTCACAGGCCTGGCAGCCAGGGTGTCACTCGGAACCGCTGGGAAGCAACAAGTCTCTGCCACTGACTTGGCTCTAGTAAGATTTAGACTTTTGGTAGTGAGACCTCTGCCACAGGCCCAGTACTTGTGAACATGGATGATAGAGCGAATCCTCCCAGTAAACACAGTTTTGCCTGAATCCTCCTCAGGTAGACTTGATAGCTTGGGGCCACCGACTGACAGTTTGCAGCATACAACCTGTCAGTGTACGGTCACCCTGATCCCCGATGGTCTAAGTCCTATTGGATCACCTGCCTCCGGGTTCTCCTCAGACCGACTCCCCACCGAACAGCACAACTCGCTTGGTATCTTCTTAATAAAGGTGGGGAACCCAGTAAGTCACTGGGGCCCCTTTGGCAGCATCAGTTGCTCCGGGCCATGAGGGCCCAGAGTCAGAAACTCCGCGTAGCACGTGCGCCCCGGCCTGGTAGGCCATATCGCCGGGGCCCGTTATGTGCGCACACCCTAAAGGTGGGTGCCGCACCAGGAACCTGTGAAGAACCCTGAAAAATGGGGTCCGCCACAGAAATACCCTCCCCCAGCATGCCCCCGCGAGGGAAACACTCCTCTAATTGGCTGCTGGAGAAAAGGCACCTCCGTCTGGACCCCTCTGGCGCCACCAGCCATCCGGAGATGGAAATACATCTCTGGAGCACAGGACGACTCACAGGACAGTCCAGGGCTGGCAACAGCCGAATTTAGACAAATCAACATGGATGAGAGCAAATAACTCTCTTATCCCATTAAATTTGACATAGCACCTGTACTGAAAAGTACACAGGGGCTACACATTCATAGTGACAAAGTGATGTCACCACTTAACTCTTACTGTAGCTATTGTAAAAGTTGCATATTCTTGAGTTGATCTGAGGTAAATGCTTCTCTGCACCTGGCACTCTCAGCGGGGGTTCACCCTATCGACAGGAAAAAAAATTTTTTTTTATCTTTTACCTTTAAATCAGGCACTGTAGCGCGAGCTACAGTATGCCTGTCCCGAATTTTTTCCCCCCATACTCACCTTGTAGTCGTCCATCGAAGATACCGGGGAATGGGCGTGCCTCTGGAGACGGAGGATGATTGACGGCCGGCTCTGGCGCGTCACGCTTCTCCGGAAATAGCCGAAATAGGCTTGGTCTTCACGACGCGTGCGCATAGCCTGTGCGCACGCGCCGTGAAGAGCCGAGACCTACTCCGGCTGTCTTCGGGGAGAGTGACGTGCCAGGGCCGGCCGTCAATCATCCTCCCTCTCCATAGGCACGCCCATTCCCCGCGGGAGCCGGAATCTACGATGGACGACTACGAGGTGAGTACGGGGTTAAAAAAATCGGGACAGGCATACTGTAGCTCGCGCTACAATGCCTGTCTCGATGGTAACATCATGGGATTGTGGGTGAACTACCGCTTTAATGGAATCTTAGGCAGCTGCCCAACTTGCTTTGGGCTATAACTGGCCCTAGTTAGAGTCTTGGGAAATAGAATGGCTGTGAGGAACAGATGAATAATATATGTGAAGTAACCTGTGGGTGTACTGTAAATGTTTCGGTGCCTGTTTATATGGAGACACCATGCTTTGCAAACACCATCTGTCTGTTTGATCACGTCTTAACCATTCTGTGGAAGAGACAACAGCAAATGAATACCACCAGTTAGAATTGGAAAGTTCATATACGTGTATCTTCTTTAGTTCAAATATGTTTGATTCCTTTAGGACAAATAAAGCACATATACATATTTCATATGCTATTATCTGACATGTGTACATGTTTGGAAACTTCTAGACTGATGAGAGTGTTCTGCAGCCTGGCAGGAAAGAGTCAAGAAGGGCAATGGAGCATGAGCTAATTAAGTACTGAAGTGAGTTAATGAGTACACAGTACAATCTGGCGATGGCATGAGCTTAGTCCAGGTGGCTTTTGTCATTTACCTTAGTGTTTTTCGGTTACAGCTGAGACAAAACGTTTTACCTCTAATAGGGTCCTTCACACACAAAAAAAATAGTATCTAGCCTATCCGACAGATGCGCATGGGTGGTATTAATTCTTAATGGCGCACATGTTCGCTGTGACCCTCAGTTTGTTAATGTGCCGGTCAGGCTCAATCAGTATAGGGTGTAATGTGAATGATTCTGCGTCCACTGCGGAAGTGCCGGCGAGGAATGGAGTTCATCCCAGCTCCTGTAGTCACTGAAAGGAAGGAGAAAAAGAACCCTAGTGCCACACATCCACAAGGCCCGCCAGGCCATTCCCCCAATGTTTTTCACTCCGCCCCCCCGGAGCTTAGTTATGGGGATCACATGTTCGCACTTGCCAAAATGTATGGTACCGCAGAGCCAGCACCAGTTTTTTGCACATTTCACATGCACAGGGCAGTCCGCTGAAATAAATGGGCAACTCTAACACAACACAACACATGGCAATGAACAAAAAAAGCATGCGCACTCAGACACACCTACAAATGTGAACAAGCTCTTAAATAAGGAGTAGCTTAACCCCTTCCCGCAGCTGTCTCCTGACCCTTTAAGAGCTTCTAAATGCCGAAAGGTGGAGGCGGGCATTCAGACCATATGACTCCTGTGATTGGCTGTCACAGCGGTCATATGATCGAACAGATTCTGATCGCAAGTATGCATCAGGAACTTTCCGGTCCCCATCCGTAACTGTGGTGGGAGTGCACAGGGCGCGTGCTCTCAGAACAGAAAAGTGTATACATAAGGCCGCATATATTTGTGTTTTGGTTTGTGCCCTGCTATTTGCCCTACTGCGTGCCCCATGTCCTGTGATGTGCCCCATGCTCTGTGATGTGTCCTGCTGTGTACCCCCTGATGTGCCCTATTGTGTGCCCCTTGCCCTGTTATTTGTCCTGTGCCCTGTGATGTGACATGTGTACCGCCTGATGTGCTCTACTGTATGCCCTGTGATGTGCTGTTCCCCCATGATGTGCCCTGTGATGTGCCCTGCTGTGTACCGCCTGATGTGCTCTACTGTGTGCTCTGTGATGTGTTCTACTGTGTGCCCTGTGATGTGCTCTACTGTGTGCTCCATGCCCTGTGATGTGCTGTGTACTCCCTGATGTGCCCTACTGTGTGCCCCATGCCCTGTGATTTGTGCCTCATGCCCTGTGATGTACCATGCTATGTACGGCCCAATGTGCCCTGTTCCCAATGATGTGCCCTACTGTGTGTCCTGTGCCCTACTATGTGCAACATGCCCTGTGATGTGCGGCATGCCCTGCTGTGTACCTCCTGATGTGCCCTGTGATGTTCCCAGCTGTGTACCCCATGATGTACCTACTGATGTGCCCTGTACCCCCTGTGATGCGCCATGCTGTGCTCAATAATGGTGCAAAATGCGGCTGCCAGGTTACTCACGGGCGTGGGCCGGTACGATCACATCACTCCATCTCTACAAGCCTTACACTGGCTGCCCGTGGCACAACGGGCTCAGTTTAAGACGGGGTGTCTTGTGCATAAGGCCATCCATGGTTTTGGACCGGGCTATCTCAGAGAAAAATTCATCAGACATGTGCCTACTAGATCGCTGCGGTCTGAGAATTTGGCTTTGTTGAACATCCCCAAATTTGCTAAAAACAAATGTGGTGGGAGGACCCTGGAAGTTCAAGGAGCTCAGTTCTGGAACTCCTTGCCCCTTCATATAAGACTGGAAAATGATCTCCTAAAGTTTAGGAGATTGTTAAAAACATGGCTATATATCCAGGCTTTCGGGGTGACTTAAATTTTGACTTAAATTTTAAGTATTCTGATAGCTCAAAAATTTTATATATTTAGCTTTGTATGTTTTATATTTTTTATTCGCTGATTGTTATTGTTTTATTGTCACTTGTTTGGTCGATGTAGTTTTTGCCCCTTTTCTGTTCTGTTTTTATCCCGCCAGCGCATCGAGGCACGTGTGTAAGACTGCGCTGTGTTTTATAAGCATTTTAATAAATAAATAAATAATAATGTGCCCTGCTGTGTACAGCATAATAAACCCTACTGTGTGCCGTATGCCCTGCTGTGTGCCCCAAGCCCTGTGATGTACTCAGTGCCCTGCTATGTGCTTCATTATGTATCATTTGAATTATTGGACCTGAAGTTAATGTGTATGGAAAATATCTACAGTGCATTGTGGGGCGCTCGGCAGGCAACAATAGACCTCTCTCTCAACACTAGATCTCTCCCAGCAACAATTGACCCTTTGGGAACATAAGATGCCCCCATACAAAAATAGATCCCTACCAGTTACAATAGATCCCCCCAGACAGCATCAAAGACCCTCCAGCACCCCTTGCCATTACATACATTCAGTGCCAGAACTGCGTTCCCCCTGAAAAAAAGTCCTGCCTATTATATTTTATTTATTTTATAGCCTAACAACATTAGGATCCTACTCTCAGGTCTGTACTCACAATGACCCTGGGACTTTAATGTCCCTCTCCAGACTTAGGCAAACCATAAAGCCTTCAGACTATATCCTTAATGAGACCCCTCTCTCTTTTAGTTGTCAAAGAATTTGCAGCAGAATAGGTCCCCAGCTATACACAGCTGAGACCTCAAAGACACTAGCAGAATCTTCAGCTGGATTGCCTAGAAGAGCAGCAGGCCTTCTGACTGGGAACCTCTCCTCCTGAGGAAGAATAGAACTGCCTCAGGCTCCAAATAATTTATGCACTCCTCCAGCCATCTTCTGGGCAACCTGCCCCAGGAATTGGCTGGAACCACAAATATTCAGGCTGCTTATTTGACTCTTCCAAGCCACTATATTCTGGAAGTCTCCAGAAAACAGGAGGAAGCAATCAAATCTGCATCCTGCAGAGCTCAGAACTGCCAAAGCAATCACAATCCGCTCAGCTGATCACATGGAAGCCACAAGAACGAAATTTACTTAACCAAACTATCAACCCATCCAATAGCTCGTACACATGATCAGAAAATCGTATTAAAATACCACTTTCAAAGCGATCGTACGATAATCTGATCATATTAGTACCCAGAGCCGAAAGGACAATTCATGCGAAATCAAACATTCGGACAAGCCCGAAAATCTTTCTTGTAGGATACCAAAGCATATACGATTTTCGTTTAAATAGTACAGTTGTCGTTCGAAAATACAATAAAAATACACTACAACACAGTACTTCACTTCCGATGTAATTCTGACGAACAAGGATTTACTCTTCATTTTCAATATGAGACTAGCATGGGGGAAAAAAACAGACGATCATTAGTCCGATAATCTCATTGTGTGTACCAGGCAGAAGAGGTTGCTACATCTATCTATCTGTTTGTTCCCTATAAATTATTTCACCAGCTTGTGCTGGTGTTCCACACATTATTCTACCATTATACCCACCATTGTAGTGCAGGCTTACAAGTAACTACTCGAGAGAGATGTTTGAGCCAGAAAAGGCTAACATAGGACCTTTTCACATATGCCAGTGACGAACTGCTTTTATGATCTGTTTCACCAACTGTATCCAAGAAATAAACAGCCTGTTCTTCACAGGCGACTTCATCAGCAAATGTGCAATCTAAATAAACAGCATATGCAACTTTGATGAAAGCCTAGTTGACAAAGCTGTATTACCTTTTGCTTCATTACCTGCTGGTCTGTGCATAGCAGCTGATTCCGGAAACTTGGAATGAATTAGTCAAGCTCTTACGTGATTACTGTACTTTGCTCTAGCCCAACTTACCTGATGCTTCTATTGCTCTAGTAGATGAAACCACTTAAAAGCCAACTAATAGGAAATATAATATTTTCATCTGTAAATAGCTTTGCTATGCTTTGGAACATATTTTAGTATTATTATAAAAAAAATAATCTATATTTTTTATTTACAAAAACACAATTTTTTTAAACTAACACTGATCAAACTACAAAGAAATTGAGAGTTTTGTTAAAGTTTTTGTTCAGTATATATATGTATTACTTTGTTATTTTAAAGTGGATGTAAACCCAATTATTTTTTTTATTTTTTTTGCTGGCACAATTTAGAGTATAAGATTTCCTATCATCTCTGTGCCCAGTCTTGCCAGCTCTAAACAATCCTCTTTTATTGTTCAGTGAGATAAATCTTGACAAACAGAGAAAAACTTTGTCAAATCCTCCCCCTTGCTTTGAGTGACAGGTTATTTACATATGTCATGCACTAGCCTGAGACAGGCACATCCTGTGTAAAACGTTCACAATTCACATCCCCCCTGCCCTCCCCTCCAGCTCTCCCAGGATTGGCTGCCATTCCTGTGTTTTAACTGGATGTTTCTCATCATGGGGTGTGATCCACAGTTCAGGGTGACGAGGAAATGTATGGTGCGTGAAAACACAGCCAGCAGAATATACACAGACAAGTGATTAGGGGAGATGTATTTAGTCAGAGCTGGGTAGAGGAAAAGTTTGAGGTGACATAGAAACATGGGCAGAAACGTGTGGAAAAAAAATGCACGTCGCCGAACATGCTTGGTTCAGTGCCAAAAAATGGTACTTGAGCTTCTTTGGCATGCTTGCTGTGCGACAGGCAGCCCATTCAAGTCATTGGGCTGTTGCATGAGGAATTAGCCCAAAACACAATATAGCGCATGATGCAAAATGCAACACATCACGCCGTTTAGGTGTAAATGTAGCTTAATAGCCGGATTCAGGTACAGTTACGATGGCGTATCAGTAGATACACCGTCGTAACTTCGAATCCGCGCCGTCGTAACATTAAGCGTATGCTCAAACTGAGATACGTTTAAATGTTGCTAAGATACGACCTCCTACGCCGTCGTATCTTAGCTGCCTATTTACGCTGGCCGCTAGGGGCGTGTACGCTGATTTACGCCTAGAGAATATGTAAATCAGCGAGATACGCCTATTCACCTATTCACAAACGTACGCACGGCCGTCGCAGTAAGGATATGCCGTTTACGTAAGGCGTTTTCAGGCGTAAGAATAAACCACCAAAGAGATGGCGCAGCCAATGTTACGTATGGATGTCGGAACCGCGTCAAATTTTTCACGTTTTATGTCGTTTGCGTAAGTCGTCTGTGAATGGGGCTGGGCGTAATTTACGTTCACGTCGAAATCAATGAGTCTTTGTGGCGTAATTTGGAGCATGCGCACTGGGATACGTCCACGGACGGCGCATGCGCCGTTCGCTAGAAACGTCAAATACTGGGGGGCACGAGTATTTAGCATAGAACACGCCCCCAACCAGCCTATTTTAAATTAGGCGGCCTTACGCCGGCCCAGTTACACTACGCCGCCGTAAGTTAGAGCGCAACTTCTTTGTGAATACAGGACCTGCTGCTCTAACT
The DNA here is from genome assembly GCF_905171775.1 of Rana temporaria. Taxonomy (NCBI): domain Eukaryota; kingdom Metazoa; phylum Chordata; class Amphibia; order Anura; family Ranidae; genus Rana; species Rana temporaria. The sequence continues at coordinate 400,499,312 of NC_053489.1, read as the reverse complement.
TACGGCGGCGTAGTGTATCTGAGATATGCTACGCCCGCCTATAGATAGGCACATTTCTCTGAATCTACCTATAAGAGCCTATTCACAGCAAGGAGAATCTAGTGCTCAAGGCACAGTAATACCCCTCCAGCTTTTATAGGCAGACCAGGTAATGTAATAGAAAAAATATATTTTATTAAGATAAACATACAATAAAAATGCAGCAAGTGTTGCAGTAACATACTTTTTAATGCTTATTACAGTTGCACACCAGTGTGAATATTTTTTAATGAATCTTAAAGGGTCACTAAAGGAAAAAAAATTTTTTGCTGAAATGACTGTTTACAGGGCATAGAGACATAATAGTTAACTGATTCCTTTTAAAAATGATTAAAAATAGATAAAAAAACAATCATATAATGTGCCTGCAGTGTAGTTTCGTTTTTGCTGTTGTTTGCTGGTTCTCTGATGTACAGAGAGCCACTAGAGGGCAGTCAGCCAATAGAGAGCAGTGATACTTTGTCTAAAACTCCTCAGCACCAATCCAGTTTCGTTTTACACACAGCTCCTTGATTAGTGACCACCGTGAGAAATCTCCCAGTACTGTGGTTATCAGGAAACAGGCAACCAGGAAGTGTCCAGAACAGAGAGGATTTACAGCAACATCAAAGCAAAAACGAACAATGAGCACATGAAACCAGGACTGCAGCAAGGTAAAGGAAGCTATTTAGCTAAAAAAAAAAATTCCTTTAGTGACCCTTTAAAGCTTCAACCATAGGTAGGCACTCAATTCATGTGCAATGCAGTTATGGCATCTCTCAAAAGGTTCCTGAAGCATCCACATTGCATTTTGGTAAATATACTGTATACTCAGGGCCGTCTTAGTAGCATCATGGGCCCCTGGGCAAAGTAATGCTCTGGGGCCCCTACAATGGAGACAGTGCAGGTAAACAGAAATCAAGTATGTAGGAGGTAGGGAATATCTAGGATGTAGAGGGGTCAGAGTGCTGGGGGGATATTTCGGGGCAGCCCGGGCTCAAGGACGAGCTGATTTGGGGAAAGGGCAGGGGACCCCCATGCAGCTGGGGCCCCTGTGCAGTGCCCAGGTGTGCCCTCTCATTAAAGCGGAGGTTCACCCTAAAAACATGTATATAATATTACATTCTGCATACTTCCAACATTTACAGTATGCTGTTTTTTTTTTTTTTTTTGCTGTACATACCGTAATATTGCTATTTTCCACCCGGCTTCCGGGTACTCACTCCCGCGGGAGTAGGCGTTCCTATGCAGAGGCGCAGTGTCATGTGGGACTTCACCCAGATGATTGACGTCTTGAGAAAAACTTCCCCTCGGCGGATAAGGCACGTCACGAGTTTCCGAAAGTAACTGAACTGCGAGTCGGCAAGTGGTGACGCGCCTTATCCGCCGAGGGGAAGTTTTTCTCAAGACGTCAATCATCTAGGCAAAGTCCCACATGACACTGCGCCTCTGCATAGAAACCAGGGCCGGCGCTACCACTAGGTGGATTAGTCAGCCGCCCAGAGCGCACTGCCGCCTAGGGCGCAGCCATGGCATGTCACCTACTCATCCCCGCTGGATGTAACCTCTAGAGCTGCTGTCCCTGTGCGGTGTGTCTTCGGGAGTGTGTACTGGAGTTCCGGAGGAGAGGGAATGTCTGCTGCCGGGGATAGTGCAGGGGCGCGGGGAGGGAATTATCACATCCACATGCAGCACAGTGACAGGTCCCTCCCCCGGCTCCCACAGCGGCAGATTTGTCTGGCGGTTCAGGGCTCTGATTTCGAGGAGCTGGGCCGCCTCCTTCATGGTCGGGACTCGTGAGGGGGTGTGGCCAGCCAAGGGATGATCCCACCTTTCACTGGGGGACGGAGAGCGGAGTGGGCGGCCTCAGGAATGATAGCAGGTCTTTCTGGGCAGAGCAGCAGGTAAAAAAAAAAAAAGGTTCTAAAAATGCTGTTTTGTTTTCACCCACTCCTCTGCCCTTCTGTCACCCAGTTCTCAGCCATGCTGTCACCCAGTCCTCTGCCCTTCTGTCACCCAGTTCTCAGCCATGCTGTCACCCAGTCCTCTGCCCTTCTGTCACCCAGTCCTCTGCCCTTCTGTCACCCAGTCCTCTGCCCTTCTGTCACCCAGTCCTCTGCCCTTCTGTCACCCAGTCCTCTGCCCTTCTGTCACCCAGTTCTCAGCCATGCTGTCACCCAGTCCTCTGCCCTTCCGTCACCCAGTCCTCTGCCCTTCTGTCACCCAGTCCTCTTCCCTTCTGTCACCCAGTCCTCTTCCCTTCTGTCACCCAGTCCTCAGCCATGCTGTCATTCAGTCCTCTGCCCTGCTGTCACCCAGTCCTCTGCCCTGCTGTCACCCAGTCCTCTGCCCTGCTGTCACCCAGTCTTCTGCCCTGCTGTCACCCAGTCCTCTGCCCTTCTGTCACACAGTCCTCTGCCCTTCTGTCACCCAGTTCTCAGCCATGCTGTCACCCAGTCCTCTGCCATTCTGTCACCCAGTCCTCTGCCATTCTGTCACCCAGTTCTCAGCCATGCTGTCACCCAGTCCTCTGCCCTTCTGTCACCCAGTCCTCTGCCCTTCTGTCACCTAGTCCTCAGCCATGCTGTCACCCAGTCCTCTGCCATGCTGTCACCCAGTCCTCTGCCATGCTGTCACCCAGTCCTCTGCCCTGCTGTCACCCAGTCCTCTGCCCTGCTGTCACCCAGTCCTCTGCCCTGCTGTCACCCAGTCCTCTGCCCTGCTGTCACCCAGTCCTCTGCCCTGCTGTCACCCAGTCCTCTGCCCTGCTGTCACCCAGTCCTCTGCCCTGCTGTCACCCAGTCCTCTGCCCTGCTGTCACCCAGTCCTCTGCCCTGCTGTCACCCAGTCCTCTGCCCTGCTGTCACCCAGTCCTCTGCCCTGCTGTCACCCAGTCCTCCGCCATTCTGTCACCCAGTCCTCTGCTGTCGCCCTGTCCCCTGCTGTCACCCAGTTCTCTCTCTAAAAAAAATTGAATTGTTGGCAACTATGCTCGCTGTGTACGGCAGTTCAATGAGGGTCAACAAACATCACAGGGGGGTATAGACAGGGCCAGTGCTAGACTGTTTTGCGCCCTTTCTATACCTTATAGAGGTATAGAAATTATATTTTAGCGGTATAGAAGTTTTATTTTAATTTTTTTTTGGGGGGGGGGGCGCAAGTAGCTGGTCTCGCCTAGGGCGCAAAATAGTCTAGCACCGGCCCTGATAGAAACGCCTACTCCCGCGGGAGTGAGTACCCGGAAGCCGGATGGAAAATAGCAATAATACGGTATGTACAGCAAAAAAAACAAAAAAAACAGCATACTGTAAATGTTGGAAGTATGCAGAATGTAATGTTATATACATGTTTTTAGGGTGAACCTCCGCTTTAAGACAGCCCTGTGTATACTGATGAGTAGAAATACTGAAATATATATATATTTTTTTATGGTATAATAAGCCTTCTTTCACCCAATGGTTATAACATGGTCCCACTGCACTGAGACAGATGGTGTTTACAAAATGTTTTATCTTCATGAATACAACAATGTAATAAAACAGACATGTAATTTAAAAAAAAAAAAAAAACCTTGTGAACGGTTTTCCCGAGCTCTACTCCCACAGATGAGTTCTCAGGCAACTTTTATAAATAAAATATAATGAGCAGTGTACATAATATTAGCATTTTACACTATATTTTATTTTTAACAAGCATGTTCGCCTTTGGCTTGCACACGATTGGATGATGAAAGTTAACCAAGTTTCACCTTATTTATTAAACTCTGGGTAAAATGCCCTTGCAAACTGTAAATTCCCTTGCAAAGTGAATGCAGACTTTTGTAAATCAGCTCCAAACTCTCAGGTACCTACCTACATCTAAAACTTTTACACTACACTTGCACATAATACATTTTGCAGAGGCATTTTAATTAATAGTGTTTGATGTGTGGTCATTAGGTTGCGTTCACATGTCTTCTAAAAGAAAGTAATCCACAAGTGAGAAAATTGTAGCGGTGCACCAAAAGAACAAAAATGGTTCTGACTGTAACCAACTTCATGTTTAGCTATGTCTAAAAAAAGCCGTAGAAAATGTTTTCGTCTGTGCAGACATGCCTTCTGTGCATTGCATATCAGAATCTGTAATATCTGGCTGTGTTATACCATCCACACTGGCAGAGTCTGTAATTTGTTCCTATGTGTTTTTAACATTTGCAGAATCTGTAAATTCATTGTAAGTTATGCCTTTGTCTTACTAAGTAGCGATGGGCCAAACGGACCCCTGTTCGGTTCGCATGAGAACGTTCGAACACCGCTAAAGTTCGGACCCGAATAACGAACCCCATTAAAGTCAATGGGACCTGAACCTTGACCATTTTGAAGGCTTATTTGCAAGTAATTGGGCATACAATGGTTATAGGGGTCCGGTTTATGCCCTGGGGGGCATGTATCAATAAAAAAAAGTTTGGGAAAAATGTCATTTTTAAATGAGCAGTGATTTTTAGATTTTTAAAGTGAAAGCATAAAAATAAACAATTCCTTCCAATGTAGTGCCTGTGGGTCCACCTGGCAGATCTGTACAATGTCTAGAATCTGCTGCAGCAATAATTGCATTTATAAAGCCCAAAAAAAGAAAGTTTCCCTGCAAGCTGCCTTTATTTTGCTCAACAACAGCTGGGGAGCCAGTGTGTATGATGAGGCCACAATGTAGTGAACTGGGAACAAGATTAGAGATTTTTTAGATACATTCTGGTGCCACTTTGACTTAGGATAGAAGTACCGGGTGCGTAAATATTGGTCTTTGGGTGTTGGTGGCACCTTCCCACTGTAACCTTATAGAGGTACTCTTGATGAAAGCAAGAATTGGCCTTGTGTGTATGATGAGGCAACAATGTAGTGCACTGGGAACAAAATTAGAGATTTTTTAGATACATTCTGGTGTCACATTGACTTAGGATAGAAGTAACGGGTGCAGAAAAATTACTCTTTGGGTGTGGGGGGCGCCTTCCCACCGTAACCCTATTGAGGTGATGTTGATGAAGACAAAAAAAATTGCAATGATATGCACCTGTCAAACAGGTGCTGAAAATTGGTCTTTGGGTGTTAATTGTTCCCATGAAACCTATACCAAAAACATTCTTCCAGATGAAATGATTGAAAACCCCTAAAGCTAGGCAGCCTTGAAGTCCTGCCGAGATTCCACATCCCAAAAAGACTTAATCAGTGACATTGGCATCATAGCTGGTAATCCAGGACTGATACATTTTTATAAAAGTCAATTGGTCAACGGAGTCTGTGGACAGACGTGTTCTATGATCAGTAACGAAACCTCCTGCAGCACTGAATGCCCGTTCTGAAAGCACACTGGATGCAAGGCAGCCTAACAACTCAATAGCATACTTGGAAACACATTTGTTGCTGGCCCTAATGGGCCGTACACACGACGGAACATGTTTGCTGAAACTGGTCCGCGGACCAGTTTCAGCAGACATGTTCGGTCGTGTGTAGGCCCGAGCGGACAGGATTCCAGCATACATTTGCCCGCCGGGCCTTTTTCCAGCAGGGAAATATTTCTGAACTTGTTTTAAAACAGCCCGCTGGAATCCTGTCCGCTCGGACATGTTCGGTCATCTGGACAGACCTACCGTACATGTCCGAGCGCCCGCCATCCCTCGCATGCGTCGAATGACTTTGACGCATGCGTGGAAGCATTGAACTGGCAGGGCCGCCCACGTCGCCGCGACGGCGTGGCCACGCCCCGTGTATTGTTTACGCGCGGATTTCTGTAGGATGGTGACTACAGCCACCATACAGAAATCCCCGGGCAGACATGTACGGTGAAAACGGTCCGGCGGACCGGTTTCATCGTACATGTTTGCTCGTCTGTACAAGGCATTACAGTGCCAAGGGAATGTCTGCCTCCCCTTGTTGTCCTCCCAGACATTATTGGGAGGGAGGGGATGGTGCTTATAAGCACATGTAAAGAAGAAGTGAAAATCTGTACATAGATGCACTATAATCAATGTAAAGAGGTGTTTGGTGCACTTTAATTTGAATACTCACACTACACAGACACACTCCACGGATACACTATAATATATTGCAATATAATGTGCCAAACATACAGTGACGCACATAACTATATGGCATTAAACTTGAAGTAACCCACACAGAAGTAAATGGCGTTAAACTTGCAGTAATGCACAAATCTATATGGCGTTAAACTGGCAGTAACGCACACAGAACTATATGGTGTTAAACTGGCAGTAGTGCACACACAACTATATGGTATGTTGAGGGCATGTGGCTTGGTATGGTCCAGGAGGGGGGGCGCTCGCCCCCCTTTCCTGACCTGCTGGGATGCGTGCTCGGATAAGAGTCTGGTATGGATCTTGGGGGGGGGGGGGGGATCCTCATGCAATTTTTTTGGTGTGGGGGTTCCCCTTAAGATCTATAATACCAGACTGAAGGGTCTGGTATCGTCTTTGGGGGGAACCTCACGCAAATGTTTTTTTTCATTTTCGCGGGGTTCTTCCCTCAAAATTCTCAGCACACAAGTTCTTGGGTCCCTCCTTGGCGCTCCTGGCCCCTCCCCCCTTTTGAGTGGGCACCTGAGCCGAGTCAAAGCTCCCTGTGTCCATTCAGACATGGAGCTGCGGCCCGGCCCCCACCTCTTTCGCTCCTCATTGGCTGACTGACTTGGATTGACAGTAGCGGGAGCCAATGGCGCCACGCTGCTGCCTCAGCCAATGAGGAAGGGAGTCCCGGATGGCTGAGACAGACCTGTAACATTTCTGGACCTAGATGGAGCTCAGGTAAGTATTAGAGGAGCTTAAGGCATAGAATGCCCTTTAAAGTGGAGGTCCACCTTAAAAGCCAGCAGCTACAAGTACTGCAGCTGCTGACTTTTAAAAAATGGACACTTACCTGTCCAGCACGCCTGCAATGTCGGCAGATGAGGCTGAGCAATCGCTCGTCTCTCGGATGCTGCCGCCACCATCCTCTGTGAGTCTCCCATGGGAGTCTATGCCCGGAAGTGGGTGCAAATACCTTTTAGACAGGTATCTGCACCCCCTCCCCCTGAAAGGTGCCAAATGTGACACCGGAGGGGGGAGGGTTCCGAAAAGCGGAAATTTTTGGGTGGAATTCCGATTTCAGATAAAAAACCTTCTACCTTTACAACCACTTTATGGATTAACTTTTTAGTTCCAAAAAAATACACAGCTCTAAAGAAACCATGCACTTCTCATGATGTAACTCAAAATTAAGAACATTTAATTAGGAACCCACAGATGAGAATTGTATAGCATGTGAGAACTGTCTGTTTTTCTCATTCTTCTGCTTTTTTTTTTTTTTTTTAAAGCTGAACCCAAAACAAGGCAATCATTCCAGTCCTACTGCTCCCTCTCCTTAGGATAGTCATGTAAGATGTCAGCAAACAGTAGTATGCAGGGTAGCAAGACCAGAAATAACAACATGTTAAAGACATTACAAAGGGGTTGACATTTTAAGCCCCTAATGTTGTGGATGCAGTTAAAGAGACAGTTAAAGAGCTTAAAGCAGTATTAAATGCCAAACAATAAATGTAATGTTTTTCAGCTTACCAATCATTAGATGTGGTGGCTGTACTAGTTTTCTTTTTTAGGCCTGGTGATCTGGCCAGTAACACACCGTATGTATTAGAGTGCCTTCACTCTGGATGAAGGAGTACAGGGGGCACATTTTGGACAGCAGCATTCAGTCTGAGCTAAGGGGAGTGTTATATGTACTAACAGTTTTAAATATACTAACACATTGAAGCCAAACTTCACCTTTTACTCTATAAGCAGTTACAGCAAACAGTTTTGTGATTTTTTGGGATAAAGGTTCTACAGAACTACATAAAAGCTGACCATTTCAGTGCTAAATGATTTGTCTCTTTCCTGAAAATGATACATCAAAAGGAGAGCTTGTTCTTTTGAAAAACAGACTCAGGCCCCGTACACACGACAGAGTTTCTCGGCAGAATTCACCGAGAAACTCGGTCAAAACCCGGATTCTGCCGAGAAACTCTGTCGTCTGTACAGTTTTGGCTCGATGGAGCCGCCGAGGAGCTCGACGAGAAAATAGAGAACATGTTCTCTATTTTCTCGTTGTTCTATGGGAGAAGGCGGCCCGCCGAGCTCCTCGGCGGCTTCATCCCAAAACTCGACGAGGAACTCGACGTGCCAAGCACGTCGAGTTCCTCGGCCGTGTGTACGGGGCCTCACTGGCTAAATCACCAGATGAAGATAGAGTAAAAGCCTAAAAAGAAAACGAATGCAGGCACCACATATAAGAATTGGTAAGTTGCAATATAATACATGTTTGCTTTTGGGTTTAATACTGCTTTGATAATCTTCTAATTATTGCTAAACTCTAAAAACATAATGTCAGCGTCTTGAGGACTGGGTAATACAATAATTTTAGCACTGTACAATGGGTCATCATCCTCATAGCACTTAGTAACTCATCATGCTTAGCAACACTTGCTTGACCAGTTATGGGTGTGTGCAGTCAGGTTCTTTAACCACTTGCTTACTGGGCACTTAAACCACCTTCGTTCCCGGAGCAATTTTCAGCTTTCAGCACTCTCACACTTTGAATGTTAATTACTCAGTCATACAACATTGTATCCAAATGAATTTTTTGTCCTTTTTTTCATAGAAACAGAGCTTTCTTTTGGTGGTATTTGATCACCTCTCGACTTTTTATTTTTTGCGCTATAAATGAAAAAAGGCGGAAAATTTTGAAAAAAAATGAATTTTTCTTAGTTTATGCGATAAAATTTAGCAAAATATTAATTTTTCTTCATAAATTTTGGCCACAATTTATACTGCTACATGTCTTTGGTAAAAATAACCCAAATTAGTGGATATTATTTGCTCTTTGTGAAAGTTAGAGAGTCTACAAGCTATGGTGCAAATCATAAAAAAAATATCACACCTGTTGTACCGGTGCCTATCTCATTTCTTGGGGCCCTGAACACGCCAGGAAAGTACAAATACCCCCCAAATGACCCCTTTTTAGAAAGTAGACATTCCAAGGTATTTAGTAAGATGCATGATGAGGTTTTTGATGTTGTAATTTTTTCCCACAATTCTTTGCAAAATGAATATTTTTTTTATTTTTTTTTTCCCCCTCACAAAATTGTCATTGTAATAGGTTATTTCTCTCACATGGCATGTGTATACCACAAATGACACCCAAAAATACATTCTGCTACTCCTCCTGAGTATGGCGATACCACATGTGTGAGACTTTTTTACAGCCTGACCACATACAGAGCCCCAATATGCAGGGAGCACCATCAGGTGTTCTAGGAGCATAAATTACACATCTAACTTGTTGACTACCTATTACACTTTTGAAGGCCCTGGAGCACCTGGACAATGGAAATGCCCACAAAGTGACCCCATTTTGGAAAGCTAACACCCCAACGTATAATCTATGAGGCATAATGAGTCTTTTGAACGATTCATTTTTTTCCAAACGTTTTTGGAAAATGTGGGGAAAAAAATGAAAACACATTTTTTTTACGCAAAGTTGTCCATTTATAAGATATTGCCAACACATAGCCTGTACATAGCAAAAATTACACCCCAAAATACATTCTGCTACTCCCCCTGAGTATGGCGATACCACATGTGTGGGACTTTTTCACAGCCTGGCCACATACAGAGCCCCAATATGCAGGGAGCACCATCAGGTGTTCTAGGAGCATAAATTACACATCTAACTTGTTGACTACCTATTACACTTTTGAAGGCCCTGGAGCACCTGGACAATGGAAATGCCCACAAAGTGACCCCATTTTGGAAAGCTAACACCCCAACGTATAATCTATGAGGCATAATGAGTCTTTTGAACGATTCATTTTTTTCCAAACGTTTTTGGAAAATGTGGGAAAAAAATGAAAACGCATTTTTTTTACGCAAAGTTGTCCATTTATAAGATATTGCCAACACATAGCCTGTACATAGCAAAAATTACACCCCAAAATACATTCTGCTACTCCCCCTGAGTATGGCGATACCACATGTGTGGGACTTTTTCACAGCCTGGCCACATACAGAGGCCCAACATGCAAGGAAGACCAACCGGTGTTCTAGGGACACATAGCATACACATGACAAGAATTACACACCAAAATACATTATGCTAAGCAAAGGGTAAACAAAAAATGTACCTGTGGTTTTAGTAGCGCAGTTGTCCACGGGACGATAGCACTGGTCCAGGCAGCAGGCAGGGACTTGGTCAGCAAAAGAAAATGCAATTGTCCAGGCAACAGGCATGATGGCATAGGTCCTACAGGCAGCAGGCAGAAGTAGGGCCTCGTTCAGGACAGAATGGGGACAGGGGTAGAGGCTTCTCCCACCCAAATCTCTTTGAAGCCTCCGGGCAACCAGACCCTAATCTAGAATGAGAAAACAAAAACAATAGTTTTCTTCATCCAGAAAAACAATTCTGGAGCCCCTCACATGTGAGACCCCTGTGCTTTGAATCCCACTAGTCCACTGGCAGGGTAAAAGATCAGTCCAAGAGGCAGGCAAAAAGAATGGTCAAACGGTCCAGGGTCAGTTCCAGATCAGGCAGAGGTATAAACAGAATCGGTAGGCATAAGCGTGGTCAAATAACAGTCCAGGGTCAGTTCCATATCAGGCAGAGGTATAAACAGAATCGGTAGGCATAAGCGTGGTCAAATAACAGTCCAGGGTCAGTTCCATATCAGGCAGAGGTATAAACAAAATCGGTAGGCAGAATCGTGGTCAAATAACAAGCCAGGGTCAAATACAGAGCAAGCAGAGGCATAAGGGGTGTAAAGGTAAATGGCAGGAAGTGACTAATAATTTAGTAAGGAATGATAACGGCGGAAACAGCCGCCTATGCAGAGGCCTGGTTGGGAAGGGCATTGGGCACAATGAAAACGGGTGTCTCTTCTCACTCCATCTTTGGAGCACACCCGGCATTTTTTTTGGGAATTTCGGCCTGTTGGTCCGGGAGGGATTTTATCTGGGAAGTGGCGCTCGTAGAGTCGGCTTACCACATCGGATCGAATGGTTGCTGGTGGGTTGCTGGTGTATAAAAGGGCAGTGGTGATTTCCTCCTGGAAGTAAAGGTAGGATTTGGGTCTTGGAGTGGATTTTCGATATAATACGTACGTGTTGTATATGGCCAAATTGAATAAGTAAATTGAAACTTTTTTATACCACTGGTATGATCGTCTTGTGGAAAGGTAGGGCTCGATCATTTGATCATTGAAATCGACACCCCCCATGAACTTATTGTATTCGTGGATACATTTAGGTTTCTGGATTTGCCCATTCCTCCTTCTGATGGTAACGCATGTATTGTTGTGGATGGTAGAAAGCACGTACACATCCCTTTTGTCCCTCCATTTCACGGCCAGAACTTCCTCATTGCGTGCACTCGCCGTCTCCCCTTTTCTTAGCTTCTTGGTGACGAGGCTTTGAGGAAAGCCCTTCCGGTTCGACCGTACGGTGCCGCATGCGGGTGTCTTCTTTCTATACAAGTTTCGGAAAAGGGGCAAACTTGTGTAGAAATTGTCCACATACAAGTGGTAGCCTTTCTCCATGAGCGGGTTTAGGAGTTGCCAAACAATTTTCCCGCTGGTTCCTATGTAGTCTGGGCAATTAGGGGGGTGTAGCTGGCTGTCCTTTCCTTCATATATGTTGAAGGCATAGGTATATCCGGTGGCACGGTCACATAATTTGTAGAGCTTCACTCCATAGCGGGCCCTTTTGGAGGGCATAAATTGCTTTATGCCGAGCCAGCCAGAAAATTTGACAAGTGACTCGTCAACACAGATGTTTTGGTCCGGGGTAAACAACTGGGGGAAAATTTGGGAAAAATAATCTAGTAGTGGCCGAATCTTATAAAGTTTATCAAAATTTGGGTCATCTCGGGGAGGGCACTGGGTATTGTCACTGTAATGTAGGAATCGCATAATCATTTGATATCTGGACCTGGGCATTTTTGAGGAAAAGACGGGCATGTGGTATATGGGGCGTTTTGACCAATATGAACGTACTTCGTTTTTGTGGTTTAGTCCCATACAGAATACGAGGCCCAAAAAATTTTTAAACTCTTCCACTGTAAGGGGTCTCCATTGGAAGGGACGGGCATAATAGGATGTGGGGTGACTGGAAATAAATTGTTGGGCATAGAGATTGGACTGGGAAACAATTGAGGAAAGCAAGTCCTCAGTAAAAATTAAACTGAAAAAATCTATTGGGGCAAAATTTTCTGTGTCCACTTGGACTCCTGGCTGGGCAGTGAAAGGGGGAATGTTGGCTTCTCCTGAATTAGGAGGAAGCCACAAGGGGTACTGAAGGGAATAGGGAAGGCTGGCATGGGACCTACTGGTACGTGACCTTGCTTGACGAGGTGTTGCGGTTCTGGTGGATGGCACAGCGGTGCTGGTGGATGGCACAGCGGTGCTGGTGGATGGCACAGCAGTGCTGGTGGATGGCACAGCAGTGCTGGTGGATGGCACAGCAGTGCTGGTGGATGGCACTGCCTCCTTAGCAATACGCCTTCGTCTGGCGGGCGGACCCTCTTCCTCCTCTTCTTCCTCTTCTTCCTCTTTCTCCTCTTCTTCCTCTTCTTCCTCCTCTTCCTCATCTTCCCCCTCTTCCTCCTCTTCCTCATCTTCCCCCTCTTCCTCCTCTTCCTCCTCTTCCTCTTCACTGCTAACTATCGGCTCATAGTCAACATCAGATCCGGCGTCTGACCTTGCGGAGGAATCCGAATCGCAGAGCTCCCCGTTGCTCTCGTCGGCCGCAATAATTTCGTATGCCTCCGTAAGTGAAAAAGATCTTTTAGCCATGACAAAAGATGGCACGTGGCACTGATGACACTGACAGGTGGCACTGACGGCAAATGGGACTGGCAGATGGCACGGGCAGATGGCACTGATGGCAGGTAGCACTGATGGCAGGTGGCACTGATGGCAGGTGGCACTGATGGCTGACGGCACGGGCAGATGGCACTGGCGGCAGGTGGCACTGGCGGCAGGTGGCACTGGCGGCAGGTGGCACTGATGGCAGGTGGCACTGATGGCTGACGGCACTGATGGCACGGGCAGATGGCACGGGCAGGTGGCACGGGCAGGTGGCACTGGCGGCAGGTGGCACTGATGGCTGACGGCACTGATGGCACGGGCAGATGGCACGGGCAGATGGCACGGGCAGGTGGCACGGGCAGGTGGCACTGGCGGCAGGTGGCACTGATGGCTGACGGCACTGATGGCACGGGCAGATGGCACGGGCAGGTGGCACGGGCAGGTGGCACTGGCAGATTGCACTTTTGGCAGATTGCACTTTTGGCAGATTGCACTTTTGGCAGGTGGCACTTTTGGCAGGTGGCACTGATGGCAGGGGCAGGTGGCACTGATGGCAGGGGCAGGTGGCACTGATGGCAGGGGCAGGTGGCACTGATGGCAGGGGCAGGTGGCACTGATGGCAGGGGCAGGTGGCTCTGATAAATGCACTGGCACTGGCTGATGGCACTGGAAGGTGGCACTGGAAGGTGGCACTGGAAGGTGGCACTGGCAGGGACTGTGGGTAGTGTTATGTCACTCACTGTTTTTTTTTACACTGTAAACGGCTTTCTCTCCTCACACGCGGTCTGTGTGTAAGGAGAGAAAGCCGGCGATGAGAGATGATCTCATATGTTTACATTTGAGATCATCTCTCATTGGACGGCTCGATCGAGTGCTGAATGGCCGCTGTGATTGGCCATTCAGCACGATCTGTGATTGGCTGTGTCCGAGGGACACGGCCAACACAGTTTTCTGCAGAATTGCGATCGCGGGGACGCGCTTCCAGCAGAGAAACGACAGGCCGTTTAAAAACGGCCACTTGGCACTTCAGGTCCGCGCTGCAGACGTATTTTTACTATAGCGCGGATCTGAAGTGGTTAATGGTGTATACATTTTGGATCTTGTTCACAAAGCACAAAAATCAGTCAGGGTCATTTATCTGAAAATAGATCATTTAAAAATAGTAATTTAAAGTTTTCAGCTCTGTGCCATTGGCCATTATCATCATCCTCATACTTAGAGACACTTGCTTGATGAATTACCGTGTGTGTAATTTTCCAGTAACCTGTTGCTTTGCTTTTATATACCGTATTTATTGCGGTATAACGCGCTCCCGCGTATACCGCGCACCCCTAAAGTTGCCTGAATCCTGTGGGAAATTTTTTTTTTTTTGTACTTACAGTTTTAGTGTCTTGCGCGGCGTCCATCGGCGGCCTCGTCGGGTCCGGCGTCCGTCTGCGGCTTCGGGTGTCCTCTTCGTCGGGTCCGGCGTCCTTCTGCGGCTTCGGTTGTCCTCTTCGTCGGGTCCGGGGTCCGTCTGCGGGCTTCGGGTGTCCTCTTCGTCGGGTCTGGCGTCCTTCTGCGGCGTCCTCGCGTCCTCCCCGCTCGTTTCCCGCGCCGAGTTTGAATACTGCGCCGACATATACAGAGCCCAGTACACTCGTGTATTGTCGGGCAGGCTTGGCAACTCTCGCGCTCACGTCCTGTACGTCCAGGACGTGAGCGCGGAAGGAGCCGAGACTGGCCGACTATACCTGAGTGTACTGAGCTCGGTATATGTCGGCGCAGTATTCAAACTCTGCGCGAGAAAGTGGGTATCGGCGTATACTGCGCACCCACGATTTTGCCCTGATTTTCAGGGCAAAAAAGTGCGCGGTATACGCCGATAAATACGGTACATCTTGGCTGTTGTTCACCGAGCACAAAAATTTGGATGGGATAATTTTGTCTGAATAAATTTGAAATTACTACATAAATAATGTCAACATCTTGAGGACTGTGTTTTTTAGAATACAGTGTCTATACAAAAGTTCCAAAGGCTAGGAATGCATAGTTACATAATTTTAACCAATAAAAAAAAACAAAAAAAAAACATAAAACTGTGGGAAATGAACACACCACTATATTTTGGTGTATCCAAAAATAGCATCTTAATTTTTTTTTATATATATATATATATATATATATATATATAATATATAATATATATATATATATATAAAAATAATAATCTCCATATAAATAAGACTTATGCCACGTACACACGATCGGACATTCCGACATCAAAACCGTGGATTTTTTTACGACGGATCGTTCGATCAAACATGTCTTGCATACACACGGTCACACAAATGTTGTCGGAAATTCCGGAAAGTCAAGAACACGGTCACGTACAACACTACGACGAGCTGAGAAAAATTAAGTTCAATGATTCTGAGCATGCGTTGAATTGATTCCGAGCATGCGCGAGTCGGAATTGGCTACAGACGATCGGAATTTCAGACAAGAACTTTTGTTGTCGGAAAAATTGAGAACCAGTCCTCAAACATTTGTTGTCGGAAATTCCGACAGCAAATGTCCGATGGAGCCTACACACGGTCGGATTTTCCGACAACAAGCTCACATCGAACATTTGTTGTCGAAAATTTCCGACCGTGTGTATGCAGCATAAGACTGTCTCCATGTCTAAGTGAATGCCCCACTAATATAACCACCAAGTGCAAACACTAAGGTTAAAAACAGTGGCCCAGATTCAGTAAGGCCCCATACACACGAGAGGATTTATCCGCAGATACGGTCCAGCGGACCGTATCCGCGGATAAATCCTCTCAAAGATTTCCGCAGATTTCTATGCGATGGAGTGTACACACCATCGCATTGAAATCCGCGCTGAAATCCTCTGCCGATGACGTGTCGCGCCGTCGCCGCTATTATGACGCGGCGACGGGCGCGACGCTGTCATATAAGGAATTCCACGCATGCGTCAAATCATTACGACGCGTGCGGGGAATCCCTTTAGACGGATGGATCCGGTAAGTCTGTACAGACGAGCGGATCCATCCGTTGGAATGGATTCCAGCAGATGGATTTGTTGTGTATGTCAGCAAATATCCATCTGCTGGAAATCCATCCCAGGGGAGATTTCTCTGCGGATAAATATCCGTTGGCGTGTACACACCATAGGATCTATCCGCAGAAACCCATTTGATGGTAGGCATGTGCAATTTTTTAAGTTACGAATACGTTTTCCGTCATTTTTCGTTATTTTAGTTGATTCGTTAACATACGAATGAACGAATGGTTTAGCGCAATTAATAACGAATAACGATATTTTCAAAATAACGAATATGGAAAACAACGAAGATACGAAAGAAGAAAGAAACGAAAACATAGAAACAACGAAAATACCGAACCCAAAAAAAAAAAAATAATTACGAAAAACAAAATGAACGAAAATGCAAACTTACTAATATTCGAAGACCGAAAAGAAAACGAAATGCCGAACAAAGACTAAAAAACGAAAATCAAAACTAACGAAAAATAAATTACGGATCTTCGGAAAACTGAAATGAAAACAACGAAAATACAAAATAATGTAAATTAGCTTTCGTTAGTACTGAAATATTTCTGACCAATAGCCACTGAGCGCTGTCCCTTTCCTCTGAAGAGGTTTGTTCCTTCCCCCAATGAGCTTCTTTCTCATTACCTCCTGGCTCATTGTGTCTTTTTCTGTGTTAGACTGCAGTGCATCTACTTTCTAGATTTGTATTTGTAATATCTGACATATTTTAGTTTTCTTCTACGTCAGACTTCATTCTAGACAGGGTGTGTGTGCTAACTAAGACAGTCAAGTCAATCACAGTAAAATCCGAATTACAAAATTACGACGAGTAGTGTGTCGAATAAACGTAAAATGTATTCTAACAGAATTACGAATGCAATAAAATCTACAAAAGTACGTTTTTACAATCAAAGGAAATTAGACATGAAAATACGAATGATCATAAAGCAACGAAAATATATTTCTTTACGAAAATACGAATGCGGCATGATGGAAAATATAATATAAATACGAATAACAAAACAACGAAAATTAAACTAACGTAAAAACGAAGGAACGAATAAAATCATTTTAAAAATACGAACGCGGCAGAATACAAAATATAACGAAAATACGAATCTCGATTCAACGAAAAATAAACTAACAGAAAAAAACAGAAAACGGAAAAAAGAGTGTTACGAAAATACTAAAGAGTACGAATACGATAACTAACGTCTTACGAAATTACGACTCGTTACGAATCACGATAAACGAACAGAAACGAAACAGAAATAAACGAAAATTTTTGCTGTGCACATGTCTATTTGATGGGATTTATCTGCGGATGGATTCTATGGTGTGTATGGGGCCTAAGATTTCAGCATAAATTACGGAGGCACAGGGCAACGATTTTGCCCTGCGCCCCCGCAAATTTGCGCCGCTGCCCTCGATTCACGGAGCAGTAGCTCCGTAAATTGCGAGGGGGCGCCGGCAAAATTGCCCGGCGTAAGCGCGCGCAATTTAAATGATCCCGCAGGGGGCGGGAATCATTTAAATTAGGCGCGTTCCCGCGCCGATCGTAAAGCGCATGCGCCGTCAGGAAACTTTCCCGACGTGCATTGCGGCAAATGACGTCGCAAGAACGTCATTTGCTTCAAAGTGAACATGAATGGCGTCCAGCGCCATTCACGAATCACTTACGCAAACGACGTGAAATTCAAATTTTGCGACGCGGGAACGGCGGGTATACTTTAGCATTGGCTGCCCCTACTATTAGAAGGGGCAGCCTTACGCTAAACACGCCGTACGGGAACAACGTAACTTGCGTACGCAGGGCTCGCGCAACATTGTGAATCGGTGTTAGTATGCAATTTGCATACTATACACTGAGCACAATGGGAGCGCCCCCTAGCGGTCATCGCAAGAATGCAGCCTAAAATCTGCGTGGCATAAGAGCCTTATGCCACGCAGATTTTAGGCTGCAGTTGGCGTTACGATGTTCCTGAATCAGGAGCATTCGTAACGCCGGCGCAAGCAAGCAATTGCGCTGCGTAACTATGGTTACGCAGGCGCAATTGCTCTCTGAATCCGGGCCAATGATGTCAAAACAAGTATACTTGCATTAACCCATGGATTATACCTCCAAGGAGATATCCTACTTATAAACCTAGGTTGATAAATATTAAAGAAGGAATTCATTTAGAAGTAGCAGGAGGCAAATCCGATGCTGAGAATTAAATGATGCAAATTACACCTCTACATGAATATTAACAAAGAGGTCAGCTACAATCTATATGATATAGAGCTAAAAAAGCATTTTCCTTGTATGACATACATAATTAATATCTCTCTGTAATATATGTGCAACGCTGTAGTTAACGGATTAAATTGCACAATATCTCTCCATCTCTGACAAACCAGGGCATGACCTGTGTCTTATTCATACACTCAGGAGACTCTGGAAGTAACCATTTCCTATGTACAGGTCAATGCATTTGCACTGGATCTACCTAAGGCTGGATTCACACCTATGAATTTTTTGTGCTTTTTTGCATTTTGCAGTTTTGCACTACAGCCCATTTAACATGGTTTCCTATGGAACACGTTCTGTAGAGCAAATCTGCAAAAAGCACAAATAATGCATAGCTGTGAATTCAGCCTTAAATTGAATCTTGATTTTTCATTCCCAGCTGCCGTTGACCTGAAAGCTGTAATGAGGTAGCACAGAAATCAGCGGAGATTGTCATTCACGCTGGAATAGTACAAGTGGAAATCCTTCGTAGGATATATGCACTCAAGATCCAAATCCCCTAATGATGTCTACACTTCAAACGTTAACATATCTATGTCCAAAAATCACATGTGCTCTGTAGATTACTGCTGAATATACCTGTAGCACTACCCCCGAAGGAGCTGCTGGTTTGATTTGGGTGGCACGTTACCTCTGTCTTCTCGCCATCTAGGGTACTGGATGAGAGCTGTAATAAAGTCAATGTCAGTGTCTTTTCTGTGCTTTTATTAGCCAGCCAGGTAAAAACGATAGAAGCAGGAGTAAGTGAAGGTATAGAACAGGGGTCTCAAACTGGCGGCCCTTCAGCTGTTGTGAAACTACAAGTCCCATGAGGCATTGCAAGGCTGACAGTTACAAGCATGACTCCCACAAGCAGAGGCATGATGGGACTTGTAGTTTCACAACAGCTGGAGGGCCACCAGTTTGAGACCCATGGTATAGAACAGGGATATGCAATTAGCGGACCTCCAGCTGTTGTAGAACTACAAGTCCCATGAGGCATAGCAAGACTGACAGCCACAAACATATCACCCAGAGGCAGAGGCATGATGGGACTTGTAGTTTTGCAACAGCTGGAGGTCCGCTAATTGCATATCCCTGGTATAGAAGAATAAGAAATGGCTGATTTAGGGTTCTCCATCGACCGGCTTCCTCCACTTTGGACGGACAGCAAAGGACCACTTGTAAATTTGTAGACTCAGTCTGCTTACTGAGCCTACGAGATAGATCAATGCTCTGGACCAATGTGGTCCTGGAGCTAGGAACTCAGCAACACACACACCCTGGCCAGGAGGGCCACACACAGGGTGGTGGGACGACTGCCCAGGTGGAAGGCACAGGGCGGCAACGACGACAACCAATGGCGTCTGCGCCTTAAAGCGGATGTGCCACGGGGAAAAAATATTAAAAGCCAGCAGCTACAAATACTGCAGCTGCTGACTTAATATTAGGACACTTACCTGTCCTGGAGTCCAGCGCTGATCGCAGCAGAGCACGAGCGATCGCTCGTCTCTCTGCTGCTCCCCCCGCCATCCACGCTGAGGGAACCAGGAAGTGAAGCGCTGCGGCTTCACTGCCCGGTTCCCTACGGCGCATGCGCGAGTCGCGCTGCACCCGCCGATTGGCTCACACGCTGTGTGCTGGGAGCCGAGTGTTCCCAGCACACAACGGGCGACAGACGGGAAGTCAGAAAAACCCGTCTTTTGCCCGTAGCGTGTGGCCGGAAGTGGGTGCAAATACCTGTCTTTAGACAGGTATCTGCACCCCCCTCCCCCTGAAAGGTGTCAAATGTGACACCGGAGGGGGGAGGGTTCCGATCAGCGGGACTCCACTTTAGGGTGGAGAACCGCTTTAAATACCCCTCCCCAGCATGCACAGCGAGGCGATCAACCCTCCTGATTGGCTGCCGAGGAGAAGTATCCACACGACCCTGATTCCACTGCCGCCACCTACCGTCTGGGCGTGACTGAACTCCCCAGATGGCAGCATAGGCGCCCAGTACAACCAAGGCTGGAACAGAGGCCTTAACTTTAGCCAAATTAACCTGGTCAGAGTCAACTAACTCTCTGACCCCCTTCTAAATTTACAATAGCACCTGCCATAAAAGTAGCCAGGCGCTACATACTATACACCAGTTTTTTTTTCCCGTTCAACCAGTGAGTTGAATGGAAAAAAAGACCTGATTCCCCATCCCACATTCGTTGTGCCATTGTGTTCTGATTACGGGGTAACTTTGAGCATCATGTTAGGTAAGCGATTGAGCAATGTCATCCAGGGTGGGTGGTGTTGTCTTATATAGCTATCAGGCCTAGGATAGGATAGGATTTGAAGTCATCTGAGCCTATACACGTCGAGCCAGGGGCTCAAGATTTTAAAGGGAGTTTTGTGTCTATCGTGCAATTGAGCAGTCAGATTTTCCATTCTCCTGGGATGAAACATTTCCCTGGCCTATTCAACAACTGATGGGCTGATTGGAAATCTTCAGTGGAGGCGTATCACCTGATGGGCTGATAATAAAAAGAAGCAGAGGAGACGCTTCTGGGAAAATGGATTCCAGTAGAGATAAAAGGGAAATTTCGTAGATTTACAAAATATTATATAATTTTACTATAATCTGGTGGAATATAGTAAAAATATTATTCCAGAAAGGTGGGATAGACAACGTTATTTTATGTACTGTAGAGAAGCATCTGTATCATCTGGTAAGGCGTTTAAAACTCCTTTCCTGTGCTGAAGTGGAAACACTGTTAAACACTATTTAATTTACATTGTCCCTTCTATTTCTGTATGTGGATGAAGGCACGGTAATTATTTTAATAAAAATAACAAGTACCTTTTTGCTAATCAATATACAGCTCTTTCCCAGCCTGTCTGCAGGTAAACAGTGACAAGAGGAGCGTCTAGTCCTCTGCTGCTGGTCACATGTTTAAAAAAAAAAAAAAATACAGAGTAAAAATAAATAGATTCTATCAATAAGCGGTTTTAAATTGGTATACAAATATATATTTGAAACAAAATCTTTATTAGTTTGTTGAAATAACATGGTGTGGGTGGATTTCTGCCAGTTACAGGCTGTGGTCTTAGAATAAGAGGGAGGTGAAGCCTCCATTAATCTACATGCAATATCCTCCACCCCATTGTTTTTAGCTGGTTAGTGGTCATGGAGCAGGAGGAAGGAGGGAGTGGGCTGTCATTTACCACTGTGTATATGCCCACATGTGTGACTCTATAGTCACATGGGCTGCTCAGATGTGATAGGGAGGAAATGCTTAGCATAGAAACTCACTGACTCACTCACAGCTGCAAAATCCCTAGCTGAATTGGGGACATGGACAGAAGGTAGATATAGAGAACAGCAGCATTTTTATAGCACTGATCTCTGTATAAATGCCAAGGGTCCCAAAAAAGTGTCAAAAGTCTCCGATCTGTCCATTGCAGATGACCACCATTATTAGTAAAAAAAATTAATAAATAATAAAAATGCCATTTAAATGTCAGTTAAAGCGACACAGTACCAAATTGTAAAAAGTGCTCTGGTCAGGAAGGGGGTAAAATCTTCCTGGGGGTGAAGTGGTTAACAGAACAGAACTGCATTTACCTAACAGCAGGACCGATCCTAGGCAGGGTGCTTTGCACCGAGGCGCTTGCAGAGGTGGGGGCGCCGAAGGTCCAGAGTTCTCCCCTCCCTCATTCTCTCCTTGTTTGTGTCCATCCAGAACTAGTGTTCTGAGCATAGATATGTGTCTGTCCAGAACTGATGTGTTAGCATAGGGCAGCCCATCCAGCCTGGCAGCGCTCGGGGGAGGGGCCGCTCCTCTTCCTGACACAAGGGTTCTAGTTTTCAGTGGCTGCTGAGTGCTGATGTGCAGGAATGAATTCCTCACACTGGGAGTCTTGGATCCCGCACTGTCTCCACCAACTCCAGTTGGAATGCATCCCACTCCCATCTCTATCTCGGGCTGCACAGCGAGAGAACCAAGGTGAGTCGCAGTGTTCTGTGTGCTGGGGGGTGGCAACCCCAGCATCCCTTTACATGTGCTCTGGGTTGCCCCTGCTCTAGATGTTTTATGGCATGATAGATTGCATAGGATACACATCCCCTGCCCATTCCTGTGCCTCAGTATTGCATCTACAGACGTGATGTATAATGAGATATATCAAGAGCCCTTTCACACTGACAGTGCTGGGGCATCGGCGGTAAAGCTAGTTTTAGCGGCGCTTTACTGTAATTTTAAAGGTACATTTAACCCCCACTAGCGGCCAAATAAAGGGTTCAAAGGCGCCATTGCCAAAGCTCTTTGCAGGCACCACTCCTAAAGCACCTCAAAGAAGCTACTTGCAGGAATTTTTTTGATGTCCTGCCAGCGGCACTGCCCCGGGGTGAAAGCACTCGGGCTCTCCCACTGGGATTGCAGATTAGGCTTTTTTCAGGCGCTATTTTTAACGCTAAAGTGCCTGAAAAATGCCTTCAGTGTGAAAGGGCAATGGACCATCTCCTGTACCATGTCTGCAGTCTCTGTCTCCTGTACTATGTCTGCGGTCTCTGGCCATCTCCTATATCATGTCTGCAGTCTCTGACCGTCTCCTGTACGATGTCTGCAGTCTTTGACTGTCTCTTGTATTATGTCTGTAGTCTCTGACCATCTCCTGTACTATGTCTGCCGTCTCTGACCATCTCCTGTACTATGTCTGCAGTCTCTGACCATCTCCTGTACTATGTTTGCAGTCTCTGATCATCTCCTATACTATGTCTGCAGTCTCTGATCATCTCCTGTACTATGTCTGCAGTCTCTGACTGTCTCCTGTACTACGTCTGTGGTCTCTGACCGTCTTCTGTACCATGTCTGCAGTCGCTAACCATCTCCTGTATCATGTCTGTAGTATGTCTTTAGTCTGTCAGTCTATCGTGTCTGTAGTATGTCCCCCCCCTCCAGGTCCCAATAAAGTACTATGCCTCTCTTCCTGTATTTTTTTTATTGTTAAGAGATTGTGTAAGGATCCCAGGTTGATGAAGACTTTGTGGGGGGGCATCTCTGTGGTTGAGTCATCGCCATAGAAACATTTGTAAGGGGGAGGAGTTAGTAAAATGACCATGCCCATGTAGGAGGCACCAGAAATATTTCTGCACCCAGGTGCATGTGACCCTAGGATCGACCCTGCCTAACAGTATATAAAGATAGTCCTAATTTGCTATAACAGTCCCAATTTTGAACGACAAAAACAAAACAAAAAACATTGGCTGGCAAAGTTGGGGCCCTTGAAAGAGAACAAAACAGTTCCCAGCAGAGAACAGATCAACTTGTATGATGTAAGTCTCTTACCAGTCTAAGGGCATCATCTTCTGGGTCTCTGGACATGTGCTCTGTATCAGTAAAAGTCAAGTTCAAGTCAGACAGGGATATAAGTTGCTGTGATTGCTCGCTTTCATTCCTGCTGAGACAGTCCCTCTTTTCCTTCCTTAAAAATGGTGAGAGTGCTTCCTAGTACAGTCTTTGTAATCCAAAGGGGCACTGGATTGTTCTAAAATAAAGGGGGGTTAAAGGGGTTGTAAACCCTCCTGTTTTTTCACCTTAATGCATCCTATGAAATAAAATGGCGGGCCCTAATCCTGACAGACTTTTCACCTCAGAACTTTACCTCAGGACACTTCTCCTCCTGCACATTACTTTCCTGTCACAAATTAGTACTCCTGTCCTGCCATTTTCAGCCACTAGGCCTCACTCTGAATAAGTCCTAGTAGTTTCTGTAATTGCTTGTACTTGGTGGTAGTTGACTGCGTAGTTACTAGGCCCAAGGCCTGCAGAACTTCTCCCCGGGGGGGGGCTAGTAGTTTAACAGCTTGTACTTGGTGATGGACTACTGATCCCAGATAGCCCAACCTGAAAATCCTGCGCCCTCAGGTGACATCGATTGGACACACTTCCCCACAGGACTGATCCAGGACATCTCATCACTGGCCTTATAATGACAAAGCTCCCACACAGACTCCCTGTGGTACACTCACCGAACCTTTTCCCCGTCCTTAGTCCATGATGGAGGATTTTATCTGGACGTATGTTCCAACAGTCTCCAGCCACTCTCCCAGGCTCCTCCGCCGGCCCTCACCCCCCCCCCCCAGATGGGGGTAGAGCCCCCGCCACTGTCTAGTACTCCATCCTCCACTTCTCCCGGCCGACAATGCTCCCCAGTGGCATGTTACCTCAGCTTATATAGGAGGCCCGCCCCCTGCCAATTCCAAGTGGGGATTGGTCAAAGCTCCCACACAAGCTGCCTGCCACTCCAGTCCCAGGCCCTGCCTCCTTCTCTGTACATTCTCCCCAGAGACAGGGGAGGCTCCCCAGAACTAGAGCACAGGTGGCCTCACCCACTGCTACACTAACCACTCTCAGCCCCAGGATCAAAACAAGCAAGCCCAGCCTGAAGCATAGGCCTGCCTAAATTTTACCTGTGCTGACAGTTTACCTCACAAAAAAATCCTATTCTAGAACCTACCTATGGTAAAGGGTGCTACATATGGGCATAACAAATTGACCATACTTCTCATTTAACGCATTTTACCAAAGTTCTAAATTCCTTTGCTTACATAATGCTATCAATGTGTTAGTTTACACATATGGACATAATATTCATTCTTTATCAATGAAATATCATGATATGGTATTTTGATTTGTTGCTTGTAGAGCGTGAATGTGAAACATGTGACCTACCTTACTAACTTTTGAATTAACTGACAAATAGCAAGGTGTGCATTTTACTTGAATGGCTAATTCATAGTGGATTGTTTTATTGCAGTGTTAGTGCCATTAGTTATGTGGTTAAGACAGTGTTTTATAATACTTCACTGCTAAAAGGCATTATAAACCTTGTTCTTTTCACCTGCATAGGATGTACATTGATCATGTAGGTTTATGGTGTCATTTGTTGGTCTTTATGGACAGTCTATATGGTAAAGTAAATAGCTCCTTGTAATGGGTTTCAGGATCTAAGAGACTGCACACTGACCCATGGTACTTTAGTGAATAAATGTATTCCAGACAGCTTTTGTAGTTAAAGCAGGGATTCACCCTAAAAAAAAAAAAATTCTTTGTCTACCATGCCATCCAGCATACTAGCGTCAGCTACAGTATGCCTTTATTTTTATTTGTTTCGCTGTACTCACAGTTTAATCCATTAGTTTAGTTTCAGACTCCCGCGGGTAGTAGGCGTTCCTATGAAGAGGGGAACATGATTGACGGCCGGCTATGGCGCGTCACGCGTTCCGAAAATAGCCGAAATAGGACTCGGCTCTTCACGGCGCCTGCGCAGTCAGCTCCTAGTCTGTGCGCAGGCGCCGTATAGCGCCGTGAAGAGCCGAGTCCTACTCCGGCTATTTTCAGAACGCGTGACGCGCCATAGCCGGCCGTCAATCATGTTCCCCTCTTCATAGGAACGCCTTTCCCCGCGGGAGTCTGAAACAAAACTAATGGATTAAACTGTGAGTACAGCGCAAAAAATAAAAAATAAAGGCATACTGTAGCTGACGCTAGTATGCTGGATGGCATGGTAGAAAGTTGTTTTTTAGGGTGAACCTCCGCTTTAAGCCTTTAACACAGTCTTCACCTGATGGTGCCTGCTAGGGATAAGTCAAACTTACCTGAGTTAGGTTTGAGGCAGGTTTGGCGAACACAAGTAAAGTTCCTGTGCTGAATTTGAACCCAATGAAGGTAATGGAAGCCAAACCTGGATTAGGTTGAAGATGAGGTGGCACTGATGAGGTGGCATTGATGGGCACTGATGATGGGCACTAATAGGCGGCACGGATGGGCACTGATAGGCGGCATGGATGGGCACTGTTAGGCGACATGGATGGGTACTGATAGGTAGCACAGATGGGCATGGATGGGCACTGATAGGTAGCACTAATGTACTGTAATGTGTTGTACTAATGGATGCCAATCAGTGCCAAACAAAAATGCCTGCCAATCAGTGATGCCCATTGTGGGCACTGATTGGCATCCATTGTGGGCACTGATTGGCATCCATTATTAATTTCTGATTGTCATCTCTGGTGGTCTAGGGTGGCATACCTGTGGTGGGCATCCCTGGTGGTCTAGTGGCATCCCTGGTGGTCCAGTGTGGGCATCCTCGGGGGGGGGCTGCGCTGATAATTGATCAGCACAAACCCCCCCTTTAGAGTAGCAGCCGATCGGCTCTCCTCTACTCATGTCTGACAGACGCGAGTGAGGAAAAGCCAATTACCGGCTTTTCCTGTTTACATCGTGATCAGTCGTGATTGGACACGGCTGATCACGTGGTAAAGAGTCTCCGCCAGACTCACGTGATCGCCGTGATGCGCCGTGATACATCATAAGACGTCTGGTCAGGATATTGAAACCACTTTGCCGCCGTCGTTTTGTAATAGGGCGGGCGGCAAGTGGTTAAATAATATAGACAAATGCAGTTCAAAACAACAATAGAAAAATAGATCATAAATACAACCTCAACCCTCCAGTAACTTAAAAATGACAACATTGCTATAGATACCCACCTCAGTCTTTACCACACACAACCACTAAGCCAAACTGATAGACATCTACTTATGTAAACACCTAGTAATTACGGTTAGCCACCTGGCAAAATAATTCAAAAAAGTATAATAGTGCCAGTGGCAGTGCAGAGGTCAGTGGTAATCACCACATAAAGGTTCTTTAATGTTGTGAAATGTTGGCATGAAGCCCTAGTTAGCTCCTCTGCTCCTCAGTCGGATAATTGCACATCCCTTTCACCGAATAGTTCAGATAATCAGAACATTACAGCTGTTCATTCGGCCTTCAAAGTACAGACCGAGAAGGTCACTCATATAGATACTCATTAAAGTTCAAAGCAACACATAGAGGAAGATGTAAACAGCGGCAAAGATAGAAGCTCAGCAAGACAGCAGGATTGGGCAGCCACGTGGCATTGCTAGTAGCATACTGCTCATAGTCCATACAGTCAAGTAGGGCAAGAATCTTCTGATAAGTCCAATGAAAATGAATACTCCCTTTTCTTAAGCTGTGCCATTTTACAATCATTACAAAGCAACTTACACACCACCACGCTTGTGCAGCCGCATAGCGGCCATCTTTGTTGCTGGAGGCCCGATCTGCTGCCATTTGTCACGTCGAATATATGCCGATTCCTTTGCAAGCATGTGAGTGCATTTTTTATGTACCGTAATATTTGGTTGTTAATGGTATCACGCTATTGAAATACTTTTATCATTTATATCTAGCTCGTTACTGCCCGGGAACGGGTGTGTAAGCCTACCACTGCCGCTGGGTTGGCTGCCATCCTTAAAGGGAACCCTTCTACCTGCCTAGGATTTTGAACTGGAACTGTAAATAGAGCAATTGTTGACCAATTTTATTAGGGGGTCACACTCCATCTGGTAAGCAGTGCATGAGAGTGAAGGCTGTCACCTGGTTTTCATGAAGATTTCTATTTCCATCATAGTTGTGGGATCTCAAAAATTAATACTTTTGATTCTATCTGGGCTTTGTTTGACCAGCATTGATTTTTCATTACATGGACTAGTAAAGTTTAAAGTAAATACATTAGATCACTTAAGTGCTACACTGTTGTTTATCATTCCAAAGACCCCCCCCCCCCCCATTTCCACCCCTATCTCCAACCCACCCCCAACTCTCTAAATATGTATTAGGTGATCTGTGCTCTACCTTCAATAAGGAAGGTATGGGGGTGGAAGCTCCTTTCCTCCCTCTCCCCCTTAGGCTTCTTAGGGTATACAACATATATAATAATCAGTGATTTTTAAATTGCTGAAAAGAAAACAAAGCAATTGCCTTACACTTCATCAGACTGGAAAAACATTCTCTGTACTGTACTTACCGTATTTATCGGCGTATACCGCGCACTTTTTTGCCCTGAAAATTATGGCAAAATCGTGGGTGCGCGATATACGCCGATACCCGCTTTCCCGCCACCGAGTTTTAATACTGCGCCGACATATACCGAGCGCAGTACATTCGTGTATAGTCGGGCAGTCTCGGCTTCTTCCGCGCTCACGTCCTGGACATACAGGACGTGAGCGCGACGGTAGCCGAGCCTGCCCGAGTGTACTGCGCTCTGTATATGCCGGCGCAGTATTCAAACTCGGCGCGGGAAACGAGTGGGGAGGACGCGAGGATGCCGCAGAAGGACGCCGGACCCGACAAAGAGGACACCCAAAGAGGACACCTGAAGCCGCAGACGGACGCCGGACCCGACGAGGCCGCCGATGGACGCCGCGCAAGACACCAAAACTGTAAGTACAAAAACTCTTTTTTCCACAGGAATGGGGGCAACTTTAGGGGTGCGCGCTATACGTGGGAGAGCGCTATACCCCGATAAATACGGTATCTAAAATGAAACTGCATTGAATTAAACTTCTGTGTCTTGTTGAAGAGTTTAGCTGCCTGTGGATGGTAGAATTATAAAGTAAAGAATAAGGCGCTATACATGTTCATGTAAAAAACTGGCACAAAGAAAAACACTGCATCAAACTTAAATGTGCACATTAATGAAAAAATAAGCAAGCATAAAGTCCATAAGTGAATAAATCTCAACACCAGAATGGAATGCTCTGAGATAAAACTTCTAGATCTTCCACCATGAGTGCCAGGGATGGACTGGCCAGGAGTTTCCCGGTGGGCCAATGGCTCAGTGGGCCAGCTTCAATGACAGCGGACCGCCCCCCTCCGCTCCTCTGTCTCTTCCTCCCCGCAGCGCTCACCTCCTCTCCCTCCCTGCAGCGCTCACCTGGGGGGAACAGAGAAGCAGGGGGAGGATCAGAGGAGCAGGGGGGACCAGAAGGAGCACAGGGGAGGGGACAGACAGCTGACTCTACAGCTATGGCCTGGGAGTTACTCACTTCTGCCTAATCTTTTCCCATGGGGGGGAACCAAACTGATTATTTCCCCCGGGTGAAATAATGTCTAGCCTCCCCACTGGTACTGCCTATAAGAGTACAAGGACCAGCCGTTCTACTCTAATAAAGTAGAACGGCTAGTGGCTAGTGAAGGGGGAGAGAGGGCTTTGGTGGCTCGGGGGGGGGGGGGGGCGTTTAGTTGTCCGGCCACCATGGGAGAGACCTGTCAAAGTGGGCCAGTCTGGATGAATTCCAGGGCCAAATTGTTGTCCCAGTCCAGCCCTGATGAGTTCTCAGTATGAAGATGGCCACTCACCAGAGCTGTTTGAACCCTTTTTACAGGACGGTCAAAAAACGATTTGGGAACACCAGATTGGTTCCGCTAATGCCATAAATCCACTCCAATGGCCATTTAGGAAGGGGCTAGAATGTAAAAAATTACTCCACAGGAGACACGGATAAAAGTTTCAATGTGTAGTAATAAAAAAAATCTGCCATTTCCAGGTCCATATTGGATACCCCACATCAGGCTTTGCCCTTCGGAGCGGGACGTGGAACGCACGCCACCCCCAGGGATTAGCTGACTCGCACGCACTGTTTACACCCAGTGCCAGGCCAGGCACTACAACATGTGAGTGTAACTGCTATTATTGCTGCTGTTTTTACTTTAATAAAAAATTACTGCACTATAAGACTTTTATCTGTGTCTCATGTGGAGTCATTATTTTGCATTCTAGCCCCTTCCTGTGTGGCCATTGGAGTGGATTTATGCCATTAGCGGAACCAATCTGGTGTTCCCAAAGCGTTTTTTTTTACCGTCCTGTAAAAAGGGGTCAAACAGCTCTGGTGAGTGGTCATCTTCATACTGAGCACTCATGGTGGAAGATCTAGAAGTTTTATCTCAGAGCATTCCGTTCTGGTGTTGAGATTTATTCTCTTATGGACTTTATGCTTGCTTATTTTTTCA
The DNA here is from genome assembly GCF_905171775.1 of Rana temporaria. Taxonomy (NCBI): domain Eukaryota; kingdom Metazoa; phylum Chordata; class Amphibia; order Anura; family Ranidae; genus Rana; species Rana temporaria. The sequence continues at coordinate 400,469,269 of NC_053489.1, read as the reverse complement.
TTAATGTGCACATTTAAGTTTGATGCAGTGTTTTTCTTTGTGCCAGTTTTTTACATGAACATGTATAGCGCCTTATTCTTTACTTTATAATTCTACATGTGCACATTTAAAGCGGTGTTCCAGCCGAACCTTTTTTTTTTTCAAGTCAGCAGCTACAAACACTGCAGCTGCTGACTTTTAATAAGGACACTTACCTGTCCAGGGAGGCCGCAACGTCGCCCCCCCAAGGCCGATCTGTCCATCGGAACGGGTCTTGTCACCCCCATTCAAACTAAGGCTGCACTGCCCGTTGTCCTACTGCGCATGCGCGAGTCACGCGGCGCTATGTGAATGATTGGCTGTATTTTGGGACACACACAGGTCCCAGAAGACAGCACGCCCCATTTCCCAGGAGACAACGCGAGAGAGGACGAGAACGAGGAGCTCCACGGAGAAGGAAGTGGCAAATTAGGACGACTGCCTAGCAACAGGCGTTTCTGGTAAGTAAAACATTTTTTTTTTTTTCAAATTTAAAAAAAAAAAAATTAAAGGGGTGTGTTAATGATACATTTTTTTTTTAGGGTGGACCTCTACTTTAAGATTGATGCAGTGTTTTCTTTGTGCTGTTTTTTTACATTAACGTGTATAGCGCCTTATTTTTTACTTTATAATTCTACACAGTTTAGTGATTTGTTCACTTTAAAGGGGGAAGCTGTTGGTTTATATGTTCTTATGCCCAAAAGGCCCTTTTTTTTGGTATATAATTTTGCCTGTGGATGGTGCTGAGTCAACAGGTGACAATACCGTCTGGGTCTATGGAGGTATGCCAATGCATTAAGCTGCAATTTAAACAGAATGCAAAGTAAAAAAAAATGGGTTACTGCAAACACTCACCACAGTGAGGTGATTGGTGGTTCTATTTGTTTTGAATACATGTTAATGACCTGTGTTGCCTTAAAGGAGTTGTAAAGGTAAAAGTTTTTTTACCTTAATGCATCCTATGCATTAAGGTAAAAAAACATCTGACAGCACCGCCCCCCCCCCCCCCGAGCCCCCGTTTTACTTACCTCACCGTTCGAAAGTCCCGGGCGCGTGCTTGTCATCCTGCTCGGTTCCCAGCCTGGCCGTTGATTGGCTAGGCTGGGCGGATTGATAGCAGCGCAGCCATTGGCTGGCGCTGCTGTCAATCACAGCGGATGACGCGGCGCACCGGGGGGCGGGGCCGAGTGATACAGTCGGCGGCTATGGCCGCTGCTGTATCACGGGAGCGCGCTCGCAAAAGCTTTCCACCATGCGAGGGAGCTCGCATGAACGTGGAAAGCTTTTGCGAGGAGGAGCCGAGACAGCCGCCGAGGGACCCCAGAAGACACGGATCCGGGTCACTCTGTGCAAAACGGTCTGCACAGTGGAGGTAAGTATAACATGTATGTTATTTAAAAAAAAAAATAATTGTACCTTTAGTGTTCCTTTAAAGTGATGAATGGGCTTTTTAGCACAACAAATGTTCAACACGCATGCTTAAAGGCAGTGCACTGGAGCGAACAGACCTTATGCCGCGTACACACGATCATTTTTCGGGTTGTAAAAAACAACGTTTTTTAAAAATGTCATTTAAAACGATCGTGTGTGGGCTTCAGAGCATTTTTCGGGTTCTGAAAAACAGGCAATTTTTTTTCCGAACATGCTCTGTTTTTTAACGATGTTTTAAACAATGTCGTTTTTCGGGTTGTAAAAAATGATCCTGTGTGGGCTTTAACGACGTGAAAAACCCGCGCATGCTCAGAAGCAGGAGCACTCGTTCTGGTAAAACAACCATTCGTAATGGAGTAAGCACATTCATCACGCTGTAACAGACAGAAAAGCGTGAATTGTCTTTTACTTACACAAAATCAGCTAAAGCAGCCCAAAGGGTGGTGCCGTCCGAATGGAACTTCCCCTTTATAGTGCCGTCGTATGTGTTGTACGTCACCGCGCTTTGCTAGAGCATTTTGTTTTAACGATCAAGTGTAGGCAAGGCCGTTTTAATGATGAAGTTGAAAAAACCTTTGTTTTTTCTCCAGCCTGAAAATCAAGTATTTTACATGCTTAATTTCAATATTTTTATTTCCATAAATGATTCCTCCTTTCTTCTGGGAATGGCTAATTAATGTCTGTGCTGGCACCTCACTTCACCTCCTTTTTTTTTTTTTTTGAAAATTCTTTTTATTGATTTTTTGAGCACAAAAAAACAGCCATTCACACCAGATAGGCAACATGCCTACCTAGACACAGGCCACGCAGGGCCGACACACCCAACAACAACAATTACAGTTGACTGACGTATACCCTCCCCCCACCCCCCACCCCTGACCCCAACCTTGACCAACCACCCTCTCATAGCAGTCCAACGTAGAAACACCTTGTGAAATCCAAAAAGTATAGTGCCCGCAGGCCTCCCCAGCTCAATAGATATAGAAACATGTCATATTCAAATACTAAAAAATCAGGTGTATAGATCGCTGTATATCATCATTGATTAGCGTAGACTCTAAGGCAGTGGCGGGGCCCTCAACGAGTCAGGCCACAGTTCTAACCCACCGTATCTGATGAGTCCAACCATGCCTGCCAAACCCTCTTGAATTTCTTATCACAACCCCTCGAACTATAGGTGGCCTTGTACATGTGTATTACAGAGTTAATCAGTCCCTTCCAAAAAGATAACGTAGGGGCATTGGAGTTTTTCCATTTCAGTAGAATAGCCTTCCTGCCATAAAACAACCCAATATTTAAAAGGGTACGGTGTGCTAAGGAGGGAACTACCTCCTCAACCAACCCGATGAGGCAGACCTTAGCAGTTAGAGGAACTGGGACACTCAGTACTCCCGACAGACACTCAACCACCCCTGCCCAAAAGTTCTGAACTTGAGGACATGTCCAGAAGATATGCTCCGAGCCCGCTGGGGTATAATTGCACCGCCAACACTGACCAGTACTGGCGGGGTAAATACGTGATAACCTGGCTGGGGTATAGTAAATGCGATGTAAAAATTTAAATTGGATTAGACAATCCCGACCCGAGACCAGGTGTTTGAAGGGATGGTCCCACATGTCGTCCCAGTCTTCCCCTTGAATGTCGGGGATCTCACTCTCCCATCTCTCCCTACACCTAGACACCCCAATAGGGGTTTTTGTAAACATGGCCTTATACGCTGTGGACAGGGTTTTAGATAAATCCTCCGTAGTTAATAAATTCTCCAGCGCCGAGGGAAGAGATTCCACCCTACGGCTCTCGAACTGGGCCTGAAAAGCATGGCGCAGCTGTAAGTATCTAAAGAAGAAGGAGTTCGGTAGATTATGCCTGGTCTTTAGCTGGTCAAATGAGATCAAGTCTCCCTCTCTAGTAACATGTTCCAGCAGTTTGACCCCCCCACAGGCCCAGATCATTGGGTCTGGGAGAGAGCAAAACTCCGGTAAATTTGGGTTCAACCACAGAGGTGCCGAGGGCGAGACTCCCAAATACGAGGGCGAGACCATGGGGGTAGCAACCTCCCATGCCCTAATGGTAGCCCTCATAGTGGTTGTTAACGGTAGGGTAGATTTTGGGCCTCTGTATAGAGCCAACCTCAGACTTTCATAGGACCCCAACAGTGCCGCCTCCAATATAGTGGCCGTGTCCCCCTCGTCTGCCAGCAACCAGCGCCTGGCAAAAACCATCTGGCCAGCCAGATAATATTTCTGCCAATCCGGGAGTGCCAGCCCCCCCTGACCCCAAGGTTCTTGGAGGACCTTAACACCTATTCGAGGAGACTGAGGCGACCAAATAAAAGACCCAATTATACCGTTCAGTGATGTAAAGAACGATTTGGGAACCCACATCGGGGAGTGACGCAGAAAGTATAGGAGAACTGGTAAAAATTTCATTTTAAGCAGGTTGACTCTTCCAAGCAGCGAAAGGGGCAATTTCTTCCAGGCCTGAACCCGTTGTTTCAGAGTAACCACTAGCGGGAGAAGATTTAAAGTCATATAGTCGGTAATATTGGCAGTAATTTTAACCCCCAGATACGTAATAGAGGACACCCACTGCAGCGGTAGCGCATCGTCCCGCTGCATCTGGGCCTCGGGACCTAGAGGTAATATAGAGGACTTGTTCCAGTTCACACGCAGGCCCGAAAAGGAGGCAAACGTGTCCAGAACCTGTAAGGCTGCTTTAAGCGACACCCCCGGATCCCTAAGGAATAGTAGCAGGTCGTCTGCATAAAGCGCCACACTTTCTACAATCGTTCCAATTCGGATCCCCCCCTCCTCCCCCGATTTTCTAAGTGCCCTGGCTATAGGCTCCATCATTAACGCAAAAAGGAAGGGGGAAAGCGGGCATCCCTGCCTTGTACCCCGACCAATTTGGAAGAATGGGGATATCTCAAAACCCATCCGAACAGCCGTTCGAGGGTTGGCATATAGCAACTTAATCCACTTACGATAACCAGGACCGAACCCCATTTCCTCCAATACTTTGTGCATGTACTGCCAATCTACGGAATCAAAGGCTTTTTCAATGTCAATGGACACAATCACTTTACCCGGGCACTCAGCATTATCCAATTGGATATGCGTGAATAACCTTCTCAAGTTTGTGTCCGTTGACATACCCGGCATGAACCCCGTTTGGTCAACCTCCACTAGGGTCGAAATGACTCCAGCCAATCTCGACGCCAAGACCTTAGTAAGGATCTTGAGGTCCATGTTGAGTAGAGCAATCGGCCTATAGGATGAGCACTCCATCGGGTCCTTGCCTGGTTTTAAAAGGAGCACCATGTACGCCTCCATCATGGACTCAGGCAAGGCCCCCGATTCCCAGCAGTGCCTAAAGAGCCGGTTCAGTCTAGGCGCCAATTGAGACTTATAGGTCCTGTAGAAATCCGCCGGGAACCCATCAGGCCCCGGCGCCTTCTGCGGAGGAAACGCCTGCATTGCTGCTTCTATCTCTAGAACCGAGATGGGCCTATCTAAGGATTCAGCATCCTCGTCCGACAGGTGGGGCAAGGCTACCTCCCTCAACAACTCGTCCAACCCAGCAGAGTCATACGCCGAGATGGGCGAGTATAGAGCTGAGTAGTACCTCACAAATTCGTCTAAAACTTCCGCGGGATCTGTAACCAAGGCCCCTCCCCTCCCCCTCACTACAGGTACACTGACTGTCGTTTTTGGGTCTGCAGCTAGATTAGCTAGAAGCTTACCGTTTTTGTCCCCTTCTGCAAAAATAGTCTCCGCCCTACTTTTCACCTCAGTATGGGCTAAGTCCGAAAAATGTAGGGCAACTGCACGCCTAGCCTCCAGTAGGGACACATAGTTGGCCTCCGAGGGAGAGTCTGCATGTGTTTTAGCACTCTCCCGCTCTTTGGCCGTCAGGAGTTCACATTCCCGATTATGGTCCCCCCTGGCTGCTTTAATGGCCGAGATACACTCCCCCCTGGTCGCTGCCTTGAACGCATCCCAGACCACCGGGGGTTCAGCCGAACCCTCGTTGGTCTCCCAATACGTAGCCATGGAAGTTTTAAGGTGTTCTAGTACCTGATCCTCTACCAACCAACCCGGCGATAGTCTCCAGCCCCCCTTCGTCCCCCGGTCCGGGAAGGCCAAGGTGGCCATTAGAGGGTTATGATCCGAGGGGCCCCCGGCTAGATATTCCATCATGCATACATTTTGTAGGATAGGGGCATTGCCAAACGCTAAGTCTATCCTAGCCGACGACCTATGCGTAGTGGATAAGTGAGAGTAGGAGACGACATCCGGATGTTTCCACCTCCATAGTTCCGTCATTCCCGCCACCGAGACCCAAGAGCTGAGATCCCCCGAGGCCGTCCTAGCAGCATTGGAGGAGTCCAGCACCGGATCAAGGATGGCATTAAAGTCTCCCATGAACAATGTCGGAACATGGAGATACGGACCCAGTGTCACCAGCAGGTCATACAACAATTTAGATTGGAAGGGAGGAGGCACATATACATTTACCAATAAAAGCTTATGAACCGATAAATTCAAGAGGAGGGCCACGTATCGTCCCCCAGGGTCAGTGAATACCTGGTGAACTACACACTGCACGGCCTTGCTAATCAGGATTGAAACCCCCCTAGAATATGTGGAATAGGTGGAGTGAACCGCCCTTTGTATCCAGGTCTTACGCATTGCTAGGATCTTACTACCCTCCAGATGTGTCTCCTGAAGGAGAACAATATGTGGCCTGACTTGTTTGAGGTATTGAAATACCGCCGCCCTCTTGAACCTATTATTCAAACCTCTGACATTCCATGACAGTATCTTAATTCTACTATCCATTACCTATTGTAAAATTATACATTCTCAAAGACATGACCATTGAATAGGAAAAAATGAGCCAGAGAAACCTGCAGCAGGTCAAATAGTCTGTGTAGTTCAAAGGTGCAAAAAACAAAAAAGGTCCCATGGTGTTGGTCAAAAACCCTCCCCCCCCCCCCCCTGCCATTATACCAGAAACTAAAACAAAAACTGTCCGGTATGCAGCTTCATCCCTGTAACAAACAAACCTGTCAGAGTTCCACCGTAGGTGACGATAGTTCGGCTTAGACGTGCACATAGTATAACAAAAAAAAAAAAAGAGAAAAAAGAAAACTTGTGCCCATCATCAAAGCCCCATTGGCTGATCAAATTCAGTTATATTGCGGCCTTGTGGGAGAGTATATAGAGTAAGGGCCTACTGGCCTAGTCCCATCGGGGATTCAGCCGGCTGTGACAGCAGAACATGGCACACCAAGGACTCAATCAGCGAGGTCTGGTATTAAGGATTCCCAGTAGATTTCACCCTCCTCCCCTCCCCCTCCAATAAAACTGAAAATAAAGTTTGGTAAGCAAAGAAAAAGGAAAAACGAAGAGGGGAGAATCAGCAAAACCAGCAAGAGGAGGCATCCTCGTGTGTAGAGAAGAACTGCAAAAACAGGAACACAGACCCCGACAGGGTCCTGAAGAGACCATCTAAGGTAACTATAACAATTCTGGACGAGCTGCAGACTTCACCGCGACCGATCCAACCATTCACAGGCCTCTTGCGGGTTGTCAAAGAATTTCACCGACCCCTTGAATTGCACGCGAAGACGGCTTGGATACAGCATGCTGTATTTGAGCTCTCTTTCTCTGAGTCGTCTCTTCACATCCGTGAAGGAGCGTCTGCGTCTCTGCGTCTCCGCCGAGAAGTCTGGGAAAAGCATGATCCTTGCGTTGTCATACCTTAGCTCCTTCTGTTTCCTCGCTTCAGCCAGCAGCATGTCACGGTCTCTATAGTTGAGAAACCGGACCAGGAACGGTCTGGGAGGGGCACCCGATGGCCGAGCAGCAGTGGGTACTCTATGAGCCCGTTCAACCACATAAGTGGGAGGGAGATCCCCCAGACCGAGCAGGGACTTGAAGAAGCCCTCAGCAAAGGCGGCCGTTGACATTCCCTCTGCTCCCTCAGGCAGGCCTACCACGCGGATGTTATTGCGTCGTTGCCTGTCTTCCGCATCGTCCGCACGGTGTTGTAGGGACCGGACCATGTCATGCAGCTCCGCAAGTTGAGAGACATGTGTATGGGAGATATCCTCTACCCCCGAGATACGGTCCTCAGCAGCGGTCAGCCTACCCCTGATCTTGTCCAGATCATGGCGGATGAGGTTACATTCAGTCGCCAGACTGTCCATGCGACTCACCAGTTCAGTCTTTGAGGCCGCTATGGCTTCCAGGATGGGACCCGTGATCGCAGCTGCGTCCACCTCAACCTCCTGCGAGACAGGGGGTGACCCCTCGGGTGCTGGCATCAGAGCGTCTTGTTGCAGCGCCATCTTGCCTGGGAGAGAAGAGGCGCGCTGAGCGGAGGAGCTGGTAATCCAGATGGCGTGGGCGGGACTAGTCGCCATGCTGCCTTGAGAGCGGAGCTGCCGTTGCTCTTTCGGAGGCTGAGATCTCTGCTTCTGCTTCTTTTTGGCGGCCGAGAAGGACATCCCCGTACTCCTCTGTGCTTCCCCCAGCCAGGCAACCTCTCTGCGGTGCTGAATGCTCGATCCGGCCGCAATAATCAGGATGTATGTATCGGATGGCAGCCGGAGCTCTGAAGAGACACGTCTAGCCTCGATCACATCCGGTCACGCCCCCCCCACTTCACCTCCTTACATACCATTCACGTAACTACTTCAAGGGGTTGTAAAGGTAAAAAGAAATTCCCTAAATAGCTTCCTTTACCTTAGTGCAGTCCTCCTTCACTTACCTCATCCTCCCATTTTGCTTTTAAATGTCCTTATTTCTTCTGAGAAATCCTCACTTCCTGTTCTTCTGTCTGTAACTACACACAGTAATGCAAGGCTTTCTCCCTGGTGTGAAGAAAGCCTCTTGAGGGGGCGAGCAGGCAAGTCAGGACACTCTCTACTTTGCAGATAGAGAAAGGAGCTGTGTGTTAGTGGGCGTCCTGACACTCCTGCTCGCCCCCTCCCCCCTCAAGAGGCTTTCTCCACACCAGGGCTGAGACACTCTGCTGTCAATCACAGACAGTGAGGAGGGGGCTCTGTGTGTTTCATAGACTTGGGAGCAAGCACGCATGAGTGTCCCCAGAGTAAGCGGCTTGCTATAGGGGGGCAGTCAGCAGGGGGAGGGGCCAGAAACATCGACGGGGGACCCAAGAATAAGAGGATCGGGGCTGCTCTGTGCAAAACCATTACACAAAGCAAGTATGTATAACATGTTTGTTACCGTATTTATCGCGGTATAACGCGCTCCCGCGTATACCGCGCACCCCTAAAGTTGCCCGAATCCTGTGGAAAAAATATTTTTTTTGTACTTACAGTTTTGGTGTCTTGCGCGGCGTCCATCGGCGGCCTCGTCGGGTCTGGCGTCCGTCTGCGGCTTCGGGTGTCCTCTTCGTCGGGTCCGGCGTCCTTCTGCGGCTTCGGGTGTCCTCTTCGTCGGGTCCGGCGTCCTTCTGCGGCTTCGGGTGTCCTCTTCGTCGGGTTTGGGGTCCGTCTGCGGCTTCGGGTGTCCTCTTCGTCGGGTCCGGCGTCCTTCTGCGGCGTCCTCGCGTCCTCCCCGCTCGTTTCCCGCGCCGAGTTTGAATACTGCGCCGACATATACAGAGCGCAGTACACTTGTGTATTGTCGGGCAGGCTCTGCAACTCTCGCGCTGACGTCCTGTATGTCCAGGACGTGAGCGCGGATGGAGCCGAGACTGGCCGACTATACCCGAGTGTACTGCGCTCGGTATATGTCGGCGCAGTATTCAAACTCGGCGCGGGAAAGCGGGTATCGACGTATACCGCGCACCCACGATTTTGCCCTGATTTTCAGGGCAAAAAAGTGCGCGGTATACGCCGATAAATACGGTATTTAAAAAAATGTGAACCTTTACAAATGCTTTAACCCTTTAAAATCAAATTTGTTGCAAGTTTATGAATAAAACAACCCAGTCAAAAAAAGCTATAAAAGTCCTAGAAATGCAGCCCACTTCTCCGGGACAGTAGCAGTTTCTATTTCATCTTTTGACCTTCTCTTAGAAACACACAGAATGGTAAGAATGCATTGTGACTTCTCTGACATTCATGTATATACAAAGCAGTCCACGTTTTTTTAACAATACAGGATTTTCCTGTTTTTTTTCTAACGTATCTTTTTTGCTTTTTTTGCAGTTCCAAACCTGCGTTGACCAATAGCAGAGGAGAAATGTTTAAAGAGCACGCTAGGAAGGGGTGTATCAGCAGAACCTCCCCTGTCTGGGTGGGTCTAAGACTTAAATTGCACTGCTGTCAGTTGCAGGCACTGTGTGTGTGCTAGCTCCAGATAAAGCCTGCTAACAGCTGTGTTAATCCATGACTTGGCTTGCAAGTACTGACTCCCCCCTATGAGGACTGCTTTTGGATGTCATACCAAATAAATGATCTAAATAGGAAACTTGTCTAAGCAAACACTCCCATCCCTGTGCTGAAGGAAGTGTTTCGTTGCAATCCACGTCTTTCAGGAAGCTCACAGTCCTGGGTGTAATTCCACAGATCTCTAGCATCGCCTTGAAATGCTGCATTTCAGTAAAATCATAGATTTCAGTGTGGAGTTGTCCCCTAGCTCCTGTGGGGTCTACACTACTGGGGAGCTGCTGAGCGGACAAGTGGTGGTGGAATTGTGCAAAGCCCTGAAGATCTCAGCCCTGGAGGTATGTGCCAGGGGGTTGGCGACTGTCCACTGGCTGGAGACCCGAAGCATTGGCATGAACACTGTCTACAGCGACTTCACTGCTCATGAGACCTATTTGCGAAAGAGGCACCATTTGATAAGAGGTAGGAGAAGTACCAAGCTGGGCAGTTGGCTGTCCGATTCTTCTAATGTATTTTTGTTATTACTTATACCTGTACCTTCACCTTTAACGTAGAACTTAAGGCAAAACTTTTAGAGTAAGACCCCTTTCACACTGGGGCCGAAATAGCGCTCGTTCTAGCAGGGCTTAAGCGATGTTTAAGCAACGCTTTTTGGCCATTAGCGGGATGCTTTTAGCCCCCGCTAGCAGCCAGAGAAGGGATTAAAAGGACTCCTGTTTTGGCACTTCCAAAGCGCATTGGAAGCGTTGCCCATTTATTTCAATACTTGCAGGACTTTTCCTAACGTCCCACTAGTGCATCGCCCCAGTGTGAAACAATTGGGCTTTCATATTCGGCTAAAACGCCTGAAAACTGCCTCATTGTGAAAGGGGTCTAATGCCGCATACACACGATCATTTTTCAGCATGTCTAAAAAACGACATTTTGCCAACTTCATCATTAAAACGATGTTGCCCACACACCATCGTTTTTAAAAAATTATCTAGCAAAGCGCGGTGACGTACAACACGTACGACGGCACTATACAGGGGAAGTTCCATTTTGCTTTAGTGCTTTAGTTGATTCCATGTTAGTAAAAGACGATTTGCGCTTTTTTGTCTGTTACAGCGTGATGAATATGCTTACCCCATTATGAACGGTAGTTTTACCAGAACGAGCGCTCCCGTGTCATAACTTGCTTCTGAGCATGCGCGGGTATTTTTCGTCGTTTTAGCCCACACACGATCATTTTTTACAACCCGAAAAATGACATAGTTTAAAACGACGTTAAAAAATGCAGCATGTTCGAATTTTTTTTTTTGTCGTTTTTCAGAACCTGAAAAATTATGTGAAGCCCACACACGATCATTTTAAATGACGTTTTCGAAAAACAACATTTTTTTCATGCTGAAAAATGATCGTGCGTACGCGGCATAAGAGAGGGTTATAACTCCTGGCAACTGTGTCCCATCGGGGAGATCACCCTTCACTTTTTGTCCCATAAGCAAAACAGGAGGTGAGAGGAAATCCTGCCAAAGTGGTTGTCACCAGAACTAGTGTCCCTATTGGAACATTTCCCCTCTATTCCTGTTCTGGTGACGACCCAAAATTTGAGGTTTTCTTTCTGTTTTGGTGATAACAGTAAACAGGACAAATTAGAGACATTGGCCCAGATTCAGGTAGCTTGGCGCATCTTTGTGCCGGCGTAGCGCATCTCATATGCGCTACGCCGACGTAACTCTGAGAGGCAAGAGCAGTATTCACAAAGCACTCGCTCCCTACGTTACGCCAGCGTAACATAAATTGGCCGGCGTAAGCCCGCCTAATTCAAAGTAGGAAGGTAGTGGGCGTGATACATTTAAATTAACCGTGACCCCATGTAAATGAAGGGCCGAACGAACGGCACATGTGACTTGTAGTACAGAAGAAGAATCATGTGCTTTTGGCCACATAGTCCTTTAAATGGGAGTGCCTGAAAAACGTGCATTAACACCGATTTTTAAAGCTCTCCCAATGAATCCTAAAATGTGCCACAAAGAAGCTCAAGTACTCTTTTTCGAGCTTCACGGAACAGGTGACAAGCGGATATGATGCTTAGGTGTCAGCAGGCTCATTGAGAGTAATTGGATTCTTCATCTTGATTGTCGGCACACGTCGGTCATCATTCAAAAAAACACTGTGAAAATAGGCACTGCACCATTAAAAAGGTGTATGTGTGTGTGTATATATATATATATATATTTGGGGTTTATTGTGTAGAATTGTATCAATGTTTATATCTGTCAGTTTGTAGTGTCTGTCACTAGGAAGAACAGAGTAGTTTTTCTGATTCCCTTGTGACATACAGTAGGTTTATTACCTGCGATCCGGCAGGAAGAATTACTATTTTTCAAACTTATTTTTAATAGGATGACAACACTGTTTGTTTAGCAGCGAAATTGTGCAGCAGTGTTGTCACCCCGTGGACTGGGTAACCTTAATACAAGCTAAGATTTCCTGCGAAGCTGAACAAGAGAAATCGCAAGATTTCCTTCCGCGTGGATGGCCACATCTGCAGTGCCAGCTATTGTATTCTTACAGCCATCACCTGTGGCTTTCAGAATACCTGAGCAGTGCTTGCATTTTGATTGGATGCAGGCGCTGTTCGGCCAAGAATTCATTGCCCTACCAACAGTGGATCACTCGTGGAACAAATTTCTGCCAATTCAGCAGGAATTGGCCAAAAGTTGATCTGTGTATGGCCAGCGATCTCTAGTCCCCATGCACACTGGTGGTTAAGCCCATAAAAGCCAGTTGTTTTAGGGTGCTCGGGAGGCACATTTGCAGCATACTGCCAGCTAAAATACGGGGCGGTTGTAGACCGCTCTGAGAGGTACTCGCATTTAGGGCCATATGCTTTTAAGGTAATATTCCCTGGACACGTCATTCTTGATTTGGGGGACTTCGTCCCTGAGATTATACTGCCCTAACACAAGTACCTCTCGGAACAGCGTACAGCTGACGCATATTTCGACCTGTCTTTATCTTGACAGGCTTCTGGCAGCAGGTTGTATGCTTCACCTCTGCCTCCTGGATGCAAGTAAACACTGAGATTTTACACTGTATGAGCTTAGAAAACCATGTGCATGAGACCCAAACCATATGAATAAAGCTGGCTGTTACAAGCTCCCCTGCCAGTGCTATGATTTGGTCACTTTTGCTGGGCAGCTTTGTTTTCAAAGCACGTGAGGGTAGGGTGACCACATTTCCAAACTACAATTCAGGGACACCCTCCCTTCCCAAAAATCAGCTTGTGCTGTAACGAATCACAGCACAGTGATTGAACACAAGAGGCGGGATTTATGATTTCTCCAATCACAAGCAGGGGGCGGGATTGTGCTCATCCAGGCATTCCCGGCCAGGACAAGTACTGTCGGTGAGTAAAGCAGTGATGTGGCGGCCTTTTTTGGGGCATTCGTTTGGCTTGGGGGGTGGCTGTGTCAGTTTCATTCCGGGACACTGTATTGTTCTGGAATGAATGTGCCCGGGACAGACCTGCAAAATGCGGGACTGTCCCGGGCAATCCGTGACACGTGGTCACCCTACATGAGTGACATTCAGAAGGAATTGCAGTGCACCGTGCATGCAGCGCAATTGTGTAAATAGGCCCTTAGGCTGGATTTACATTGTTGCGATGCAGTAACACAGAAGAGTGTGTTGGTGCACTGCAGTGCCAGTCCATCCTAATTGCAGCTTGCCAACAGATTTTCTGAATGGGTTGCCTTTAAACAACGGGCCATAACATGAGACATATTGTGCAATAATTTACTGTTTGAACCCAGCCATAAGGTGGTTCTAAAAGCTTACGTTTTTTTCTTCTTCTCTGTATTAAGGTAAAAACCTTCTGTCATCAGGATCAAACACCCCCCCAAACACTTACCTGAGCCCAATCTCGATCTAGCTCTGTGCCTGAGAGCAGTGGCTCTCTGTTTACAGGGCAGAAAGGCAGTAACGGGAGGTATTGGTTCCTGCTGCTGTCAAACCCTGTGACGGGGGAGAGGGGGGCAGGGCCGAGCTGCGCTGTATGTGTCTCTGGACACAGGTAGTGCTGCTCAGAAGCAAGCCCACACAAGTGCCCCCCATAGCAAAGGGCTTGCTATAAGGGGCACTCGTCAAAGAGAAGTGCTGACTAGTGACACTAGAAAAGGAGGATCGGGGCTGCTCTGTGCAAGGCCATTGCTCAGAGAGGTAAGTATGATGTTTTATTTTTTTAAATTAAGATTTAGAATCACTTTAATAGGATCACTGTGCTGTAACTTAAGACAATATATAAGAAATCAATATACAGGAAGAGGTTTGTTTGACTGGATTTTTGGTGGTGCCTTAGACAAGTAGTATCAGAAAAGCAAGATAAAAAAAAAGGCTTTAACACATTTTATTTTGACAACTTAAAAAAGTCGAGCAACAGAGTAATTGGCAGGTATACATTTATCGGAAACATAGGTGAAGGTAGACGGTAACTTTCATGTTATTATCCTGACATGTTTCGCCCATAAGGTCATCCTCGGGATTGATTAAAATGTCACTATTCAAAAGATAAAGAAAAATGAGTACCATAATAATGTCAACTAATACACAGTTAAAGTGGATGTAAACCTTCCATACATCCAGTAAAGTGAACAGCCTCAGATGATACAGGGATGAACCAAATCTCCCTACATAGTTTTTACATCCATATCTGCTGTCTTCACATTTTATATACTGTTTAGAAAGTTCAGATCGTGTTAGGAAATCTTCTCTTCCTGGTTAACACAGAGTGTGATGTCTGGGCATACAGCCAAGATAACTAAAATTGCTGATGGAGGAAAGGCACATACCCCCTCTCATCATAGGCAGAGACTCTCAGAGGTGTTTTGTAACAGGGCCAGCTCCCTGCTAATCGTTTTTTTTTTTTTTTTTTTAGCAACCCCCCCTGACAGAAATGTCAGGCTACTTTTATCTGATGTGTCTGAGAATTTTTTTCAGGAGTTATCTGGCTTATAACAGAGAAACGGGTCAGGAGAGAGCTATGTGAAATAGCTCTTTGAAGAAAGAAAACAAAATACTGCAGATATATGTGCCCAGCTCAAATTTCATGCATTGGGTTTACATCCACTTTAAGTTCCTAAAACGTGCAAAAACATACAGAAAAAAGGGAACAGTTATGCAATAGCGAATACAAAAATTATTTGTGTACAACATTTGCCATGGATAGTCAGTTGGTAGCTTACCCAATGTGGTCTCCCAAACGGGCCGAACTAGGGCCACGAGGCGCCACAAGGGACACAGGACAAGCCGTGTGGCCACAGAGGGCACACAGAGCCCAAACTAGAATATGTAAATTGTCCTATATTAGGTAACATCCAGGGATGAACACCAAAAAACTTTTTTATGTATGTTCTGGCAACACAACTAAAACAAAATATATATATATACACACACTGAACTGCCAATTTAAAATTAAACGAGTGCCAACAAAAGTCAGAAAAAACTGCAAATAGATAAACAGAACGCATATGTTCTGTCAACAGAAGGTTTATATAGAACCTCAATAATGGTGACAAATCGAGGAGGAAGGTATTCAAAGATTATATAAATCTTCCTGTGCAAAAAATAAAGATGGCTAACAATAGAGACATTTTTCTTTTAAAAAACAGTGATTTAAGGAGTACGCATGCGCGAGGCTCCGTGTATGGCTGCTTGAGCTGTAAGCCCTGCTCCAGCCTCATAAGTTGGTGCCCATTACAGCCCGCACAGTGAACAGATTTTCACAAAAAATTCTAGGCAGACTCCTGAGGGGTTCGGGCACATTCCTGGCTATTTATTTAATTTAAAAGGACCCAGGGGCTGCAATTTGTACTGGTAATCGTGTCCGAAAATCCAAGATGGCCGCCACAGCACAGCCTACTGTGTCAGGTACCATTCTCCTCACAGACCTCAGACAAAATATCTCTTCAGAGGGTCTGCCTATTTCCTCAGAACTATTACAGACACCTAATACCTTCTCAGCCACAGAACCTCTTATTTTTTTCACAAAGCCCGACAGTATCCATCATTCCACAGGGCACATTATTGCCTCTCATCCCAGCCCTATTACCTCAGAAATTATTCCAAGAGACCAGGCATTTCAGATGGCAGACCAGTTCCAAAAAATGTCTGAACTCCTAGACAGCCAAAATAACTAGTGATTTAAAAAATGACTTCAACAATCTAGGAACAAGAATAGACTCTCTATTGAATACAAATTGGAAGAAATGGTGGCTTCCTCTAACCAAACTGCTAAAAATGTATCCTCGGTACAAGAACAACTGGATTATGCTAATTCAAGAATCGATGACCTTGAGAACAGGTCACGCAGGTATAATCTCAGAGTCAGGGGGTTACCTGAATCTGTGCTTGATGTCACTTTAGCAGTACAAGACCTGATTAAATCTCTTCAACCTAATATCCCCCAACAGCGCCTTGAGCTGGATAGGGCTCACAGAGCTTTGGGTCCTCCTAGAAAGCATGGAAAGCCAAGAGATATCATTGCTAAACCCCATTTCTTCTCAGTAAAAGAGGAGGCCATGAAACAAGCTAGAATAACCTCACAAATACTATGTCAAGGACACCCAATTCAACTTTTTGCTGATTTATCTCCTTCTACAAGGTACAATTTTTTTTCCTAAATAGCTTCCTTTACCTTAGTGCATTCCTCCTTCACTTACCTCATCCTTCGATTTTGCTTTCAAATGTCCTTATTTCTTCTGAGAAATCCTCACTTCCTGTTCTTCTGTCTGTAACTCCACACAGTAATGCAAGGCTTTGGTGTGGAGTGTCGTGCTCGCCCCCTCCCTTGGACTACAGGAGAGTCAGGACGCTCTCTACGTTGCAGATAAAGAAAGGAGCTGTGTGTTAGTGGGCGTCCTGACTCTCCTGTAGTCCAAGGGAGGGGGAAGCACGACACTCCACACCATGGAGAAAGCTTTGCATTACTGTGTGGAGTTACAGACAGAAGAACCAGAAGTGAGTATTTCTCAGGAGAAAAAAGGACATTTAAAAGCAAAATCGAAGGATGAGGTAAGTGAAGGAGGACTGCACTAAGGTAAAGGAAGCTATTTAGGAAAACATTTTTTTACCTTTACAACCCCTTTAAACCCCTGCTACTGATCTTGTCTCAGAAAGACATTAAATACAAATGGGCATTTCCCTTTGCGGTAAAATTCTCTGAAAATGGTAGGCCTTACTTCTTCTTAAGCCTATAGGAAGGAGAGCGGATCCTTCTCCAACTCAAACTTATTTCTACTGAAGCTGACATGGACACCTCTACAACTGGTCCTGGTTCTACGAAAAGACCTACTTCAACAAGCCCACAATCTCCCCTTTGGTACAAGGGAAAGAAAAAGAAGATTAAAGACAATAGTCCTTGACTTGACTTTGATCTTTTTCACCTCTTTTGTTACTACCTTTTTTTTTTTTCCTCGGATCTAAAAATCCGAGCACAGATTTTTCTGTACCTCAGGTGTTAGGATAAATCCATCCTAAATTCAACCTGCTCTTTGGTTCAATTCTCACAGTTTTTCTGTTTTTTCTATAAAGCTCTGTTCCCCCTTTTTTTTTTTAATTATCTAGTAACATATTACTTACTAAAATGTTATAATAATTCTACTACTGTAAAGTATTTTCTAGGTTATAGAGCTTTACATAAGCCTACTCTCGTTTTCCTGTGCAAAAATAATTTTCTTTTTTATCAGATTTTTTCTATGGGCACCCTGTTTGATCTGGTTGAAAGGATTCAAGAGGAATCTCCTCTCTCGGGTCCCAACCTTACGTGTTAGGAGACTTATTTTCTATATTCTATCTCTTTTCTTACTTTTTTCTGTTTTGTTACTTTTTTCTCCCTTGTGTGTCTAACTCAATTGTCTTTCTTAGAGTTGCCAGCTCTTAGATCAATAATAAGCCTCAATACCAAGGTCCTCTAAGGGTGAGTGGTGTCAGTAATAGTGGATATGCCTCCCCTGAATCTCATGGCTAGCAACCAACAAACGCATCTTAAAATAGCCTCTCACAATGTGCAACGCTTGAATTCTCCTGTCAAAAGGAGAACATTATTAGATTACTATAAATCCCTTAAAATAGATATTCTTTTGCTCCAGGAAACGCACTTCCCCATACGATACTTTCCTAATTATATTCACCCTCATTTTCCATAGTTCCACCTTGCTAGCACGCAAAACAAAACTAAGGGAGTAGCAATTCTATTTTCCAAATCCTGCAAATTTGAGAAGTCTTTCAACTATGTTGATCCAGATGGAAGAATTATGTTATTACAAAGTTCAATTGATGGTCAACTATACACACTAGTCTCAGATTATGCCCCTAATAGAGGCCAAGCCCCATTCTCCAAGAATATGATGAACACCCTGAGCCTTATGTTAGTAGGAACGGTCATTTTGGGGGGGGGGGGGGGACTCGAATGTATCTTTCGACCAGGCTCTGGATAAATCCAAACCCTCCAAAGACCAATTGACCCGCCCGACAAATGAAAGCCGCAAAATCGTTAAAGTTCTTTCCAATCACAATTTAGCAGACGCTTGGAGGGAATTTAACCCTTCCAAACGGGACTTCACACATTATTCACACCCCACAACACATATGCAAGAATAGACCACATCCTTACCCCTTCACACCTCATTCTGCTCATCTAAATGCCCACATCAAGGATACGGCCCTATCGGATCATTCGTTGGTAATTGTTTCCCTAAACTCCAGTTCTCTTAGAAGCTCAAAAGGGTTTTGGAAACTTAACGAATCAATCCTTATAAATCCAACCACAAATGACATAATAAAGCCTTACAGGAATATTTTTCCCTCAACGACACGGAGGATATCTCCTCTGAGACGCTTTGGCGGCTCATAAAGTCTTCATCCAGGGAAAAATCATTCAAATCTCTACCCAAACTAACCGCAAATCTCAAATAGAACGTTTGGAAGAAGAGTACATAACCCTTAGAAATCATCACAAACAAGATCCCTCTAAGTTCCCCATATCACTCATAGACAAGGCCAAACAAATTTTACACAAATGCAAACAAAATAGGGCCATTACTTGCTACAAAACTCTCTCCTAGAGTTAGAATTCATTCTATACCTAAAATCCAAATAGCAGGTCAACCGCCTATTACAAACCCCTTCAAAATCCTAGAAGCATTTTCAGTTTTATTCTAAATTGTATGACACTCACTCGAAGCCAGCAGGGGCGTTGCTAGGTGGCAAAAAGACCAGGGGCTTCAGCCCGGAGTCCAATGCCAGAAAGCGAGGGGGGTGTTATGTGTGCGCAGGCTTTTTTGGGCTGGCCCATGACCTACATACACGGTGACTTGCATACAATGACCTACCTACATTGATGGTAGTGACCTACATAAGCTGACCTACCTACACTGACAGTAGTAGTGACCTAAATACACTGACAGTAGTAGTGACCTATATACACTGACTGTAGTGACCTATATACACTGACCTATATACACTGACGGTAGTGACCTATATACACTGACCTACCTACACTGATGCTAGTGACCTGACCTATATACACTGACCTACCTGACATACCTACACTGAAGGTAGTGACCTGACCTATATAAACTGACCTACCTGACATACCTACACTGACCTATATACACTGACGGTAGTGACCTGACCTATATACACTGACGGTAGTGACCTGACCTATATACACTGACTACCTACACTGACGGTAGTGACCTGACGTACACTGACCTATATACATACACATTACACTGTCTCTGACCTACCTCAGCAGTGTCACAGCAGGCACTGCAGTCAGTCATTCCGGCATCAGTGGAGGAGCCAAGGAGGGTAGAAGAGTCGAGGACTGGAGACTGGAGTCTGGAGCCTGGAGGGTAGGGGGTAGGAGAGCCGAGGAGCCTGAGGAGAGGAGAGCCGCCCGCCCGAGTGCAGAGTGATGTGTATTTGTAATTCCCGCCTTCTGGAGCCTGTAGCACCTATGATGGACGTCCTGCGGCGCGGTATTGGATCAGTGGGACGTCCATTACAGGCTCCAGAAGGTGGGACCTGCTGCTATGGCACTCGGCCACACTCGACAGGCGCTCGGGATCAGATCGTTCCTGGCGGTCGCCGCTCGGCTCAGGGCTCACAATGGAGAGCCTGCATGCCTGAGACTCGGGGCTTTTCAGGGACCCATTCGGGGCTCCAGCCACCCAAGCCCGGGCCTCCCGACGCCCCTGGAAGCCAGACAAAGATTTTCTATCTAGGTATTTGGACGATCTTCCCATTCCTTCCATAACCCCCTCACACAAAAGTTTACTTGAGGCTCCCTTCACAATAGGAGGTTATGGGGGTTATTAAACACCTCAAAACAGATCAGCCCCTGGCCCTGATGGTTTATCCATACCCTATTATAAGACTTTCACCAACACCTTAGCCCTCTATCTAACCAATTTTTTTTTAATGACAAAACAAATGGCTTACCATTAGACACACATCTAATACAGTTTTTATTACAGTTATACCCAAACCAGACAAAAATCCTGAAGACATCAGTAACTATCGCCCTATTTCCCTAATAAACAACGATATTAAAATTATGACAAAGATCATGGCCAATCGATTGTGGATATAATTTTTAATAAAATATACTAAAGACCAGGTGGGTTTCATCCGAGGAAGACAGGGCCCAGACAAAATTAGACGAGCAATAGATATTGTATCTATTCTCAAATCCAACTGGGAGGGAGGAGAAAAACAACAAGGCTTACTACTGTCACTGGATCTGCAAAAGGCCTTTGACTCCGTGTCATGGCTAAACCTGTTTTCCCTAATAGATCGGGCTTTGGGATTCGCTTTAAGGGCCTCTTACATTCCCTTTATTCTCACCCTCAGGCTCTCATCCATTTACAGGGTCATTATTCCAACCCAATCAATATAGCACGAGACACTAGACAAGGATGCCCGCTTTCCCCTCTCATATTTGCTATTGCCATTGAAACATTAGCCTTAGCCATCAGACAAAATCCCAATATTAAAGGAGTATCCTGTGGTAATCAAATTCACAAATGTGGCCTATTTGCAGATGACGTCTTATTGTTCGTGACGTCTCTGCTGATATCCCTTCCTAACATCTGCCAGAGGTTATGAAGGCCTTCTCTGAGGTCTCAGGCCTTAGGGTAAATGACTCAAAATCACAAACTCTAAATGTTTCACTTCCCTTGTCTAGTGTCTCGTTGCTTAAACAATCCTTTGGATTTGAATGGACAGACACCTCAATCAAATATCTGGGCATTACCTTAACAGCCCACATTGAGACCCTTTTTTTTACATACCGGTAATTATCATTCTTTATTAAAAAAAAAATGTTGATATAAATTTTCCGTTTTCCTGACAGACTCAATGGCAGCCATAGTGAGTACATGTCTTATGCTTTTTTATTAAATATTCGTACGGTATCACGATATGGTCCATTTTTATTTATATATACTGAGGATTTGTCTAACCATTGATGCGATGCAATTTGAGATCTGCTCCCTGGATTCCTCCCCAGTCTGATGCCAATCTGACGTGGAGCCTTTGAATAAAACCTATCTACAGGCCTAATGTTTAGGTGATTCTGGTAAGCGGCTTTCAGTTTGGTGGTGGTGTATTCACACTGAAGTTTGCTGATACACGGTGGTGTTGCTACGAACCTTCTATTGGACTGGATGTGTTTTTATTCTTATTATTTATCACTACTTTTTACCAGCCTGATATCTGGTTTCCTATTTGGACTGAATGTGTTTTATTAATTTTTATTAATTTTTATTTATATTCATTAGCCTGATATCTGGTTCCCTACTTGGCGCAGTTTATTTTTATATTGGACTTGTATATGTTTATCACATTTTTTCTGCTGCCTTGATGCATTTATATTTAGAACGATTTTGACAAGCGCCGTTTTTCCTCCTTATATCAATGGCAGCCTACGTGTGGGAAATAACTAGCCATACACACCCGGGTGGGCAGAGTGCTGAATAAAAGACAAACAAAAAGGTTTAATTGGCACCATCAACAGAAAAGATATGTAAACCAAAATTAACGAGGCTGGCTCTACGCAGTAGTGTGCCTTGAACGTGTTAATTGAAGACCACGAGGCCGCCTTGCAAATAACTTCTGGAGCCACGTGACGTGACGCGACGCCGCCTATGATTAAGACACACTTCTAGTTGAGTCAGCAGTCACCGTTTCTGGAGGTGCCAAGCCCTTGGCTTTGAAGGCCCACTAAATGGCCTGAACAATCCATGCTGCGATAGATCTGGAAGAGGCACACATTCCCTTATTCTTCCCATAAAAAAAAAAACAGGTGGTCGGTCTGACGGAAAGAAGCTGTAGCTTCAAGATACTGACTCGGAGCTTTTCCAATATCTAAGGGATGAACACTTGAATCCTCAGTAGATCTAAACGTTGGAAGAGCAGTCTCCTGATTGTCATGAAACACAGGTGCCACTTTGGGTTTTAAACCCAACATAGGAATTATAAAGGTTAAAAATGGCTCCTTACATCCCAGAGAGCTGATTTCAGAGACCCTCTTGGCCGATGTTATAGCCACCAAGAAGGCAACTTTTAGAGAGAGTCATTTGATAGAGGACTGATCTTCATGTTCCAACTCTCTACCTGAGAAAAAATACAGGACAAGGGGAAGATCCCAATTATGCCGCGTACACCCAATCGGTCAAACCGATGAGAACGGTCTGATGGACCGTTTTCATCAGACCAAACCGATCGTGTGTGGGCCCCATCGGTTATTTATCCATAGGTTAAAAAAAAGCAATCTTGTTTTAAATTTAACCACGGGTTACCTAACTAATAGAAAAAAAACGATCGTTAGTAGGCACAACCATCGGTTAAAAATCCACACATGCTCAGAATCAAGTCGACGCATGCTTGAAAGCATTGAACTTCGTGTTTTTCAGCACGTCGTTGTGTTTTATGTCACCGCGTTCTGACACGATCGTTTTTTTAACCAATGGTGTGTAGGCACGACTGACCATCAGTCAGCTTCATCGGTTAACCGATGAAAACGGTCCATCAGACCCCCCCCCCCATATTCCTGTACCATCAGAACTGCTTTTGT
Organism: Rana temporaria; assembly: GCF_905171775.1. Lineage (NCBI taxonomy): Eukaryota > Metazoa > Chordata > Amphibia > Anura > Ranidae > Rana > Rana temporaria. The sequence continues at coordinate 400,446,331 of NC_053489.1, read as the reverse complement.
GGGGCTTGTTTGTGAAAGCAGCCAGGACTACTGCTCTTCTGAAAAGCAATCAATGCACAGATCGCTTTTCAGAGGCATTTTACAGGCAGTAAAGCCTATACCGCAACAGTGCAGTGCACCAGGGCTGTCTTGATAGCATCATGGGCCCCTGGGCAAAGTAATGCTCTGGGGCCCCTACAATAATGACAGTGCAGGTAAACAGACATTAAGTAGGTAGGAGGCAGACTACCTCCCCTTTGCATCTATCACTCTTGTTGCCATCATGGGGCCCCCAATTTCAGGGCAGTGTGGGCTCAAGGACCAGCTGCTTTGGGAAATGTGCAGGGGCCCCCCATGCAGCTGGGGCCCCTGGGCAGTGCCCAGGTGTGCCCTCTCATGGGCCCTGCAGTGCACACAGTTGCGGGTTAGTTGCAGTGCAGCACCATTCAGCCTGAGTATACCTCCAGCTGCAGCCACAGCATGTGTACACCCCCAGCTGCTGCCTCTGCAGCTAATGGGGGAGAAGTTGGGGGTGGTAAAAAACGCTCAACTATGTGGTTTTACTGCCCCTCCAACCTGACATGGGAACAGGCCCTTGGTTCACATCTGTGTGGCTGTGTGCTGCGTGTAGGGCAGCCCATTCATTTCAATGGGCTTCCCTACCCACAAAAATGCAGGGAAAGAAGTTGCAACCGTTTTTCTTTTTTTAATTGTACTGCACCAAAAGCACCCCACGTTTTCCAATGTGTGGGGTACCATTAAGAATTAACGGTACCCCTAAAGAGCAGAGCATTCGTCTGTGTGTCGGGAACAAGAAACGATAAAGGCAAAAGAATTCTTGTTGGGCAGTGTATTAGTGATCGAACGAACACAATTTTAATGGTTCAAAGAATGTCAGGCAAAATGGTCGGCCCTCACGCATGTTCACTTCATCAAATCTGGCCATCTTTGAAAAAAGTTTGGACACCCCTGCTCTAGGGTCTCTGCTAAAAAAAATATAGATAATATTTGTTGGTTTTCTATCAAAAAATACTGATTTAAACTTATAAACAGCAAGTGGATATATTAAAAAAATAATAAAAAAAAATCCCTTGGGTATAGATGTTCATTTAAATCCACTGCTACTTTTTTCTTTTAGGCCTCGTACACACGACCGGATCTATCCGCTGGGATTGATCCGTGGATCAGTTCCAGCGGACAAATCCGGTCGTCTGTACGGCCTAGCGGATATTTATCCGCGGAGATTTGTCCGGCCGATCGATTTCAAGCGGATAGAAATTTCTTAGCAAGAAATCTATCCGCTTGAATCGTGTCCAGCGGATTGATCCGGTCGTCTGTACAGACTCACCGGATCAATCCGTCCGCTCCCCTCCCTCGCATGCGTCCTAATGATTCAACGCATGCGTGGAAATACTTACCTTCCAGCGTCGCGCACATCGCCGCGTCATCGTCGCGGCGACGGAGGACACGTCACCGCGGATGTATTCTGCGCGGATTTCGATCTGATGGTTAGTACAGCCATCAGATCCAAATCCGCCAAAGGATTTATCCGGCGGATATCCTCTCGTGTGTACGGGGCCTTATTGGTGTGTAAAGATAACCAATGCAGTAATCCTATAGAATGGATGAAAAGTGTAGTGGTTATGATAATAAACACTTCCTAAAGAAAAAAAATGCGGCAACAACAGATGCAAGAACAATGTCCAACTATGCTGGGATTGTTGACTACAGAGGTCTGTTATACGTACTCCTGTCTATCACAGGGTGGCACAGTGACATAGACATCTGTGATGCACATTTTTGTTTTTTAACTGCGACCTAAACAGAAGACTTTCAGTTAGTGCTTCATTGCACATTAGTGTCATCACTCTCCCCCAGACAGCTGCAAGTAATCCATCAGTTCTTTACTAGATTGCACCACCAAGTCAAATCTCATCATGAATGCACTCGATTAATTAAAGGGACAGTTTTTAAATGCCTAGAAACCTTACATTATTATATATATATATATATATATATATATATATATTTTTTTTTTTTTTTTAGGCTGAAACAATGCTTTATATATGTTTACTTGGAAAAACATTCTAGTTTACAAAGGCTAGATTTAATCTTTGTACTCTTTGTACCTCCAGCTGTTCTTTGACTTATTGCATTATGTTGACAAAAATAGCATAGCAGCTTAAATATGTGTAGTAACAACTATTGAACAACTATTGAAGGGAACCTGTCCATGGTAGAAAGAACTGAGCTGCCTTTCCTGGCCCATTTTGGAAAATGCTTGGGGGCAGATCCACAGAGAGAGTACGCCGACGTATCTACTGATACGCCGGCGTACTTTCAAATTTCCCGCATCGTATCTTTGGTTTGAATCCTCAAACCAATATACGACGGCATCTGGGTTAGATCCGACAGGCGTACGGCTTCGTACGCCTTCGGATCTTAGATGCAATACTTCGGCGTCCGCTGGGTGGAGTTCTCGTTGTTTTCCGCGTTGAGTATGCAAATTAGCGGCCGTCGCATTCTCTTACGTCGTCTCTAGTCGGCTTTTTCCGGCGTATAGTTAAAGCTGCTTTTTTGCGGTGTATAGTTAGACTTTCCATGTTAAGTATGGCCGTCGTTCCCGCGTTTATTTTGAATTTTTTTTTTTTTTTTTGCGCAAGTCGTTCGTGAATCGGGATGGACGTAATTCACGTCTATGATAAAAAAAATTACGTCCTTGCGACGTCATTTAGCGCAATGCACGGCGGGAAATTTAGGGACGGCGCATGCGCAGTTCATTCGGCGCGGGGACGCTCTTCATTTAAATGAAACACGCCCCCTAATCGCCGATTTGAATTACTCCGCCAGAGATAGACTACGCCGCCGTAACTTACGGCGCGAAATCTTTAAGGATGCAAACTAAAGCCAGGTAAGGTACGGCGGCGTAGCATATCTCTGATACGCTGCGCGGGTGCAGATCTCTGTGGATCTGCCCCTTGGTGTTCATTCTGATCCCAAAGCCTCGTACGTAGGACTTTTGTCCGAAGGGCATTAGCCAGGAATTTGTCTTGCATACAAATGGCACACAATTGTCGGCCAACAAACACAAAACTACATGGTTTTTCAGCTCTTTAGTGCCACCTTTTGGGTACCTTCTGCTAATGTCGTGTTTGGTGACCAACGGCGTGTCATCACACAATTCCCGTCGGAAAATCCGATTGTGTGTATGAGGCTTTCGTTTTAAAGCAAGTCACTGACCTAAAGCAAGTATACAACTGGTGAAACAGAAATTCCCAACCTATATTCCTAACTAAGCAGGACTAATAAAAGAACCAGCTTCCATTTTAAAACGATGGCTGGAACGGCAGCCCAGGCATCTTTCATTGTCTTATGACCTTGAATTTTTAGATGATGTTATATAATTTCATTTTTTTGCTGTGGCATGTTTATTTTGTGATCGGTTTTAATTAAAAGAACACTTTTGGAGTGCGGCTGTCCAAGTTTCTTTCATATTTTTGCATTGTATAATTTCATGTTTGTTTGTTTGTTCTGAATTTTTAAAGAGAACCTTTTTTTGAGGCAGAAATTTAAATTTAATGAAGCTGTGCAGTGCTCGTCGATGTCCTGTGAACAAAAAAAAAGTTAATTGTGAAATCACCGCACAGAGCCATTGTACTAGCAATTCAATGTTGGTACAGCGATCTTCCCCGCTGAGTAATTGTGTTCTGACAGGGGGTCGTCACCCCCCTCCAGAACACTCCTTGCTCTCAGCCATTGGCTGCTGGTTTTCCAGCATGCACATGCGACAGAAGCCATACACATGGGCCAAATGCCAGCTGTTTTTTATGTCGCCCGACATTTGGCCCATGTGTAGTAGGCTTTAGGAACCTACTTAAGTTAGTCTGTCAAATACTTGGCAAGGGCTCTCTTGAAAAGAGACCCCAAGCTTGAGGCGTGGAAAGACCCCAAAGCTACAGATCTCACCCTGACACCAGGGTAGACCTTGATTAAACCTGCATCTTTTGTCTTTGAGCAAATGTGTGTGCATAAATTGTGGAAAACAAATAGTGCCTAGTGAGGTACACTTGGCAGGCCTTTCTGCCAGTATAAAAATTGCACCAGGCTAGCCAAAAGGCCTGCCCAAGAAGCATAGTATATCGGTGTTCCTAACTCATAGCGTGTGTGTGTGTGTGTATGTGTGTGTTTTTTTTTTTTTTATAGCACCCCAGGAACACCACCCCTGGGGGGCACATCACTGGGAGCTCCTTGCACCTCAGTCTCTGGCCAGACAAATACAAGTTGTTTAGCTGTCTCTTGCCATAATACTATGCACCACTGACCTGAAACAAGCATACGCCTAGTAAAGTAAGAGGAAAGTCGATGGTTGAAACTTGGTGGTCACTATGTAATGGTTACAAATTAAATATGTAGCTTCCAGACTTGTTGTTTGTTTTGCCTGGCTGGCATTTCTTTCAGAGATGTAACAATAGCCATAGTAGACCAACTAGGTTTTATGGGAGCTAGGGGTGAAAGAGGGCCCCAGTTACGATGGCTCTTGAGTAAACATAGAAAACCTGTGTGCATGTAAAGATCCCATAAATCCAGTAAGGTAAAAGGCCGGTCCCCAAACTAGTGTAAATTGGTCCTTAAACATAGTTACTGTTTAAGGTACAGTATTATTGACTTTGTTTCTGTTTCCTTCACCTTTCTTGTTACCACTCCCTATTCTCAAATCCAAGACCTATCTCACATCACACCCTTTAGAGTCGGTTCACACTGGGGAGACACGACTTCCAGCGCGACTTTCAGAGGCGACTCCAACACGACTTGAGCATGAACCACAGGGCGATCTGGGGCGATTTACAACACGACTTGAAGTCGTCTCCAGGACAGGAGACTTTCCAGTGGTCAATCAAACAACAATCAGCTCTAGGGGAGGGAGGGGGAGGGAGAGGTTTGCCTGAGAAATGTATGTTATCTTCCTGGAAAGTCGCTTCAGTTAAGACAGTGATCCGACTTCTGAGGCGACTTCCATTGAAATCAATGGGTACAAATCGCCTACAAGTCGGATTGAAGTAGTACAGGAACCTCTTCTGAAGTCGGAGCGACTTGAGTAGTGTGTATTAACACCGCTCCCATTCACTTCCATTTTTTTCCGTTTTTCTCTACAGCGCGACTTGGGGCGACTTGAGGCGACCTCAAGTCGGATCCCAAGTCGCCCCAGTATGAACCGACTCTTACTCTGGAAACTTTCACTCATGCTTTCTGCTAATCTTTTAAAGAAACAAAACAAAAACAAAAAAAATAAATACCAGGCATAAAGTGCAGACGCCCAGAGATTTCTTTAGTGCAGTCCCTGGCCTGATCTAGCATAGAACTGCTCCTTTTTTATTTTGCTGGTAGTATTGAAGCTTGCCCACCCCCTTTTGCCTCACACACATTCCTGTTGGCAAGTAAACCAGGCCATCATATTGGCATGCAAGTAAAAATGTCTGCACTTTATGCCTGGAATTTTTATTTTATTTTTTATTAAGCGACGGTCACCTTTTATATTTTTTTAGTGCTCAATAAAAACACAACTCAAAGGAGAAATATAATCACATTCTGCATTTCTGATGTGGATGTTTGTTTGTTTTAGACTTGCATATTATGTTCATGCTACATAAATGTATTTTAATATGGGTAAACAAAGGAAATGGTATCCATCATTACTGGGTACTGTTAATTGTGGCCTTTCTTTCAAAGTAAACCTCAGTGCCAAAAGCCTTACAGGTTGTTTTTGTTTGTACCCTTGCCATGGGTAAATGTAACGCTTTACGAGTCTGCTTAGTTACTCATTGCACTTTCATTGTTTACATGCACTGATTTGCCAGTTCAGCTTGGTATATTTCCAAAAAGACTTCAGTGGGTACATGTTACATTCATGGGTTACAGCAAGCATCTCTGCCAAATGGAGAAGCGATGTTGATCAATGTTACTTACCTCAGATAATGTGCTTTACAAATAGTAAAACATGTCTCCTGGCTTTATTTAACATGGCAAAATGAAGCAGCCCCTAGTAATCAATCAGACAATGGAGGTTATTTACTAATGGCAAATCCACTTTGCACTACAAGTGCACTTGGAAGTGCAGTCGCTGTAGATCTAAGGGGGACATGCAAGTAAAATAAAATAAAAAAACACATTTTTGCTTGCACATGATTGAATGATAAAATCGGCAGTGCTTCCCCCTCATTTCAGATCTTCCCCTCAGATCTACAGGTGAGACTCGAAAAATTTGAATATCGTAAAAGTTAATTTATTTCACTTATACAATTTAAAAGGTGAAACTAATAATATGAGAGAGACTCATTGGGGGTTATTTACGAAAGGCAAATCCACTTTGCACTGCAATTTCACTTGAAAGTGCAGTCGCTGTAGATCTGAGGGGGACATGCAAGGAAAATAAAAAACAGCATTTTAGCTTACACATGATTGGACAATAAAATCAGCAGAGCTTCCCCTGATCTCAGAGCTTCCCCTCAGATCTACATCTCAAATCCACAATCTCAGAAAATTAGATTACATGCAATCAATAAAACAAGGATTGTACATAGAACAATATCGGACCTCTGAAAAGTATAAGCATGCATTTGTACTCAGTACTTGGTTTGGGCCCCTTTTGCAGCAATTACTGCCTCAATGCGGCGTGGCATGGAAGCTATCAGCCTGTGGCACTGCTGAGGTGTTATGGAAGACCAGGATGCTTCAATAGCGGCCTTCAGCTCTTCTGCATAGTTCGGTCTCATGTCTCTCATCTTTCTCTTGGCAATGCCCCATAGGTTCTTTATGGGGTTCAGGTCAGGCGAGTTTGCTGGCCAATCATGCACAGTAATCCCCCAGTCATTGAACCAGGTTTTGGTGCTTTTGGCAGTGTAGGCAGGTGCCAGGTCCTGCTGGAAAATGAAGTCAACATCCCCATAGAGCTAGTCTGCGGAAGGAAGCATGAAGTGCTCCAAAATCTCCTGGTAGATGGCTGCGTTGACCCTGGACTTAATGAAGCACAGTGGACCAACACCAGCAGATGACATGGCTTCCCAAATCAACACAAACCGTGGAAACCTAACACTGGACTTCAAGCATCTTTGTGCCTCTCCATTCTTCCTCCATACTCTGGGTCCTTGGTTTCCAAATGAGATGCAAAATTTGTTCTTATCAGAAATAAGGACTTTGGACCACTGAGCAACAGACCAGGTCTGATTTTCTTCAGCCCAGGTAAGACGCTTCTGACATTGTTTGTTGTTCAGGAGTGGCTTGACAAGAGAAATATGACATTTGAAGCCCATGTCCAGGATCTGTCTGTGTGTGGTGGCTCTTGATGCACCGATTCCAGCCTCAGTCCACTCCTTGTGAAAGTCCCCAACACCTTTGAATGGCCTTTTCCTGACAATCCTCTCCAGGCTGCGGTCAACCCTGCTGCTTGTGCACCTTTTTTCTTCCAGACTTTTCCCTTCCACATAACTATTAATGTGCTTTGATACAGAACTTTGGGAACATTATTTTGAAATTACATTTTTGAGGCTTTCCCTCCTTTATGCAGGGTGTCAATGATGGTTTTCTGCACAACTGTCAGGTCAGCAGTCTTTTCCATGATTTTGATCATGGTTCCTACTGAACCAGACTGAGAGACCATTTAAAGGCTTGGGAACCCTTTGCAGGTGTTATGGCTTAAAGCGGAGTTCCACCCAAAACCGTTTAAACCACTCCTCGCCCCCTTACATGCCACATTTGGCATGTCATTTTTTTTGGGAGGGGAGTGGGGGCTTCAGGAGGAGTGGGACTTCCTGTCCCACTTCCTCCTTCCACCCAGGGACCGCTTAGGCGATACGTCATATCGCCTATGGCAGCCCCTCCATGTAGGTGATCACCTGTGACACGTGACAGGTCCCAGGCGATCGCCTGTCCATTCAGGCAGCGAGGGGCCGCTCAACCATCCATAAAAATCAATGGCTGTACGTGGGTGTACATCGGTACTGGCATAAACATGTGCATGGATACAAACATACACCCCTGGATGCAGACTCTTTGTACAAACAAACATAATTCTCAATGCATTCAAGCCATAAGGAATTCTAGCAACTATGTGGAAAACCACATTCTGATGGCTGTTTATTTCCCTTCTTTATGAATTCTTGGTGTCCTAGCAATGAATTATTCCCAACATTGCCTTTTGTACATTGAAAACATTTCACTCTAAACCTTATATGTAAAACACATAATTGAAGTTTATTTGTTCACATCCTATGTTGTGAGAACCTTGTGAGAAATATAACATATGTCCATTTTTGCCTTGACAAAAAAAAGGTTTATTTTCTGGGTGAGTTCAAGGTACAAGGGAAGGTTTTGTTGTAACAGAATTAAGGAACAGATCCTAATTGCAGGATTTTACAATTCTTATTGGTAAGTTAAGAAACAATGCGTGTGGTTAACGCCAATAGAGTGAGCTTGAACTTGTTGTAAAAACATGAGGGTTGTTCGATACTTTTAAAACCTAATCATAAAAGACTTAATATTACACTTTTGGTAGCCCATCTGAAATCATCACTCAAGAAAATCTATACTGCACCAAACAGCGCTTCAAAAAAGACAATGAACATGCAGATTAATGAGACGTTGAACTTTGTCAACAACAGTTGATTGTATTCTGGAAGAGCATCTGTCGAAGACAACGTTAGTTACCTGTTAAGTCTCAAAGTTTACGACACTTAAATGGGTTATAAAAACTATTTTTATCTTCCTTTTACCTTAGTGCAGTCCTCCTTCACTTACCTTACATTTTTGCTTTTAAATGTCCTTATTTCTTCTGAGAAATCCTCACTTCCTGTTCTTCTGTCTGTAACTCCACACAGTAATGCAAGGCTTTCTCCCTGGTGTGGAGTGTCGTGCTTGACCCCTCCCCTGGAATACAGGAGATTCAGGACGCCCACTGACACACAGCTCCTGGAATATGCCAAACAACAATCTTTTACTATGTGAATCCAAACAAGATAACTTACCGCAATTTGTACCAGTGGATAAAACGTGGGTTCTTTACCTTACCCAATAGTCAAAACATCTGAAGCTTGCTTGCCACTTACTCAAATAACATGAAATCTGTTGCTCATGCTGGAAAGGTGATGGCAAAAGTTTTGTGAGATAAGCATGGCCCCTGCTTGCACGCATTTTGTATTTTTGTGACCAAGATGCTGCTGTAAGCAAGGCTTGAGAGTTACCAGATCTACTCTGCAACAATATGTCATCACCATTTCCTGGATTTTTCTGTGCAACGCAGAAGCAAAGGGTGACTATCAAGGCGTGAAGAAGCGCCTGCAAGATTGACATCTCCCGTACAGTATGTTGTACCCAGCCAGGTTACCCACACTCATGGAGCCAGGTGGGCAGTGGGGCGGGAAGAAGCGACTGCCCCATGCCCTGCCACCGTCTCGAATGTGGAGACGCCCTCGATGGAAAAGGTCGTACGAGACTTAGCTGAGATGGTCGCCTCCCTCAGCCAAGAGGTGGCAGCCTTGCGGAGAGGGTCCGAACAACCCCGAGCGGTAACCAGCCCGCTCCGGAGGGACCAAGACACTGACTGAAAATGCTGGCAGTGTGGACCGTTAGGCCACATCGCAAGGGACTGTGCGAGACGGGGAGCCCAGATTGTACAAAGGCATCCTTTAAACTAGAGATTCCTGTGGTGGAGGGGCGACCCGCGGGAAATGTTCATTCACTGCCTCAACGTGATCCTACAATGATTTTTGGTTGCCCAGTGGTGACAGTGATGTTCAACGGACAGCCGGCCAGATGTCTGGTGGACACTGGATCAGAAGTCACTACCATGGCCTATTCGTTCTACCAGCAACATTTTGGGCCGACCCCCAACGCTAGACCCCTCCTGGTTGAGGCTGAAAGCTGCCAACAACCTTCCTATTCCAGTAGTAGGGGTCACTTGGATGTCGTGGTGACTCGGGGTTGGGGTTGGGGTCGTGGTGACTCGGAATGCCTCTTTCCCAGAGATCCCAGTAGTGTTGGGCATGAACGCCCTAAAAGAACTGGACTTAACACGCCACCTTCGGGAGGCTTCAACACAAGCATCTGGGCAATCAGAACCACAGCTGCAGAATCTGATCAACGCTTATTGGGCCGTTCAGATGCAGAGTCATAAACATACTGAGAAAGTGGGGCTCATCCGCCTCCCTGCCCGACATCGGGTTATTATACCCCCACGCCAAGAGCCACGTAAGAGGGGCCACTGTGATGGTAGAACCACAATGCAATCTGGAAACCAAAGGTGAATGGTTGGTAGCCAGAACTCTGTCTGTTGTCCATCAAGGACAAGTGTTGGTGCAACTGGTTAACTTGGGGTCCACCCCTATCCAAGTGCCCACCGACGTGGCCATTGCTGAGTTAAATACAGTACCCAAAAGCTGCATTACCGATCCTTGCCCTGGAGTGGAGGCCGCCTGCGCTACTTTGCAAACGGCTCTACCTGATTCAGCAGATGCCCATCTTCCGAAATTGTTAGCACAACTTGCACTTCCGGTGTCGGGGATGATCACTGAACAAGCAACAAGCTCCAGAAACTAGTTCACAGACATATGATGGCATTCTCTCAAGGCCCTGAGGACTACGGCTGTACTAATTTTTTGGATCACTCCATCCACACTGGGGACACAGCTCCTGTTCGGGAAAGGTATCGTAATATACCCCCCGCTCTTTGTCAAGAGGTCAAAGACCTATTGCGCGGTATGCTGAAAGGGGGGGTGATTCGAGAGTCGTAGTCCCTGGGCTGCGCCAATAGTTCTGGTGCGGAAAAAGGATGGCAGCTTACGTTTTTGTGTGGACTATCGCAGATTGAATGTCTGTACCCATTGGAATGCTTACCCACTGCCCCGGGTCGAAGAATCCCTAATGGCCTTGGGGCAGGCACAGTACTTCTCCACGCTAGACTTGGCCAGCGGATATTGGCAGGTCCCTGTAAAAGAGGAAGATCGTGAAAAAACAGCCTTTATCACATCTCTGGGACTATACGAGTTTAATCGGATTCCCTTTGGCCTGACTAATGCCCCCAGTATGTTCCAAAGGTTAATGGAACGTTGCTTGGGAAACTTGAACTTTGCATCTGTCCTGATTTATTTAGATGACATTATCATCTTCTCCAGAATGTTGTGGCAACACAAAGTGAGGCATAGGAGGCCCTCAAGGCGCAGCTGACTTCGGCGCCCATATTGGCCTACGCTGACTACCGTAAACCCTTCCGGGTGTACACCGATGCCAGCCTTCAAGGATTGGGGGCTCTGCTTGCTCAGGAGCAAGATGTAACTGAGCGTGTGATCGCTTATGCAAGTCGGAGCTTGCGCCCTACCGAACGTAATCCAGTCAACTACAGTTCTTTTAAACTTGAGTTGTTAGCGGTAGTCTGGGCCGTCACCGAAAAGTTTGCTGAGTACTCAGTGAGTGGTCGAGTGGACATATATACTGACAACAATCCTCTCGCCTACCTAGAGACTGTGAAACTGGGCGCCTTGGAACAACGCTGGATGGCAGGACTGGCCCGGTTCAGCTATACCATTCACTACAAGCCAGGGCGCTCCAATGGTAATGCTGACGCCCTCTCTCGGTTTCACGTTGACCGGCCTCAGGATGATCTAGATCAACAACTCGAAGAGGATGAGGTCGTTCCCTCCGGGATCAACCTGCAGGAGCAACTGGCCTCAACGACTCTGCAAAGTAATCAGGGCCTACCAGGAGGGCCAGAAATTCAAACTCCTCAAGAGTGGATGCAACTCCAGCGGAAAGATCCTGACATTGGTCAGCTCATTTAATATTGGGACAGGAATCGGAAGCCAGGTTCCAGGGAGCGAAGAAGGCTCTCACCGACGTTGTGCCAGCTTCTAAAGCAGTGGGATCTGCTGGAAAGATATAATGGACTCTTATACCGACAAGCACGGGTTCCCGGGGAGCCGCGAGTTATTCATCAGCTGATTATCCCTCAATCGGAGGCCTTGGAGGTTTGTCGAATCTTACAAAAAGTACATATTTTGTCCGGGACTGTCTAAGTGGGTGCAAAAGGCATGTCAGGAGTGCCAGAGTTGTGCCATCCACAAAGGGAGAACAGAGAAAACTACCCCTCTGATGGTGAGCACGGGAGAACCCTTTGAATTACTGATCATGGACTTTCTGACAGTGGCTGACACATCTTCAGGGTATCGCTACGCCTTGGTGTTTGTGGACCATTTCTCTAAGTTCGCCATCGTAGTGCCAACTAAAGATCAGACTGCCGCCACCAAGGCTAAATTGTTCTGGACCCATGTAGTCCAGCCCTATGGGTGTCCCAAAAGGATTCTGTTGGACCAAGGTCCGAACTTTGAGTCTAAGGCCTTGTACACACGACCGAACATGTCCGCTCAAACTGGTCCGACCGTGTGTAGGGCCTAGCGGACATTTTTCTGGCCTAGCGGACAAGTTTCCAGCGGACAAAAGTTTCTTAGCATGCTAAGAAACTTGTCCGCTGGAAAGCTGTCCGTCGGACATGTCCGCTGGTTAGTACGTCTAACCAGCGGACCGAAATCCCGCGCATGCGTTGAATTGATTCGACGCATGCGTGGAAGCATTGAATTTCCGTGTCAGAGAACGTCGGTGTCATATACGTCACCGCGTTCTCTGTCCGCGGGGATTTTGGTCTGATGGTGTGTACACACATCAGACCAAAACTTCCCAGCAGACATGTCCGATGAAAACGGTCCACGGACCGTTTTCATCGGACATGTCTGGCCGTGTGTACAAGGCCTAAGGTGTTTAATGAACTGTGCCGTCTTGGTGGTATTCGGAAGTCGCATACTACTCCTTACCACCCCCAAGGAAATGGGGCCTGTGAATGCTTTAATCGCACCTTGTTGGGATTAATTTGCACCTTAGAGCAAGAGCATCAAGAATGTTGACCGCAGTATGTAGGAGATGTCGTTTGGGCTTACAATCAGACTGTGCATAGAGCCACTGGTTATACTCCTCATTTTCTGATGTTTGGGCATTATGGCCGGTTGCCAGTGGATTTACTATTGGAAACTCCAGAGCCTATTACGTCAAGGACCCCAGATGAGTGGGTCCAAGATCACTGGCACCGCCTGGATCAAGCCAAACAGATAGTGCTGGGAAAGCACCAGGATTTAGCCGAGGAAAGTGCTGTCAAATTGTTGCCGCTTGCGCTGGGAGACAGTCTTGGTGAGGAATCCCAAACACCTGAGGGGCAGCAAGCTGGAGCCTAAGTGGGAACCATGTCCATATCGAGTCGAACACCAACCTTTAATGGGGCGACATGTGTATGATCTGGTCTCAGAGAAGCCAGATGGGCCTCAGAAAAGGCTGCATCGTAATCTCCTTCGTCCCTGTGTGTTCAGTGCTGAGTCACGAACGGATAATCCTGTTCCTGTCTTTCCACCATCTGCTAGACGGGACAACAGCCAGGAAATCCTCAACAGTGACTCTGCAACATGGTGTTTGCCCCCTCTGCCGGCAGTAGAGAGCTTATCCCCAACTGAAGGAGCCACAGAGAACCAGGCTACTGCTACTGAATGAGACTTGCTAGCGAGGGAACCAGATGCGCAAGTTGCCCCCATCTCTGAGGAGGATGAACCTCTTATGGATGAAGTAGCGCCTATTGATCCTGTTGTGGGTGAGGAACAGTGCCCTGTTGCCGCTGATGGAGATGGACATTTGGGGGATCCGGAGCCTCGCTTCCCAAAGCGTACTACAAGGGGACTGAAACCTGTCCGCTATGCTGATTATGCCTTGAACTGTTGTGTTGCTTATTGACTTGCTTGTTATCATATTGCACTGTGGAATAGTGTCTCTCCCTAGGTAATGCAAGGGATTGCACTTCTTAAAGGGGGGGAAATGTAGGCAGCTGCCAGTGACAGGGCAGCCGAGCTGGCTGCAAGAGCAAGTGGCTTAGTAAATGTATGTATTCACACTGCAGTCAAATTGTTATGTTTAACACTATTGACCTCTAGAGTGTCTCCAGCACCATTTTGGAGGATCCTGGTGTCCTGATAGGACACACGAGATCTCGAGAGATTTGAGCGGCCAATTTTGGGGTGGTTTCCTTATATAGGAAAGCTCATGCACGTTTGAGGCCGAACACGTGTGGATGCAGATAGGGACAGAGACCCTGCTGTGAGGGATAGTTCGGGGTCCTACGGAGTCCTGCAGTGGCAACCTTGGTCGGATGAAAGACTCCCAGCTGCTATCGGCCAAGCGGTGTTCTCGCTGTGAGTGTGGGGAATGGGCGCCGGAATCCTATCTCTCTGCATAGACCGACTACTGTTGCTACGGGTAACGTGTTTCCTGCCTCTTCCAATAAGCAGTGTGTGCTGGGGTATATAGTGTGCCATTACGCGGGAAGTGCCTGTGATACTCAGAAATCCACATCGCTTAGAACAACAGTATCTGTACTGCATGTTTGTGCCTCCATGTCTGGAGAGGAACCATTTGCCGTTCGATTGTAAGGACTGTTACTACTACCGCCTCTCGGTAATAAACGTTACCTTGTTAAAAGAACTGTACGTGTGTCTTCCTCTGTGAAACGTCACACCCTGATACCGCTTACATGCATGTGGTGAATAACAGGAAGGTTAAATTCTTTGCTACACCTGCTGACGTGGACTCTTTGGGGAAAATCACAAACTCTCACTGCATTTTTTTTTTTTTTCTACCTCTCTGGTTTTGATTCCTTCTAGATCCTGAAGGCCTTTTTGATGTTCTGCTGAATCTCAGGCTGAGTTTATTTTCCTCCAGCTGCTGTTCAGGGGGGTAATGTCTCCTAGAAACCTCTCTGTGACATTGGAGACATGGTTGACCGTTTTTTTGTTTTATTGAAACATGGCATGGAGGACTACATCGTTTCTACTTCCAGTAGCTCTGAACTCTGCTCCTCTGTCTGGGTGGGACAGGACCCCCCCCTATTTTCCTTAATTTTGTGTTCAGGGTCAAAGCTCATAGTCAGTTTGGGATTGTGAGCCGGGTGGTGTTTTTTTTTTTCTATAACTTACTTGCAGATTGACATTTGGGATTGTTTCTTTGTCTTTTTTTTTTTTGTTCTGTTTTTTCCTGGTATATGGTGCAATATTCAGGTATATGCCTATATGGCCCTGTTGATAGGTGACATCCTGCCTGAGGCTGTACTTTCACTATATTACTATATAAGTGGTCTCCTGGAATGTCTGGGGGTTTAACTCCAAAATTAAAAGATCTTGGTGTTTAATTACATCCAGAAATAAAAGCCCCACCTGATTTTTCTTTCAGGAGACACATCTCGTAGGTTCAAAGGTAATGGCCTTAATAAAAGCATTTGTGGTGCACACTTTTTTCATTCCACTTACTCAAACTATGCTGCTTAGTAAATCCTTGTGCTGCTCCCTAAAAATGATTGTCATGGACCACTATGGTTAACCACTTCAGCCCCGGACCATATTGCTGGTCAATGACCGGGCCACTTTTTGCGATTCGGCACTGCGTCGCTTTAACTGACAATTGCGCAGTTGTGCGACGTGGCTCCCAAACAAAATTGGCGTCCTTTTTTCCCCCACAAAATAGAGCTTTCTTTTGGTGGTATTTGACCACCTTTGCGGTTTTTAGTTTTTGCGCTATAAACAAAAATAGAGCGACAATTTTGAAAAAAAAATAATATTTTTTTACTTTTTGCTGTAATAAATATTCCCAAAAATATATAAAAAAAATTTCCTCAGCTTAGGCCGATACGTATTCTTCTACATATTTTTTGAAAAAAAAAATCGCAATAAGCGTTTATTGATTGGTTTGCGCAAAAGTTATAGCGTCTACAAAATAGGGCATAGTTTTATCGAATTGTTATTAATATTTTTTTAGCTGTGAAAAAAGACGCTGGATCGTTGTTCACACAATGTAGCTAAATCTTCCACACAGTAATGAAGCTTCAATATGCGGCAATATGAAATGGAAAATCCGGGCTAGGTGGCCCCTTACCAGAAAAGATGGATCCCTGTAACAAGGGATCATAAAGGCATAAGGTAAGGATTCTTTGAACCCGGAGAGATGCAGGGGAAGAAGATCCGTCTTCACAGGTTCCAAGGAACGCTCACACTCTGCTCTGCTCCGCTCGTTTACAGCTCTCCCGGGGATGACATGGTCAGCAAATGCAATTAGAGGAAAAAGAGTGCTTCATAGCGCAGCAAGTTTAAAAAGTTCATAAGAACCTCTTTATTTAAAAAGTTGCAGTGGACTTCAAAGTTTGGCAACCACGTTTTCATGAGTTCAACAATAAAAAAGAGGAGAATCCAATATCCATATGAGACGTATCTCTTTGCAGTATTCGGTAAATACCGATATGCTAAGTAGTGGCTGTGTCTGATACTGGAGCTTCCATCCATCCTAGTGGCTGATTCGCAAGGTGACGTAGATGACGTAGATCTACGTGACCTTGCGCAGGGGAGCCGACCTGCCACCGTAGTTAATATGCAGGACAGCTTTTACATAACTCCCTTTTATACATTTTTGTTTCTCTATATATCCCACCTCCTTTTTACAGTGTCCATTTGGAAGGTGGTCATGACTCCAAGTAGCCAAAGGACCCTTTGGCATACTTTACAACTTTTTGAGATCGGAACAAGGGACACCTATTAACAAAAGTATGTAGGCACAGGACACGCCCCCTGTCACTCCCTCTTAAAGGAGAATTAAACAAATTGGTTAAACCCACCCAAGTTTTTTGTTTTGTTTTTAAGACTACTATTCCTTTTCTTTTTTACTGGCTTTTGAAATTTACAAATGCAGCAGTTTAAAAATTGGATGAAAGGTTAAGCACTGGGAAACCCATTTTGAAAGATAAATAGTGCATTTTATATACAACTATATAGATCAGACCAAGACAAGGGACAAAGGAGGAAAGACGGAAAGAAGGACTTGGTTTCAAATTGGGGACAGTCTCTCTAACTCGAAGAGTTGGGAGCTCTGCCCTTAGTGCTGGTGGGAGACCTTAACATGGTCCCCCCCCCCCCCGACCTGGATAGATTTTGTACTGACTCTAGCTGTTCCTCTCCCTTGGCTAATTGTGTGCTAAAATATAACTTGGTAGATTGCTGGTGCTCGAAGTAAAATTAGAAAAATTCAGCGCTGGGAAATAACAATCAATAATAAAAATATTATAGTTAAAAGTGATTCTGCGCAACGTATCTCACATTGCTGTGACACATAAATATAAACACCAAAAAATGTGAAATGATACTGAATTAGATAAAGTATAAATATAAATATACTGAATAGTCCGTGTATACAAGTGGTATAGGAGAGCTAATGGCTCAAATATTGCAACAAAATAAAGGTGCAAAACAAACAACTGATACAGAGCCAAACAAATGTTAAATAAAAGTGATGTGCAAAACGAGCCAAACTGAGTCCTTCAGTGAAACAAATTCCATAGAACATGTATAAAAAAGCTGCCAGATGATCCGATCAGTATGCTGAATCAAGTGTTGAATAAGTGACTAGCAGATGAAGATCAAATCCTTCACTAGGCTCACAAGCCTCTTACCTCTAAGTAGATAAAGATGAGCATCGAATCTCTCACACCATGGAAATCCTTTATGGGTAATCCCTGTCACTTCTCCCCTTGAGCTTGCACCTCGTCTCTACGACCAATTCGTATAGTACTCCGCCCAGATAGAGAAAGATGGAGAGAGGGAACAAAAAAAGGAACCTCCGATAGTGAAGCACAGTAAACCAAGTTGTATTTTATTTAATGAAAAAACCTGTGCTTACATTTAAAAAACAACAAATGTGCAGCAGTTTTAAAATGAGCGGCGTTCACAGCGCCGGCTTACGTCACTCCAGGTGTACGCCAATCCCTACGCGTTACGACACAACGTCACGTGTCTTCATCTGGGGCATCTGATTGGCGGACATTCTCTTGTTTATATATCCGGGAAAACGGAAATAGTATCGCCGCCATATTATTGAAGTCCAAATGATATGTATACACATTACATTGGAATGGCATATCTCCGTCTAAGAATCATTAAACGATACATATCTCCACGGCAACTAGATGTTATAGACTCGCTACGATGCAACACTGGATTATATTTACCGCTGCATGTCAAACAAATATATATATAGTTACAAGTAAAATTAATATTAAAAATGTATATTTCCGCAGTCTAGGGAGGGAAGTCATTCCCATCCCCGAGGTATCAATGGGAATAAATCCTCTCAACCAATTCTACTATAGGGGACATATTACATTGTACATATACAAATTCACCAAAAATGGTGATAGCGATCCTATTTAAAAACAGACCTATAGATTGTAAAAAGGTAATATGAAACAAATACTACACGTATTCAAACGTAGTATTTGAAAATTAATATATAAAAAATATGTAAAAATATAAAAAATATATATAAAATTACACTATTATAATACAATCCAGATGGTGGGTATCCATATATAAAATTACATATAGATATATAAATATATATATGAAAAATATAAAAAATATATATATAAAAATAAGTGGGTGGTCGCACACCTGGTTTGTCGCATCACATACCCACAATCTACATATATACAGATATTTCTTTCTCAAGTGTTCCTATTGACCTTCATGTATAAACCATTCTCCCTCAAATGGTAAGATGACAAATATACACAGAATAGCTGAATTCGATCAATCAAAAGTTACTGAGAAAACAATTGAGATCGAACTCAACGTTCATACCACCCGGTACAAGTGTACGCATAGTATGAATCCATTTAGATTCCTTTTGGCTGATTGTACGAATCTTGTGACTCCCTCTCCATGAGGGATTGTATTTTTCTACCCCCCAGAATTGTAATTGGGTGGGGTCACGATTATGTACTTGATCAAAGTGCCTTGACACACTGTGTTTCGGAAAGCCCTTAATTATGTTCTCCACATGTTCGCTAACCCGTACCTTCAGGGCCCTCTTTGTTCTGCCGACATATTGGAGGTTACAGCTACATTGTAGCACATAAACAACCCCCTCAGTATGACAACCAATAAACTCTTTAATCACGTGGGTTTCACCTGTATTTGTTGCTAGAAACTCGGTGCGTTTCTTTTGAAACTTCTGTGATTTCTTACATGCATTACAATTCTTGCATGGATAAAAACCCTTTCCTGAAAAGAAGGTATATCCTGGTTTTGGTGGTGGTTCAACTACTGTTTTCACAATCAAGTTTCTCAAAGTTGGTGCTCTCTTATATACTATCCTTGGTTTTTCAGGAAGTAGTTGCCCTAGATCCTTATCTCCCTTTAAAATGTGCCAATGTCTCTCAATTAATTTGGCCACATCTTTATATTGGGAGTTATAGTCTAGAATAAGAACCGGTGCACTATGTTGTTGGTGTATTTTCGGTTTATCCTGCAACATCAGATTCCTATCTAGCTTACTTACAGTATTTATTTGATCTTTCACCCATGGTCCATCATAGCCTTTTTCCTTAAACCTCATGCCAATCATGTCAGCTTGCAGCATGTAATCACTCTCTTTCGTACAGTTCCTTCTAATTCTAATCAGTTGTCCCTTCGGGATATTAAATAACCAAGGTTTAAAATGGCAACTGTCTATCGAAAGGTAACTGTTTGTATCAACATTTTTGAAATGTGTTTTAGTGACTACTTTATCTTTTTCTATACTTATGTTTAGGTCTAGGAAGTCTATAGACTTCTCATCAATTTTCCACACTAGGGAAATGTTCTTGTCATTGCTATTGAGTGTCTCCAGGAAGTTCTCCAAACCTTCTCTACTCCCGTTCCACAGGATGATAATGTCGTCTATATACCTCTTATAGAGGGACAACTCAACTGGAGTATTCTCATATATAGCTGCCTCTTCCCATAATGCCATGAAGGCATTCGCTACACTAGGTGCGAACTTAGCTCCCATGGCAATACCAATAGCCTGATGGTAATAGCTCTGATCGTACCAAAAATAATTACACTTGAGGCAAAGATCGAGGCACTTGATGAGGAACTTCCTTTGCTTACAGACAAGGCTGCTAAATTTGCGTAAAAGCCACTTAGCAGCAAAACAAGCATCATGGTGCTGTACAATCGTGTACAGTGATGTAACATCTGCTGTAGCAAGTAGTGTGGTACCTTCACATACTGACACTGTATTGAGAAGCTGTAATATATGTTTTGTGTCCTTGAGGTAGGCTGGAGTCTTTTGGACAGCAGGTTGGATGAAATAGTCAATATACTGTCCCATCCTGGCAGTAAGAGAATCTATCCCATTTACTATGGGTCTGCCAGGTGGGTTTTCACGAGATTTGTGGATCTTAGGGATAGTGTAAATAACTGGTATCCTACACATTTCAGGTAACAGAAATTTGGCTTCCTTCTTATTTAGGATATCCTTTTTCTTTCCCAAATTTATAAGTAATGCCAGCCCTTTCTTGTATTTTGAGGTAGGGTTCCCCAAAAGTTTATTATACGTGTTACCATCTTGCAATTGTCTACTCAATTCACTCTGATACTGTTCTTTTGATTGTATCACGACAGCTCCTCCCTTATCGGCTGGGCGGACCACAATGTCACTTCTTTTGGTTAATAGTTTGATTCCCTTCTTTATGTGGATTGGGTCATTTATTTTCTTTAGTTTTAGAGACTCCAGGTCTTGTAAAACTAATCTTTTAAAGACATCTATGTGTTGGTTTTTGGATATCTGAGGGTTGTAGACCGAATTATTTCTCAGAGTACTATGTGATAGTCCATTTATCTCACTTGGTAAAGGTATATGCGGTGTAAAAGGATTATTTAAGATGGACTTTTTAATCGTTAGTTTCCTCACATATTTCTGGATTCCGATATAGGTTTCGAATTTGTTTAGATTTTTTGTAGGGGCATGTTTCAACCCTTTGTCCAGTACTGCCAGTTCTTCTGCTGTAATGGACTTCCCACTCAGGTTTACTACATTTTGGCCAACTACTCTCTTTTTCGCTTGGACTCCCTTTCCCGCTCGATTGCCTCTCTTTGTTCGGGACTTAGCCTGTCTTCCTGAGTTCTTCTTGGGGGTGAGCGGTATGGTTCTGGTTGTCGCCGAGGTGAGTTCTCCCTCCTCTCCCTGTCTAAAAAAGCCCTATATCCATTATAGTCATAATAACTCTGGAATTGTCTTTGATCATAATATGGTTCCTGATAATGCCTAATTGGTTCAAATCTATTCTGTGTATATATAGGGGTTCTATCATGCCCCCCATGATGGTCATAGTGTTGTGGTGGTGCTCTATAATCCCTCTGATTGTTCTGATTATTTTGACCAGTATGTCCATTATTAAATGGTTTCTTATAGGGTTTCTTGAAAGTTTTTTTACCAGTTTTCTTCGGGGTGCGTTGTCCCTGATTCCCATTATACGGCTGTTCACAATAGGGTCTAGCGTGATAGGGCTGTTCCTGATAAGACCTGTTTGCTTCAGGGTATAATGCCCTTTCTTCAAATCTCGATTCTACCCGGTTAGACATAGGTGTAGGATCTAATATCCTAACTTCTCTCTCCGGTGTGGAATAGGCTGAATTAGGTTGTGCTAACTCAACCTTTTGTTGCCATTTAAAGACAAGGTCTGACTTATAGTCACCAATATCCCGTTGATACTTTTTCATTTTTCGTTGCTGTACTTCTTGATCTTTAGCAGTAAGATCTTTATTTAATATTGTTGTAAGTTTTTTAAAATCCTCGGACTCTTTGTGTGGTTCTATCTTAGATTTTAGCTCATCTATCAACTTATCTATAATGCGCACCTTGCGCTGTTTTCGTTTTAACAGAAACTTTAGGCCTTCCACACTTTTATTATTAAAAAATTCAAACCACTCATCCATAGACTCCTTGTCTGTCAGGCCATCATTAGGTGGAAGTTCCCACCGGAGTCTACGGGGAACAATATTTTCTCTAATGTATCGGTCAAATGTGTTAATATCCCACCAGAGACTCACTTTTTTCTCCATGTGGTGACCTAGCTTCCTGACTAAGCTTTCTAGGTCCATATTACGTGTTTTGTTAGGAGGGTTAAAAATGTCATCAAGGTTCACTTTTCTATTTTCAACAAATGAAAAAACATCCATAATGGCAGCAAAAGTAATAGGTAAATATACAGTGAATAAAGTGACAAGTGCTCCCGCGCTACTATAGATCCTTGAAATACAAACGCCTCAACAAATAATATACAGTGCAGCAAAATCTAGCAGTGTTTTACCAAACACAAAAATAGAGATAAAATAGTTAAAAGTGATTCTGCGCAACGTATCTCACATTGCTGTGACACATAAATATAAACACCAAAAAATGTGAAATGATACTGAATTAGATAAAGTATAAATATAAATATACTGAATAGTCCGTGTATACAAGTGGTATAGGAGAGCTAATAGCTCAAATATTGCAACAAAATAAAGGTGCAAAACAAACAACTGATACAGAGCCAAACAAATGTTAAATAAAAGTGATGTGCAAAACGAGCCAAACTGAGTCCTTCAGTGAAACAAATTCCATAGAACATGTATAAAAAAGCTGCCAGATGATCCGATCAGTATGCTGAATCAAGTGTTGAATAAGTGACTAGCAGATGAAGATCAAATCCTTCACTAGGCTCACAAGCCTCTTACCTCTAAGTAGATAAAGATGAGCATCGAATCTCTCACACCATGGAAATCCTTTATGGGTAATCCCTGTCACTTCTCCCCTTGAGCTTGCACCTCGTCTCTACGACCAATTCGTATAGTACTCCGCCCAGATAGAGAAAGATGGAGAGAGGGAACAAAAAAAGGAACCTCCGATAGTGAAGCACAGTAAACCAAGTTGTATTTTATTTAATGAAAAAACCTGTGCTTACATTTAAAAAACAACAAATGTGCAGCAGTTTTAAAATGAGCGGCGTTCACAGCGCCGGCTTACGTCACTCCAGGTGTACGCCAATCCCTACGCGTTACGACACAACGTCACGTGTCTTCATCTGGGGCATCTGATTGGCGGACATTCTCTTGTTTATATATCCGGGAAAACGGAAATAGTATCGCCGCCATATTATTGAAGTCCAAATGATATGTATACACATTACATTGGAATGGCATATCTCCGTCTAAGAATCATTAAACGATACATATCTCCACGGCAACTAGATGTTATAGACTCGCTACGATGCAACACTGGATTATATTTACCGCTGCATGTCAAACAAATATATATATAGTTACAAGTAAAATTAATATTAAAAATGTATATTTCCGCAGTCTAGGGAGGGAAGTCATTCCCATCCCCGAGGTATCAATGGGAATAAATCCTCTCAACCAATTCTACTATAGGGGACATATTACATTGTACATATAAAATTCACCAAAAATGGTGATAGCGATCCTATTTAAAAACAGACCTATAGATTGTAAAAAGGTAATATGAAACAAATACTACACGTATTCAAACGTAGTATTTGAAAATTAATATATAAAAATATGTAAAAATATAAAAAATATATATAAAATTACACTATTATAATACAATCCAGATGGTGGGTATCCATATATAAAATTACATATAGATATATAAATATATATATGAAAAATATAAAAAATATATATATAAAAATAAGTGGGTGGTCGCACACCTGGTTTGTCGCATCACATACCCACAATCTACATATATACAGATATTTCTTTCTCAAGTGTTCCTATTGACCTTCATGTATAAACCATTCTCCCTCAAATGGTAAGATGACAAATATACACAGAATAGCTGAATTCGATCAATCAAAAGTTACTGAGAAAACAATTGAGATCGAACTCAACGTTCATACCACCCGGTACAAGTGTACGCATAGTATGAATCCATTTAGATTCCTTTTGGCTGATTGTACGAATCTTGTGACTCCCTCTCCATGAGGGATTGTATTTTTCTACCCCCCAGAATTGTAATTGGGTGGGGTCACGATTATGTACTTGATCAAAGTGCCTTGACACACTGTGTTTCGGAAAGCCCTTAATTATGTTCTCCACATGTTCGCTAACCCGTACCTTCAGGGCCCTCTTTGTTCTGCCGACATATTGGAGGTTACAGCTACATTGTAGCACATAAACAACCCCCTCAGTATGACAACCAATAAACTCTTTAATCACGTGGGTTTCACCTGTATTTGTTGCTAGAAACTCGGTGCGTTTCTTTTGAAACTTCTGTGATTTCTTACATGCATTACAATTCTTGCATGGATAAAAACCCTTTCCTGAAAAGAAGGTATATCCTGGTTTTGGTGGTGGTTCAACTACTGTTTTCACAATCAAGTTTCTCAAAGTTGGTGCTCTCTTATACACTATCCTTGGTTTTTCAGGAAGTAGTTGCCCTAGATCCTTATCTCCCTTTAAAATGTGCCAATGTCTCTCAATTAATTTGGCCACATCTTTATATTGGGAGTTATAGTCTAGAATAAGAACCGGTGCACTATGTTGTTGGTGTATTTTCGGTTTATCCTGCAACATCAGATTCCTATCTAGCTTACTTACAGTATTTATTTGATCTTTCACCCATGGTCCATCATAGCCTTTTTCCTTAAACCTCATGCCAATCATGTCAGCTTGCAGCATGTAATCACTCTCTTTCGTACAGTTCCTTCTAATTCTAATCAGTTGTCCCTTCGGGATATTAAATAACCAAGGTTTAAAATGGCAACTGTCTATCGAAAGGTAACTGTTTGTATCAACATTTTTGAAATGTGTTTTAGTGACTACTTTATCTTTTTCTATACTTATGTTTAGGTCTAGGAAGTCTATAGACTTCTCATCAATTTTCCACACTAGGGAAATGTTCTTGTCATTGCTATTGAGTGTCTCCAGGAAGTTCTCCAAACCTTCTCTACTCCCGTTCCACAGGATGATAATGTCGTCTATATACCTCTTATAGAGGGACAACTCAACTGGAGTATTCTCATATATAGCTGCCTCTTCCCATAATGCCATGAAGGCATTCGCTACACTAGGTGCGAACTTAGCTCCCATGGCAATACCAATAGCCTGATGGTAATAGCTCTGATCGTACCAAAAATAATTACACTTGAGGCAAAGATCGAGGCACTTGATGAGGAACTTCCTTTGCTTACAGACAAGGCTGCTAAATTTGCGTAAAAGCCACTTAGCAGCAAAACAAGCATCATGGTGCTGTACAATCGTGTACAGTGATGTAACATCTGCTGTAGCAAGTAGTGTGGTACCTTCACATACTGACACTGTATTGAGAAGCTGTAATATATGTTTTGTGTCCTTGAGGTAGGCTGGAGTCTTTTGGACAGCAGGTTGGATGAAATAGTCAATATACTGTCCCATCCTGGCAGTAAGAGAATCTATCCCATCAGTATCATTTCACATTTTTTGGTGTTTATATTTATGTGTCACAGCAATGTGAGATACGTTGCGCAGAATCACTTTTAACTATTTTATCTCTATTTTTGTGTTTGGTAAAACACTGCTAGATTTTGCTGCACTGTATATTATTTGTTGAGGCGTTTGTATTTCAAGGATCTATAGTAGCGCGGGAGCACTTGTCACTTTATTCACTGTATATTTACCTATTACTTTTGCTGCCATTATGGATGTTTTTTTCATTTGTTGAAAATAGAAAAGTGAACCTTGATGACATTTTTAACCCTCCTAACAAAACACGTAATATGGACCTAGAAAGCTTAGTCAGGAAGCTAGGTCACCACATGGAGAAAAAAGTGAGTCTCTGGTGGGATATTAACACATTTGACCGATACATTAGAGAAAATATTGTTCCCCGTAGACTCCGGTGGGAACTTCCACCTAATGATGGCCTGACAGACAAGGAGTCTATGGATGAGTGGTTTGAATTTTTTAATAATAAAAGTGTGGAAGGCCTAAAGTTTCTGTTAAAACGAAAACAGCGCAAGGTGCGCATTATAGATAAGTTGATAGATGAGCTAAAATCTAAGGCCTTGTACTCACGGCAGGACATGTCCGATGAAAACGGTCTGCAGACCGTTTCCATCGGACATGTCTGGCCGGGGACTGCCCGGGGACTTCTGTTCGATGGCTATACACACCATCGAACAGAAGACCGCGCGTAAACAATACGCGGGGCGTGTCCGCGGTGTCGACGCGTCGATGACGCGGTGTCGCCGCGACAATGACGCGCCGGCGTGGGCGGCCTGCCTTGAAAATGCTTCCACGCATGCGTCGAAGTCATTCGACGCATGCGAGGGATGCGGGCGGCAGGACATGTACGGTAGGTCTGTACAGACGACCGTACATGTCCGGGCGGACAGGTTTCCAGCGGACTGTTTTAAAACAAGTCCGGGAAACAGTTGTCCGCTGGAAACCTGTCCGATCCGTCCCAAAATGGTCCGCTCGGGCCTACACACAGCCAAACATGTCTGCTAAAACTGGTCTGCGGACCAGTTTCAGCAGACATGTTTGGTCGTGAGTACGGGGCCTAAGATAGAACCACACAAAGAGTCCGAGGATTTTAAAAAACTTACAACAATATTAAATAAAGATCTTACTGCTAAAGATCAAGAAGTACAGCAACGAAAAATGAAAAAGTATCAACGGGATATTGGTGACTATAAGTCAGACCTTGTCTTTAAATGGCAACAAAAGGTTGAGTTAGCACAACCTAATTCAGCCTATTCCACACCGGAGAGAGAAGTTAGGATATTAGATCCTACACCTATGTCTAACCGGGTAGAATCGAGATTTGAAGAAAGGGCATTATACCCTGAAGCAAACAGGTCTTATCAGGAACAGCCCTATCACGCTAGACCCTATTGTGAACAGCCGTATAATGGGAATCAGGGACAACGCACCCCGAAGAAAACTGGTAAAAAAACTTTCAAGAAACCCTATAAGAAACCATTTAATAATGGACATACTGGTCAAAATAATCAGAACAATCAGAGGGATTATAGAGCACCACCACAACACTATGACCATCATGGGGGGCATGATAGAACCCCTATATATACACAGAATAGATTTGAACCAATTAGGCATTATCAGGAACCATATTATGATCAAAGACAATTCCAGAGTTATTATGACTATAATGGATATAGGGCTTTTTTAGACAGGGAGAGGAGGGAGAACTCACCTCGGCGACAACCAGAACCATACCGCTCACCCCCAAGAAGAACTCAGGAAGACAGGCTAAGTCCTGAACAAAGAGAGGCAATCGAGCGGGAAAGGGAGTCCAAGCGAAAAAGAGAGTAGTTGGCCAAAATGTAGTAAACCTGAGTGGGAAGTCCATTACAGCAGAAGAACTGGCAGTACTGGACAAAGGGTTGAAACATGCCCCTACAAAAAATCTAAACAAATTCGAAACCTATATCGGAATCCAGAAATATGTGAGGAAACTAACGATTAAAAAGTCCATCTTAAATAATCCTTTTACACCGCATATACCTTTACCAAGTGAGATAAATGGACTATCACATAGTACTCTGAGAAATAATTCGGTCTACAACCCTCAGATATCCAAAAACCAACACATAGATGTCTTTAAAAGATTAGTTTTTCAAGACCTGGAGTCTCTAAAACTAAAGAAAATAAATGACCCAATCCACATAAAGAAGGGAATCAAACTATTAACCAAAAGAAGTGACATTGTGGTCCACCCAGCAGATAAGGGAGGAGCTGTCGTGATACAATCAAAAGAACAGTATCAGAGTGAATTGAGTAGACAATTGCAAGATGGTAACACGTATAATAAACTTTTGGGGAACCCTACCTCAAAATACAAGAAAGAGCTGGCATTACTTATAAATTTGGGAAAGAAAAAGGATATCCTAAATAAGAAGGAAGCCAAATTTCTGTTACCTGAAATGTGTAGGATACCAGTTATTTACACTATCCCTAAGATCCACAAATCTCGTGAAAACCCACCTGGCAGACCCATAGTAAATGGGATAGATTCTCTAGCGTCGGGTGAGAGAGACGCTGAGGAAGTCCCGCCCACGGGACGTAATGCGTACGAAGGGGGAGGAGTTACGCACGGACGTCACCCTCGATCATCGCTGCTGTGTTTGGCATCTGCTGTACATGCTGTTTTGCTTGCACTCGGCTTAGAGTGATTTTAAATGTAAGTGTACCATTTTTTCCTTATTAAAATCCCCGGTACATACAGAGAGCACTTAGATCTTTGTGTTTTTCTTTTATGGTGCTCGAAGTACCCTCATAATGGAGAATATTCTTGCTGCTTCCCCACCTATAATTCCCTTTCCCATCTGGATATGTGTCTGATGTCTCTTGATCTTCTTCCCGCAGGTAGTGGAGGTCTGTTACCTTCTTGGGGCAATTTCAGATCACCTACTACTAGTTCAAATGAGCCTTTTGGCCTCTGTAGTATATACTCTCATGGGTATATGTAGCCCTTTGTTTAGAAACTTTGGAAACCCCTGTTCTACTTCTAACCCTTTCCCACACTACCTAAAACTGAAAAAAAGTTTTGAAGACAAGTTCATATAATTTTTTTATTTATTTATCCTAAATTCCCCTAGAGGAGATCGCTCCCACCGACCTCTGTGCACACATACAATCAATTTCGAGGAACAACATTCTCACTGAATACATAGCCTTAGATCCATCAACTATGTAGTGCAAGAGCCTGTGTGATTGGATACAGTGTCATTTGATAGATGGTGTGTCCTCCTATTATATAGATTTGGTAAATCTAAAGAAGATTATACAATTAGATTGTATAGTGTATGGACGCCTGTATACACCTAAAATTAACTAGTTGCGCTTTTGGTGCTATTAATTGTTAATGGCACTCCAGACGCAGAGGCAACACACACATTTTGCCACATGAAAAAAAGAGTGACAAGTTAAAGGCACCCTAAGGCCCCGTACACACGATAGAATCCATCCGCGGATAAATCCCAGCAAATGGGTTTCAGCGGATAGATCCTATGGTGTGTACACGCCAGCGGATCTGTTTCCGCGGATATATCTCCCCTGGGATGGATTCCAGCAGATCGAATATTTGCTGACATGCAGAACATATCCATCTGCTGGAGTCCATCCCAACGGATGGATCCGCTGGTCTGTAGAGACTCACCGGATCCATCCGTCCGAAGGGATCCCCCACATGCGTCGTAATGATTCGACGCATGCGTGGAATTCCTTATATGACAGCGTCGCGCACGTCGCCGCGTCATAATCGCGGCGACGGCGCGACACGTCATCGCCAGAGGATTTCGGCGCGGATTTCAATGCGATGGTGAGTACACTCCATCGCATTAAAATCTGCTGAAATCCTCGAGAGGATTTATCTGCGGAAACGGTCCGCTGGACCGTATTCGCGGATAAATTCTATCGTGTGTATGGGGCCTTAGTGTGGGTAGCAGGCATGTGTTTGCTCCACTGCAAAAAAGGTCTGGAGCTTCTTTGGGGTGATTATTGCTTGAAGGGCAGCCCATTCAAGTAAATGGTGATAGATGCGCAAATTAAGATGGCTAGGCTTGAAATAAAATTGGAAAGGGCTTCTATTTATTTATTATGAAAAGTGAAATTCTGCCCGAAAAGGTGAACTTGGCCTTTAACATAGAGGAGAGACAAATGGGGCCAGATTCAGGTACAAATGCGGCGGCGTAACGTATCGTCTTTACGTTACTCCGCCGCAAGTTTATACTCAAGTGCTTTGTGGATCAAGCACTT
The DNA here is from genome assembly GCF_905171775.1 of Rana temporaria. Classification (NCBI taxonomy): domain Eukaryota; kingdom Metazoa; phylum Chordata; class Amphibia; order Anura; family Ranidae; genus Rana; species Rana temporaria. The sequence goes on along the minus strand of NC_053489.1, from coordinate 400,416,650 downwards.
ACGAGAAAAACTTGCGGCGGTGTAAGTGCTTGATCCACAAAGCACTTGAGTATAAACTTGCGGCGGAGTAACGTAAAGATGTCCGGCGCAAGCCCGCCTAATTCAAATGGGGTGTGTACCATCTAAATTAGGCGGGCTCCCGCGGCGAACGTTCTGCGCATGCTCCGTTAGTAAATTTCCTGACGTGCTTTGCGCGAAATTACGGCGCCCAGACGTGTTTGTGAATGGCGACGTGCGTAACGTACTTACGCCGAAATTTTTTTTTTTTTAATTCGACGTGGGAACGACGGCCATACTTTAATATGGCTGGTGTAAAGTTAACTTTGCTTAACTTTGCGACGGGAAAAAACGACGTTGCGCACGGCAGTAGCTTCGTGGATCGCCGTAAAAGCTCATTTGCATACCCGACGCTGGAAAACGACGCAAACTCCACCCAGCGGCGGCCGAAGTATTGCAGCCTAAGATCCGAAGGCGTACAAAGCCGTAAGCCTGTTGGATCTTAGCCAAAAGTCGTCGTATCTTGTTTGTGAATCACAAATTAAGATAAGGCGCGGCAAATTTGAAAATACGCCGGAGTATCAGTAGATACTCCGGCGTATTTGTTCTGTGAATCTGGCCCTCGGTGCCCAAGATCTCCAATTCATGGCTCATTTATAAATCTCTGCTTTAGGTGTTTTTTAAACAAATCTTAAGAAGACCCTGTCCCCAGGCTATGCATTTCAGCAACAACCTTTCGACAATATTTGTGCATTTAAAATATTTTTTGCAACCTGTAAAAGCCATCCTTGTGTAGACATGCAAAGATGCTGAGTGCTTCCATCTTACAGTTGGGTCCATATATATTTGGACACGGGCACAATTTTCATACTTTTGGCTCTGTATGTCACCAGAATAAAATTAAAACGGGACAGTCCAAATGAATTTGAAGTGCAGTTTTTCAGCTTAAATTCTTGAACATAAATATTAAAGTGGATGTAAACCCAAAAGTAAATATATATATATATATATATATATATATATATATATATATATATATATATATATATATATAAATTAAGGCTTGAACCTTTTACAGTATAGGATTTCATGTCATCTGTGCCCAGTCTTGCCACGAACAGTTAATCCAGCTCTGAGCAGTCCTTTTATCAGTGCGATTAAAAATGGACAGACAGAGAAATAGGAGTCCCTTTCTCCGAGTGACAGGTGATTTACATATCTCGTGCACGGGCCTGAGAGACATTCTGTGTACTACAGACCCCCCTCCTTCATTCTTCTCCAGCTCTCCCAGAATTGGCTGTTCCACGCCTTAGCATGATTGGGCATGCTGAAGTCATGTGGTGACTTTTCTGGGTTATGACTGGATGTTGATGATCATAGCAGACACTCAGAGTAAGAAATACACAGGAGAAAATGAATGTTGACAAGGGGAGTGTAGAGGTGGGGGGGCTAGTCTACTGACATCACGACTCCACCCACGAGCTGTGGACAACAGACCCACCCACAGCATCTGCAGTTTTTCGGGTCTCATAACAGACAGAGGGGACGACATTTGACAGGTAAGGATACATGCAGGAGGCATGTTTATCCTCATAACCACTATGACAGTAGTTTAGAAAGGATGAGAGTGGGTTTACATCTACTTTAAGTACAAATTTTAGGAATTGCAAGCATTTTTAAACACCGTCCCCCCCCATTTTCAGGGGCTCAAATGTAATTGAACAAATGGGTATGATCATAAATAAAATGTTAATTTTTAATATTTTGGTCAAAATCCTTTACTGGCAATCTGAAGTCTGGAACCCATGGACATTACCAAAGACTGTTTCCTCCTTTTTGATGCTTTGCCAGGCTCTAACTACAGCTGTCTTCAGTTGTTCTTTGTTTATGGGTCTTTTGGCCTTCAGTTTTGCCTTCAAGTGAAATGCATGATCCTGGGTTGCTTTTGCAGTGTGTTTTGGATCATTGTCCATCTGTACTGTGAAGTGCCATCCAATCAACTTTGCTGCATTTGGCTGAATCTGGGCTGACAGTATACCTCTAAAACACTGCAGAATTCATCCGGCTGCTTCTGTCTTCTGTCACATTACCAATAAACACCAATGACCCAGTGCCACTGGAGGCCCTACATGCCCATGCCATCACACTGCCTCCACCATGTTTTACAGATGACAATGTGTTCTTTGAATTATGAGCTGTTCCAAACCTTCTCCACACTTTTTTTTGTCATTCTGGTGCAGAATAATCTTAGTTTCATGCATCCAAAGAATGCTTCTGTCGAACTGGTCTGGCTTTTTTAGATATTTTTTTGGGCAAAGACTATTCTTCAGGCTTATGAATAGTTTGCACCTTGTGGTGAACCCTCTATATTTACTCTTGTGATGTCTTCTCTTGATTGTAGACTTTGACAAATGATACGCCCACCTCCTGAAGAGTGTCCTTCACTTGTCTGGATGTTGTAAATGGGGTTTTCTTTACCATAGAGGGGATCCTGCAATCATCCACCACTGTTGTCTTCTGTGGATGTCCAGGCTTTTTTATGTTGCTGAGCTCACTAGTGCATTCTTTCCTCAGAATGTACCAAACTGATTGTTGCCACTCCTAATGTTGCTGCTATCTTTGATTTGTTTTTTCAAGCCTAATAATGGCCTGTTTAACTTGCATGGACAGCTTCTTTTGAACGCATGATGTAGGTTCACAGAAATAGATTTCAAATGCAAATGCCACACTTAGAATCAACTCCAGACTTAATAACCTGCTTAATTGATGAGGAGATATCAATAGAGTAGCCTACACCTGGCCATGAAACAGCTTTTGATTCAATTGTCCAATTACTTTTGGTCCCTTGAAAAAGGGGAGGGCTATTAAGAGCTGTAATTTATAAACCCTGCCTCCGATTTGGCTGTATATGCCCTCAAATTAAACCTGATTGTGCACTTTCAGCCCATATCCATTATATAAAAATAGCTTGAATATGTTTTGGCAAACACCTGAAAAAAACGACTGTCAAATGTTGGAATTGTTAATGTGAAGTGTTCATGCAATGACTTCTAGGTCCCTTTCACAGGGGGCTGACTACAGCTGCAATCCCCACTGAGCAGGCGGATGACAGGTCTGTGTCCGCTCTGCTTATGCAAAGCAGACAAGGACACAGTCCACTCTCTTGTATATAGGCAGTTGGATATAAATGGACCACCTGTGCATTTACACCCGACTGCCATCCTATCCGCTGAACAGAAAGGTAACTGATCCTCTTCCATCTGGTTAGCGGATCGGATCAGATGTCGGTGGGTGTAAACAGACCACTTCATAGTGGAGACTGGAGGTCCTGATCGGGTCTGTCTAAACACAGGCGGAGCTGATCGGAACGTTCGTGTGAAAGGGGCCTAAATCTTGGAAGACCATGTATTAGGGTGATAATGCACAATTTGACCTTATATGAGATTTTAGTGATTTAGTTTTACATACATTTCAACAATTTTTCACACAACAGCTTGCATTTACATGATTTTTTTTTTTTTTAAAGGTTTTAAAGACCAGACATTTGCTTGAAAAATACTAATTGGACATGGTAAATACTCTTTGTACGCAAGTAATTTTTGTTGACCATTCAGTGATGTTACTGTTCTAGTAGATAAATGATTCCAGACTGCCTGTGAATCCCTGATGTACTGCCAGAAGTGGAGTGTAGCACTATGTATGCTGGGGTCAATGAGTTTGTTACAAAAAAAGTGAAATTCCACAAGCTGTCAACTTTATGTATATGTGTGGGTTGGTTCAAAGTAGTTCCCAGCTGCACTGAAAAGAGAAGCAGAAAACAGAGGGGAGCATGGGAGGAAAGAGAAATGTTTGTGCAGTCTTGTGAAATGACAGGAATGTTTTCCTGACTTGCCAGTTCTTCCTTTTTTTATTATCCTCATGGGACGCTCTGAAAGGAAAAAAATATTGGAAACATGTGACAAAAACATGTTTATTATATGTGATGTCTGCTGAAGCAAACAGTTCAATGACAAACACAACATACATCTTTGTAAGCCTTTAAGGACAGGACAACATAGGCATCCATGGAGAGAATGTAGATTTGATTTCATTCAGACTGTAAAGCTACATTTACATGGCAGTTAGGATGCAGACAACTTGCTGCATTCAGAGGCAGCAAAATGCCAAATTTAGTTTTGACATGACATACGAAGTCTCTTCTACTAAATCAATCTGCTAGCATTTTTTTTTAAAACTACAGTTCGGCTATTAAAGCTCTGGTTCTCAACCTGCGGCTTGGAGGCCGCATGCAGTTTTACCACTTTTGTTGGCCCTTGGGGCCTCTGCAGACCCTAAACTGTATTTACTTATCACCCTGTTTATAGCATTGATTTCCAGCAGTCTTATGTAATATGTCTGCAGTCTCTGACCATCTCTTGTGTCCTGTCTGCAGTCTCTGACCATCTCTTGTGTCCTGTCTGCAGTCTCTGACCATCTCTTGTATCCTGTCTGCAGTCTCTGACCTTCTCTTGTATCCTGTCTGCAGTCTCTGACCATCTCTTGTATCCTGTCTGCAGTCTCTGACCTTCTCTTGTATCCTGTCTGCAGTTTCTGACCATCTCTTGTATCCTGTTGAATGTCTGCTGTCTCTGTCACTGAATTTTATGTGCAGCCCTTTGGTGATATCAAGGGGCCCATATCAACAAAGTTGACCACCGCTGTTTTAACCGCTTGCCGGCCGCCTCCTGTACATATACGTCGGTGGAATGGCATGGCTGTGCAAAGCAACGTACAGGGACTCGCGATCGTGTCAACAAGGCATTTCCCTGTTCTGCCTTGTGACAGGACACTGATCTGCTCCCTGTCATCGGGAGCAGTGATCAATGTCATGTCGCTGATAACCCAGCCCCCACACAGTTTGAATCACTCCCTAAGAAACGCTTAACTCCTTCCTCACCCCCTAGTGTTTAACCCCTTCCCTGCCAGTGTCATTTACACAGTAACAGTGCATTTTTATAGCACTGATCGCTGTATAAATGACAATAGTCCCAAAATAGCGTCAAAGGTGTCCAATGTGTCCGCCATAATGTTGCAGTCATGATAAAAATCGCAGGTCGCCGCCATAACTAGTAAAAATAAAAAAGTAATGCCATAAATCTATCCCCTATTTTGTAGACGCTATAGCTTTTGCGCAAACCAATCAATATACGCTTATTGGGAATGTTTTTTTTTACCAAAAATATGTAGAATACATATTGGCCTAAACTAAGAAAGTTTTTTTTTTTTTTATATATATATTTTTGGGGGATATTTATTATAGCAAAAATGTCAAACTTGTCACTCTTTTTGTTTTATAGCGCAAAAAATAAAAACCGCAGAGGTGATCAAATACCACCAAAAGAAAGCTCTATTTGTGGGGGGAAAAAAGGACGTCAATTTTGTTTGGGAGCCATGTTGCACGACCACGCAGTTGTCAGTTAAAGCGACGCAGTGCCGAAAAGCAAAAAATGGCCCGGTCATTGGGCAGTCGAATCCTCCGGGGCTGAAGTGATAAAAGTGTTGCAAAACCCCAAATAAACCATTTTTATATTGTAGCTTACCAGTCATTAGGCTAGGTTCTTACTACTGCGGGTGTGGGAACGCTTGTAAATTACACGCGTTCCTGCAACCAAACACCCTGCTCTTTAGCAGATGCTCAGGGGTGCTAATAATTAATTGTACCCCCACACACCTGAAAACGCAGATCTATTATGGGTGTGTAAATGCATGGTTTCACAATACCATGCGGGTGTGGTTTGGGGACCTTTTTTTTTTCCCCCAGCAATTCCCACAGGTACAGCAGCTCATTGAAAGCGAGTGGGCTGCTGCAGAGGCGGCTCTTTAATTAGGCGTTCGCCTAAAGCCTCACACTCACAGGGGCCTCGTGGCCGACTAATTTACCCAATGCATTACCCCAGTTTTGAGGGACAGGGGATGTGCTCAGGCAGCTTTAAGAGCCCTGACTCAGGAGCAGGGCCGCCAGCGTCCCTAACAACCAGTAAATAATGGTGACATCACCCCTTGTGACGTCAATGACCCAGCATGCCCTCATTCAATGACGTCACAAGGGGGCGAGTTCACCAGGTGACATCACCAGGTGGCCCCCGCTCCTTAGTTATTAAAGAGCAGGATCTGGGGGCCACCTTGTTAAAGGGGGCTTCCAGATTCCAATAAGCCCCCTGCCCGCAGACCCCCACAACCACCGGCCAGGTTTGTGGGGAAGAGGCTCTTGTCCTTATTTATACTTGTAATTATTTTTCCCATCATGGGTGTGAGTGGGGCCCCTTGTCAAGTTTTGCCTAAGGCCTCACAAAGACTAGAGCCACCTCTGGGCTGCTGTGTCCACACAAACATGGCACGCAGGAAATGCAGAGATGTGAACCTAGCCTTGGGTATGGCAACTGTATCCCTGTTCTTTTTTTTTTTTTTCAAGCGGTTTACTTTATTTTCACCTACCGATCCTGTCAGTATTATACTTCCTATCCTAGGCTGACAACTGCCTCTCACTGTATCGATAACTAAACAGGGTTGTCACTCCAGGACAGGGTCGATGTTGGGGGTACAGAACTCCTATCCCCTCTCAACTTCTTCAGAACGTAGGTAGGTGAAGGAGGTATATGAAGTTCAGAGAAGCTAACTGTGTAGGAAGATAAGACTGTCTTTTATGGTGCTGTACACTGCGTGCCTTTTTTGCTGCTCAGTCATGCTTCCTCATGCATGTTGTAGCTTAATGGCTGGTACGTTTACCACGGATAATATGCTGCAGGCAGAGGCTGCAGACCACAGATACAGTGAGGGGAAAAAAAGTATTTGATCCTCTGCTGATTTTGTACGTTTGCCCACTGACAAAGAAATGATCAGTCTATGATTTTAATAGTAGGTTTATTTTAACAGGGAGAGACAGAATAACTAACAACAAAAAAATCCAGAAAAATACATTTAAAAAAAGTTATTAATTGATTTACATGAGTGAAATAAGTATTTAACGCCTTCACAAAACATGACTTAGTACTTGGTGGTAAAACCCTTGTTGGCAATCAGAGATCAGATTTTTCTTGTAGTTGGCTATCGGGTTTGCACACAGCTCAGGAGTGATTTTGTCCCACTCCTCTCCAAGTCATTAAGATTTTGTGGCTGACGTTTGGTAACTCAAACCTTCAGCTCCCCCCACATATATTCTATGGGATTAAGGTCTGGAGACTAGCAAGGCCACTCCAGGACCTTAATGTACTTCTTGAGCCTCTCCTTAATTGCCTTGGCCGTGTTTTTTGGGTCATTGTCATGCTGGAATACCCATCCACGATCCATTTTCAATGCCCTGGCTGAGGGAAGGAGGTTCTCACCCAAGATTTAATGGTACATGGCCCCATCGATCGTCCCTTTTTGATACAGTGAAGTTCTCCGTGTACCCTTAACAGAAAAACACCCCCAAAGCATAATGTCTCCTCCTCCTCCTCCTCCTCCTCCTCCTCCTTTTCCAAGAGCTTGATTTTGGTCTGATCTGACCACAACACTTTCACCCAGGTCTCCTCTGAATCTTTCAGATGTTCTTTGGCAAACTTCAGACGGACCTATACATGTGCTTTCTTGAGCAGGGGGGCCTTACGGGCACTACAAGATTTAAGTCCTACGCAGTATAGTGTTACCAATTGTTTTCTTGGCGATTATGGTCCCAGCTGCCTTGAGATCATTGACAAGATTCTCCTGCGTAATTCTGTGCTGATTCCTCACCGATAGTCTTGTAGCCCATTCCAGCCTCGTGTAGGTCTACAATCTTGTCCCTGACATCCTTGGACAGCTCTTTGGTCTTGACCATGGAGGAGAGATTGGAATCTGATTGATTGTTTTTGCGGACAGGTGAATTTTATACAGGTAACAAGCTCCTAATCTCAAGCTTGTTACCTGTATATAAAGGCCGGCACCTGGGAGCCAGAAATCTTGCTGATTGATAGGGGATCAAATGCTTATTTCACTCATTAAAATGCAAATCAATTTATAACTTTTTTGAAATGCATTTTTCTGGATATGTTCGTTGTTCTGTCTCTCGCTGTTAAAATAAATGAAACAAAAAATTAACTCAGCGCTGCTTCTATAAAATACAATGGCCCGGATTCACATACATTGGCGCATATTTATGCGGGCGTAGCGTATCTAATATACGCTACGCCGACGCAGCGCACAGAGGCAAGCACTGGATTCACAAAGTACTTGCCTCCAAATCTACTCTGGGTTTCTTAGTCGTAACTCGTCATAAGTGGAAGTGGGCGTGAGCCATGCAAATGAGGCGTGACCCCATGTAAATGATGGATTTAGCGTCATAAAGATACGAATAACGTACGGCGCATGTGCCGTCCCGTGTACGCATCCCAGTGCGCATGCTCAGAATCACGTCGAAACAACTGCCTAAGATACGTCGAATCACTGCCTACAACTTGAACGTAACCTATGCCTAGCCATATTCATGAACCACGTAAACGACGTAAAATACGACGGCTGGTTTCCCTGGTCCATACCTTTGCATGAGTTGCGCCTCCTATATGGGGAATAACTTTACGCCGGATGTAAGTCTTACGCAGACCGCGTATATTATGCGCCGGGCGCAACTACATTCGTGAATCAGCGTATCTTCCTCATTTGCATATGTGCATAGAAAATCAATGGGAGCGGCAAATGTGCCCAGCGTAAATATGCGCACACGATACGCCGGCCTAGGAAAGTTATGTCTGTCGGATGAAGCCTATTTTCAGGCGTATCTCAGTTTATGGGCACGGCGCATAGATACGACGGTGCATAATTACACTTACGCGGCGTATCTCGAGATACGTCGGCGTAAGTGCTTTGTGAATCCGGGCCAATATATATAAAGTCTCTGTAATCAAATATGCTCACTGCCAATATAGTGCACAAAAAATGCAACCAATATAGTCCATAAACTATGAAATGTTGAGCTGGTGACATTCATATATTCTGGGGACTTCCAGTGCGCCCCTCTTGGGTCCCCACTCACCAGAAAGGAATGGTATACTGTATGTGCCTATATTAGGATGCTGGTGTCCGTCCACGGATTATGCCGTTATAGTTGTCCTTTATCCCTCAAGCTCCCTCAAACAGCAACAATCCGCAACGATATAGTATCAACAAAAACGGAGGAGAGAGCATATAGTGTAATACTACTATTTATTTTCAAAAATTAAAAAATCAATACACTTACATCAAAAAGATACAATTATGCAGTTATTGCGGCCTTGGCATATACACAGCCTTCGCAGATAGCTTAAATGCATTTCGCCCCTCCCACTGGGCGTCATCAGAAGCTTATGGGGTCTGTGGTTGGCTGCCCTTTAAGCTTTAAACCCCCCCTACTCCACCCAATAACTCCCGCTACTCACATTGATGTCGCAGTGTGAAATTACATTCACTTCCAGTTTCCGCTGGAACCCGAATTGACGTGCTAAGCGGAACCAGAAGTGCTTGCAAAAACAGGAAGTGATGCATTTGTTGGTGGCAAAGTGAATATCATCAATCCTGCTTCCCAGGTCAACAAGAAACAGCCAGACTCCATCTAGTGTTTAAATGGTGCATTACATGAAATATCATCTAATGCAGGGGTGCCCAACCAATGGCCTGGGGGCCACATGTGGCCCGCGGAGCCCTCTGATGTGGCCCGTGACCTCCTGCTCTGGGATGGAATAGAATACTGTTATTAAAGGTCAGTTTATTACTAAAATCACAGTGTATAAATGTGCATATTTTTTCTGCAGTGGTTACTGGGCTGCTTTCAAACTGACCCAAAGATGCAAAGCAGCTAAAATGTGGGTTACCTGCACTGAGCCATACACATTCTGAAAATGCACCAAACATGCAGAATATAATAGAAGTCTATTGCAAAGTGCAGGAAAGCCAAAAGGTACACTGCGTTGGTAAATCACATTGCATTGTGAAAGCAGCCTTGGGCCCCGTTTACACGGTCAGTCCGAGCCAATTGGACCCTCCATTCACCTCTAAGGAGTGGCAGATGTAAACCGAATTGTGTCCTACCTCCAATCTGATCTGCTAAAAAAAAAAAAAAAAAAGAGTATAATGGGCTGTGTTCGTGTCCGCTCTGCATATGCAGAACAGGCATGGACCTGCCATCTGCCTGCTCCGTTTATTGTGGCCCGCGACTAGTTACCAAGTCGCTTAAGTGGCCTTCGCACTTCAAAAGGTTGGGCACTTCTGATCTAATACCTATCTGAACTGAAGGTAATGTGATCTATAGGTTGTGATGTAAACCCTATGATGCCATGTTGTGTTTAAATAATGCATTGCATTCCCATCTAGTACCATAAAATGAAAATTCAAATTAGACTGATCCATACTTCTATATCATAAATGCAAAATGTACCCAAATTACATACATTCTATACGTTATAACATAAAAAGAACATGGAGATGAATACATAAAAATTACTGATTAAAAAAATTGCTGAAAAATTTAAAGTGAAAAATGTAATTAAAAATTACTAAGAAAACAGTTGGGGCCAGATTCACGTAGAGCGGCGTATATATAGACCGTCGTAGCGCATCTCTGTTACGTTACGCCGGCTCTATTTTGTGACGCAAATACCGTATCCACAGAGTATTTGCGCCCAAATTTGCGCCAGCGTAACGTAAATTCTAAGGGCATAAGGCGGGGTAATTTAAAGTGGGAAGGAAGTGGGCGTGCTTTATTGAAATGAGCCGTGACCCCATGCAAATGAAGGGCCGGCTGGCATGCGCATGCGCAATGGTGCTGACTCTCTGCGCATGCGCAGAACTCGGCCCGGCGCAATCAGTGAGATAGGAACTAGACCAAGCATACTTAGTGAGATACGCCCTGTGCTTAAATAGGCCCAGACAAACGCCCTTCCATTGCAAAAAGTACATCCATTTGTTTCCCTTCCTGAAGCAAGGTGCTTTTGTTCTGTTGTCTGTGGCTGTTTGTTGGTTTGTGTAGGAGTGTTGTAGCAAAGATTTTTTGGAGAGTGTGATAGGAGATTGTATTAGCTGTTTGTTTGTTCTGCTTGATTTTGGTGTTTGTTTTTTCTGTGTGTTTTTTGGTGTCTGTATTAGCTGTCTGTTTGTTTGTTTTGTTTGATTTTGGTGTTTGTTTTTTGCTTTGTGTTTTTGTGTCTGTGTGTGCTGTGTGTTTTTGTGTCTGGTGCTGACTGTTTGGTGGTGATATGTCACCAAAGAAGAGGAAGTTAAACTTCTCTGTCCGGGAGAAGCAGATTCTTGCTAGGGCCATTTCCCATCATGGGCGATATTTGCATGGCCCTGAGAGCCGGGACATCACCCCGGCCAGGAAGAAGCAGATCCTGCAGAACATTACTGATGAGATCAATGCGTTGGTGGGGGGGGGGGGGAGACGAGGACCGTCAGTGGGATCTCCAAAAAGATCAATGACCTCCGCCGTGTGGTCCGTGATAAGCTAGCCCATTTTACAGCCCATTCCAGGGGCACTGGAGGGGGACCACCTTGAACCATCAGGCTGACTGAGGAGGAGTGGGCAGTGGCCCGGTGCTTCAACAGGCAGCAAGTGGTGGGCCTGCCTGGCTTTGACTCCGAGGAGGCCGTGAGGACAGGTAAGTTTTTTTTTTTTTTTTTTTTTTTTATCTGGCGAGTAGCATGTGTGGGGGGGGGGGGGAAGGGACTCCAACCTGTGTATGTTTTGTGTCATCCACAGATGGCCAGGAGGGTGCTAGGCCATCAGGCCAGTCTGCACCAACCCCCGGACATCAGGCTGCTGAAGTTCCCCAGGCAAGGCTGGAGTCCTCAGGGGAGGAGAGTGGCCACAACTCACCTCATGAGGAGGTTGAGGGGGATCAGGTTGACATAGCCAGTGAGATACTTCTCCTTTTGGAGGAGTCTCCCCCTGCGGCTGGCAGCAGTCAGGCCTCCATCAGGGGTAGCCCCTCCCACTCCTCCCCCATCAGGGCTCCCCTCCTCCCAGGCCCCAAGCCTCATCTGGAGGCAGGAAGGCCACCCAGAAGACCAGGGGGGTGGCAGACTTTCTGCCGGCCAATCTGCAGAGGGACCAGGCCCTTCAGACCCGCCATCTGGGTGAGGTCACCCAGACTTTGGCACAGATGGAGGACAGCCTGTCCTCCATTAAGGACTCAGTGACTGAAGTGAGCTGCAACTCCTTGGCGTTCATAAACTGTTTTAATGAACTGCAGACTGCAACAGCAGGCGTGGGTCAGGAGGTGAATGCCCTGACCCAGGCTGTCCAGGCCAATACCCAGGCTGTCCAGGCCAATACGGCAGCCCTCACTATGGGCCTCAACAGGATAGCCGTGGCCTTGGAGGGCAGACCAGCAGGTGGGCAGAGCCCAGGGGAAGCTCCTCCTTCCCCTGATTCCCCCCCCATGAGTCTCCCCTGAGGGGCCGGGGCCATGGCCGTGGTCATGGCCGGCCCAGGCGTGGGTCACGCAGATGTTAATTTATGATGTTCTTTTGTTTTCATTTTTTTTTTCTACTGTGATTATGATTTTTTTTATGTTTGTGAATGATGTATGAATGTGGGAGTCATTCCTGTCTGAAAAGGGGTGTCACCCTCATTTGTGGTGGAGAAGGGTTCCCCAGGACCAGGGAGAAGTGATCCCAGGTCCGTGTGAAAGGTGTATGAATGTACAGTGACATAATTGGAGCCTTGGTGGGGTGTTGCTGCTCCCTAGTACTGTGTGGTGTACTTTGGTCTAATCCAATTCGATGTGGATGTGGAGTGTGTGTGTTAGGGACCAAAGTGGTGTGCATGCATGCATTCTCATTGTGCCATGATTAATGTGTGGGTTTAACGTGCAAAGATGCCTTCTGCGAGGCGTCTCCTGGCTGCTCTTCCCTCTGAAGACGGGGTACCCTCGGTCAGGGGGGGATTGTGTGGTTCGGGGGTCAGGTCATCACGTAGGTCAATCTCCAGGCCCCTTCTCATGGCGAAGTTGTGCAGCATGCAACATGCACCGATGATCTGGCACACAGTTTGGGGAATACAACAGGGTACCCCCAGACTTATCCAGGGATCGGAAACGGGACTTCAGGAGGCCAAAGGTGCGTTCCACCACTCCACGGGTACATATGTGTGCTTCATTGTATCTTTCCTCTCCTGGGGTTTGGGGGTTCCGGAATGGAGTCATGAGATGGGGTCCAAGTGCATATGCAGAGTCACCTAGAAGGGAAAAGACAGGAGGATGTTAGTCATGCATGTGCCCCTCGTGATGTCTGCATCATGGGGGGGGACAGTCATGCCTGACACCCATGTCACTCACCAACCAGCCAGCTGTCCCCATACACGTTCTGTTCAAATTCTCTTGGGATGTTGCTTTGACGGTATATGTAGCTGTCATGGCTGGATCCTGGGTGTTTGGCACGGACGTGCCATATGAGGTATTGGGCATCGGCTATCACCTGTACGTTGATGGAATGCCAATGCTTCCGATTTCGGTATATGTTCTCTGTCTCATGGGGGGGCTGTAGTGCCACATGTGTGCAATCAATGGCCCCCACGGTGCGTGGGAATCTGGCAATTCTGTAGAAATCTGTCATGGTCTTCATCCGCAGGTCCTCCTGGGTGGGTTTGATGATTTGGTTGGCCATGCGTCTCAGGATTGCAGGGATAACCACACATAGCACACATCTGCTAATGGAGGATTGTGCCATCCCAGCCACCACTCCACTTGTGCGCTGAAAAGAGCCAGTGGCAAGGAAATGGAGTGTTGCCATGACCTTGACCAGTGGCTCCAGTGCATGTGAGCGGTGTGTTGGGCTGGTGATGTCATCCTGCAGGGTTGTGGTTAATTCCATGATGGCTTCAGGGCTGAATCTGAAGGTGCGATACACCTCAGAAGCAGGCATGCCAAAGACATCTAGGCGTGTGCGGTATATACTCTCCTGTGCCCTCCTCCTCTGTTCCCTCCTCTTTCTGCACGCCTCTAAAGTCACTAGTATAGCTATGAGCATGGATGCCCCTGGCATGTTGGCATACAGATTGTTGTCCTGCAAGTGTGTGTGCTCAGCTCGTCCCTAATGGTGTTGCTTTAGCTGACCTGCACACGTCTGGTGCAAAGTTAAGCCTGCTTTTATAAGGTGTAACTTTAGACCGGACATTCAGCTGATGCGCACAGGGCGTAGCCTGCGCCGCACAAACGTACTTTTGTGGATCGCGGTAATTCCCTCATTTGCATATTTCAATAGCAAAACAATGGTGCGTCTAGCGTATTTTTGCGAACCAAGATGCGCCGGTGTAATCGTTTTACGTCGATCGGAAAAAAATGGTTTTCAGGCGTATCTCGTTTTGAGGATACGGCGCAGAGATACGCACGGCGCATTTTTACAAGTACGCCGCGCATCTCTAGATACGCCGGCGTAAGTGCTTTGTGAATCTGGCCCAGTTGATGTCCAAGTCCACGTTTAACACTTTGAGCTGTTAAAATAAGCCTACCATTAAAATTGTAAACTGATCATTTAGTGGGCAATCTTTCTATTTGCTGCCTATTTAAGGCCTTGCATGGGCGGAGCTATAGGGGTTGCAAAGTTTGCAATAGCTACCTACCCCTTGCTCCAGGGGGCCCGTGCGGCTTCTCTATCTATCACGATTTACCCATTAATCACAGGTTGGGGACTGGTAGATCATGTCTCTTCCTTGCCGCCCCACAAAACGTGGACAGGAGCAGACTGAGGGCTGTATCCTAAATCCTTTTTTCTGTCTCAAAATTTAGACATTAGGGTTCTGTTAGACCCTTGATCATTCACCAAAGCCCAAACAGGGCTGCTAAAAAAACAAATTGCTAAATAAATATAAAATAAACGGACTCTGTCCACTGTGAAAAATATACTACAGCGCTAATTAAATAATCAATTCCACGTGCACCTAAATAAAAAAACAAATAATATAGCTGCTATCTTGAGTGATACCAAATCCAAACAGTGAAACATATAAAATATAGATGCGCTAATATTAACTTAAAAGGTGATAAAACGTACAAAGAAAAACTAATCAGGGAGAATACTCCATAAACTGTGAATTACTAATATGTCCTTAATTAGTGCACAGTGATTAGCAGGATTCCATGCAGGGAAAAAATCACTCTCTTCAATCTGAATGCTAATCCAGCCCTCCACCGCTGTGATCAGATGATACAGGCACTCACAGACAGGGATTGCATGAAAGAAAAGAGAAAAAATCTCATTGCGCAATATTCGATGACAGATCAAAAAATGTAATCAGAGCATTGACATATGCACTCACGAATCCCGGCTTTCAGTAAAGCATGAAAACGCCACTCAGTATGTTGTTTCCTCAGCTCGATCCGATGCACTCGGATTCGATCGCAGGCTCCTCCCTACGCGTTACGTCACAGGCACGCGACTTACTCATGGGTTCATACGTTATGAGAATGGCTTGGGGTTTAGATAGCCTTCTCATTGACAGCGTTTACATTAGTGTGAGCAACCAAAGGGAAAGACAAACATCATTGCGGCAAAACTTTACTCACATAGCTGAATTCTAGTGAGATCAAATGTCGATGCATAGACACACATAATTTTAATAAACAAATTTAAAAAAATGTAATTGATATAAAACTTTAAAAACATTCTATGTAGTATGCTATGTGAATGGTGCATTTGCATTTGCATATGCAATCTACTGCCCTCTTGTGGCCAGATATACAACAAGCATAGAATAAGTAGATGAACATTTAAAAATACAATTAAATAGATGCATCAACACTATTCAATATTATCAATAAAACATATAAAACCATCAAAAATATGTAATAAAAATTGTACTAAAGAGTTAAAAGATTATTACTATAATAACAGTAATAAAAACCATCATAATGAATAAAAATCAATATATATTAATAAAATTAATTATTAATACAAAACCAAGAGTATGTTTACGAATTGGAAATGAAGCAATTTAAATCAAATTCGATATTAAGGCCATTGGGAGATAGAGTCTGCATCTCATGTATCCAGCGAGACTCAGTTTTACTTAATTCCCTTACTTTATGACTGCCCCTCCAGTGTGGAGTGTATTTGGCAATGGCCCAAAATTTCATTTCCTTGGGATTGTTGTGGTGGCATAGATCAAAGTGCCGAGACACATTGTGTTTGGGGAAGGCTTTTTGGATATTTTGGACATGTTCTCTGATGCGCTTCCACATTGGGCGCTTCGTGCGTCCAACATATTGGAGTGAGCAAGAGCACTCCAATACATATACTACCCCTTCAGTCCTACACGTGATCAGATCCTTTATGTTGTATTCCTTCTGAGTCACTGTAGATTTGAATTTAGAACATTTTTGTCCATTGAAATTGGTTTGCCTACACGCAAAACATCGTTTACATGGAAAAAAACCTTTTCCTTGGTAAAAAGTGAGTAAATTGTTTCTCACTGGTGGGTCAGGAATATTTTTTGCCACCAAATCCCTTAAAGTTGGTGCTCTTCTGTACACCACCCGTGGGTAACTCGGTAAAATTCCCTGTAGCTGTCTGTCTGCTTTCAAAATTGGCCAGTGTTTCTTTATAATAGCTTCAAGTTGCTTGTGTTGGGTGTTATAATTTAGAATTATGGGTAATTCAGTTTCCAGCCTTTTTGTCTTGATTTTGTCTTGTGTTAGAGAGGTACGTGGAGTTTCATACACCTTTTGTATTTGTTCCATTATAAAGTCCTTGTTATACCCTTTATCAATAAATTTTTTCCCGATCGTTTTAGCTTGATCCAAAAATACCTCAGGGTCTGAGCAATTCCTGCGAATCCTTAGCATTTGACCCTTTGGTATATTGATTAGCCACGGGTCATGGTGGCAGCTATCCACAGGGATATAGCTGTTCCTCTGGACCGGCTTAAAGTGTGTTCTAGTTTTTAGTTGTTGATTGTCTATAGTAATCTCTAAATCAAGGAACTGAATAGTAGTGTTGCTCAAAGTGTAGGTGAGTTTTATGTTCTTCTGGTTATCATTTAATTTCTCAAAAAACTGAGTTAGGGTATTCTCATCCCCCTTCCAAATGATGATACAGTCGTCTATAAATCTTCTGTAGAGTATGAGCTGCTCCGGCATACCTTCATATATGGACGACTCCTCCCACTCAGACATGTACACGTTGGCTACACTCGGTGCATATTTAGCACCCATTCCTATACCATTCAGTTGCCGGTAATACTCTGATTTATGCCAGAAGTAGTTGTGCTGTAGCCCATATGCAAGACATCTCAAAATAAACCTTTTTTGTTTCGATATGAGATGACCAAAACTGTTCAATGCCCATTTTGTGGCCCCAATGGCTTCTTCATGGTTTATCACAGTATACAATGAGGCCACATCAGCTGTGGCCAACAAGTAACCACAATTAGGTTCCAGTACTGTGCTCTCAAGGATCTGTATTAAATGCTTTGTGTCCTGAGGTAAGCCCTAGTTTGGGGCACTAACGGCTGAATAAATCTATCCACATACTCCCCTAGGCGTGAGTTGATGGATTGAATCCCATTGATAATGGGACGTCCAGGGGGTTTCTCAGGATCCTTGTGGACTTTGGGAACAGTATATATAATGGGTACTCGGCACACCTCAGGTATTAGGTATTTAGCTTCTCTTTTGTTCAGCACTCCTTTTTCTTTTCCTCTATAGATCAAGTCAACTAGCTCCTCCTTGTATTCTCCTGTCGGATTGGAGCGTAATTTGATATAGGTATTGGTGTCCTCGAGTTGCTTGGCCAATTCTTCATAGTAATAGTCTTTGGCGAGGACCACAATGGCTCCACCCTTATCGGCTGGTCTTATTATAACCTCTTTGTTTTCTTCCAACATCTTAATACCCTTATGTATGGCCATGGGGTTCGGTAACTTCTTCACTTTAAGTTGGTCCAAATCTTTCAGTACCATCTTTGAAAAGACCTCAATATGTTGATTATTTACAACTTGCGGGTTGAACAGTGATTTGTTTCTCAACTGACTATGTTCAACCCTTCCTGGCATATTAGGTACAGCCTGATACGTTATTGGCTGTGTTAGCATGTATTTCTTGATGTTTAGTTTGCGTGTAAACTTTTTGATGTCTACATAAGTATCAAATTTGCTCAAATTCCGCTTAGGGGCAAACTTGAGACCCTTATCAAGTGTTATCAATTCTGTTGGGCTTAGGTCTATCCCACTTAGATTGATAATGCCTTCTCCTATTCTAGTTTTCTTCTTTTTGTGTCCCCCTCTGCATCCCCTCTTCGATTTGGGCTTCGGCACTCCCTTTGACGCGTGGGTGAGGACCTCTCCTCCCGGCGATACTCTAAAAAAGATGAGGAACGAGGATCCACATCCTCTCTATAACTAGATAGAGGCTCATATTGGTTGTGAGTCGGTACTGGACTTCTTCTCACATCATATTGGTGATGTTCATAATTTGGTGGTCCCCTTTGATAGTAGGCATGCGGCTGTCCCCCTGTATGATGGTATTGTGGGGGTGCATGATAATCTCTTGGATCTCTTCTATCCTGATTGTGATAGTAAGGATCATGGTGGTATCCTTGTGTGTTCCCACCCTGAGATTCCTGTTGATTTTTAGGGGGGTTAGATGGTTTTTGGTTCCCCTTATTCTTCCAATTAGGCTTTCTTGGAGATTTTGATCGGGGTTTACCATTGTTTTTATTTTTCCACCATTGTTTTGGTGTTCTTGGTTCATTATGTTCATCTCTTGGTGGTCTTGGTGGGTTAATGTGGTGATCCCTTGGATGTCTACTATGGTCATCCTCATACGATCTCCCAGGTTCAGGTGTTCTATATCTCAAATCCCTCTCAGGTGAGATAATCCGTACTTCCCTATCAGGTGAAGAGGATACTGAACCATCCCCACCTTGTTTTAAATTAAATTGCCATTTAAATGTTTGATGTAGACGATAGTCATTAGTATCTCTAAGGTATTTCCTCCTTTTTCGTTGCTTTATTTCAAGGTCTTTTTGTTCCAAGACCTTATTAAGTTGGCTCGTAAGTGTTGCAAAGGATGGAGTGTCTTTATGACTCTCCAAAGAAGTTTTGCACTCTGCTATTAATTTGTTCAGTATCCTCTTCACCTGATAGGGAAGTACGGATTATCTCACCTGAGAGGGATTTGAGATATAGAACACCTGAACCTGGGAGATCGTATGAGGATGACCATAGTAGACATCCAAGGGATCACCACATTAACCCACCAAGACCACCAAGAGATGAACATAATGAACCAAGAACACCAAAACAATGGTGGAAAAATAAAAACAATGGTAAACCCCGATCAAAATCTCCAAGAAAGCCTAATTGGAAGAATAAGGGGAACCAAAAACCATCTAACCCCCCTAAAAATCAACAGGAATCTCAGGGTGGGAACACACAAGGATACCACCATGATCCTTACTATCACAATCAGGATAGAAGAGATCCAAGAGATTATCATGCACCCCCACAATACCATCATACAGGGGGACAGCCGCATGCCTACTATCAAAGGGGACCACCAAATTATGAACATCACCAATATGATGTGAGAAGAAGTCCAGTACCGACTCACAACCAATATGAGCCTCTATCTAGTTATAGAGAGGATGTGGATCCTCGTTCCTCATCTTTTTTAGAGTATCGCCGGGAGGAGAGGTCCTCACCCACGCGTCAAAGGGAGTGCCGAAGCCCAAATCGAAGAGGGGATGCAGAGGGGGACACAAAAAGAAGAAAACTAGAATAGGAGAAGGCATTATCAATCTAAGTGGGATAGACCTAAGCCCAACAGAATTGATAACACTTGATAAGGGTCTCAAGTTTGCCCCTAAGCGGAATTTGAGCAAATTTGATACTTATGTAGACATCAAAAAGTTTACACGCAAACTAAACATCAAGAAATACATGCTAACACAGCCAATAACGTATCAGGCTGTACCTAATATGCCAGGAAGGGTTGAACATAGTCAGTTGAGAAACAAATCACTGTTCAACCCGCAAGTTGTAAATAATCAACATATTGAGGTCTTTTCAAAGATGGTACTGAAAGATTTGGACCAACTTAAAGTGAAGAAGTTACCGAACCCCATGGCCATACATAAGGGTATTAAGATGTTGGAAGAAAACAAAGAGGTTATAATAAGACCAGCCGATAAGGGTGGAGCCATTGTGGTCCTCGCCAAAGACTATTACTATGAAGAATTGGCCAAGCAACTCGAGGACACCAATACCTATATCAAATTACGCTCCAATCCGACAGGAGAATACAAGGAGGAGCTAGTTGACTTGATCTATAGAGGAAAAGAAAAAGGAGTGCTGAACAAAAGAGAAGCTAAATACCTAATACCTGAGGTGTGCCGAGTACCCATTATATATACTGTTCCCAAAGTCCACAAGGATCCTGAGAAACCCCCTGGACGTCCCATTATCAATGGGATTCAATCCATCAACTCACGCCTAGGGGAGTATGTGGATAGATTTATTCAGCCGTTAGTGCCCCAAACTAGGGCTTACCTCAGGGACACAAAGCATTTAATACAGATCCTTGAGAGCACAGTACTGGAACCTAATTGTGGTTACTTGTTGGCCACAGCTGATGTGGCCTCATTGTATACTGTGATAAACCATGAAGAAGCCATTGGGGCCACAAAATGGGCATTGAACAGTTTTGGTCATCTCATATCGAAACAAAAAAGGTTTATTTTGAGATGTCTTGCATATGGGCTACAGCACAACTACTTCTGGCATAAATCAGAGTATTACCGGCAACTGAATGGTATAGGAATGGGTGCTAAATATGCACCGAGTGTAGCCAACGTGTACATGTCTGAGTGGGAGGAGTCGTCCATATATGAAGGTATGCCGGAGCAGCTCATACTCTACAGAAGATTTATAGACGACTGTATCATCATTTGGAAGGGGGATGAGAATACCCTAACTCAGTTTTTTGAGAAATTAAATGATAACCAGAAGAACATAAAACTCACCTACACTTTGAGCAACACTACTATTCAGTTCCTTGATTTAGAGATTACTATAGACAATCAACAACTAAAAACTAGAACACACTTTAAGCCGGTCCAGAGGAACAGCTATATCCCTGTGGATAGCTGCCACCATGACCCGTGGCTAATCAATATACCAAAGGGTCAAATGCTAAGGATTCGCAGGAATTGCTCAGACCCTGAGGTATTTTTGGATCAAGCTAAAACGATCGGGAAAAAATTTATTGATAAAGGGTATAACAAGGACTTTATAATGGAACAAATACAAAAGGTGTATGAAACTCCACGTACCTCTCTAACACAAGACAAAATCAAGACAAAAAGGCTGGAAACTGAATTACCCATAATTCTAAATTATAACACCCAACACAAGCAACTTGAAGCTATTATAAAGAAACACTGGCCAATTTTGAAAGCAGACAGACAGCTACAGGGAATTTTACCGAGTTACCCACGGGTGGTGTACAGAAGAGCACCAACTTTAAGGGATTTGGTGGCAAAAAATATTCCTGACCCACCAGTGAGAAACAATTTACTCACTTTTTACCAAGGAAAAGGTTTTTTTCCATGTAAACGATGTTTTGCGTGTAGGCAAACCAATTTCAATGGACAAAAATGTTCTAAATTCAAATCTACAGTGACTCAGAAGGAATACAACATAAAGGATCTGATCACGTGTAGGACTGAAGGGGTAGTATATGTATTGGAGTGCTCTTGCTCACTCCAATATGTTGGACGCACGAAGCGCCCAATGTGGAAGCGCATCAGAGAACATGTCCAAAATATCCAAAAAGCCTTCCCCAAACACAATGTGTCTCGGCACTTTGATCTATGCCACCACAACAATCCCAAGGAAATGAAATTTTGGGCCATTGCCAAATACACTCCACACTGGAGGGGCAGTCATAAAGTAAGGGAATTAAGTAAAACTGAGTCTCGCTGGATACATGAGATGCAGACTCTATCTCCCAATGGCCTTAATATCGAATTTGATTTAAATTGCTTCATTTCCAATTCGTAAACATACTCTTGGTTTTGTATTAATAATTAATTTTATTAATATATATTGATTTTTATTCATTATGATGGTTTTTATTACTGTTATTATAGTAATAATCTTTTAACTCTTTAGTACAATTTTTATTACATATTTTTGATGGTTTTATATGTTTTATTGATAATATTGAATAGTGTTGATGCATCTATTTAATTGTATTTTTAAATGTTCATCTACTTATTCTATGCTTGTTGTATATCTGGCCACAAGAGGGCAGTAGATTGCATATGCAAATGCAAATGCAAATGCAAATGCACCATTCACATAGCAAACTACATAGAATGTTTTTAAAGTTTTATATCAATTACATTTTTTTAAATTTGTTTATTAAAATTATGTGTGTCTATGCATCGACATTTGATCTCACTAGAATTCAGCTATGTGAGTAAAGTTTTGCCGCAATGATGTTTGTCTTTCCCTTTGGTTGCTCACACTAATGTAAACGCTGTCAATGAGAAGGCTATCTAAACCCCAAGCCATTCTCATAACGTATGAACCCATGAGTAAGTCGCGTGCCTGTGACGTAACGCGTAGGGAGGAGCCTGTGATCGAATCCGAGTGCATCGGATCGAGCTGAGGAAACAACATACTGAGTGGCGTTTTCATGCTTTACTGAAAGCCGGGATTCGTGAGTGCATATGTCAATGCTCTGATTACATTTTTTGATCTGTCATCGAATATTGCGCAATGAGATTTTTTCTCTTTTCTTTCATGCAATCCCTGTCTGTGAGTGCCTGTATCATCTGATCACAGCGGTGGAGGGCTGGATTAGCATTCAGATTGAAGAGAGTGATTTTTTCCCTGCATGGAATCCTGCTAATCACTGTGCACTAATTAAGGACATATTAGTAATTCACAGTTTATGGAGTATTCTCCCTGATTAGTTTTTCTTTGTACGTTTTATCACCTTTTAAGTTAATATTAGGACTCTGTCCACTGTTTCCAGTTTCACCTACACAGGGTGACTGGGCAAGCCTTTTCTCCCAGCGGTGCAATTTATGCTCAGCCCTTCTCTTTTTTTTGAATTATGTTTTCACATTTTAATAAACATTTAAAATAATATTGCCTCACAAACTATACTTTGAAACTATTTTGGGACTACCTAATTGGTATGAAGTTAATAGGTGAGTTTTATTTTACACTTTTTCCTGTAGCTTTTAGATCTGTTCTGCCTGCTACTTCCACTGCTCAATCCAGGTCTATTGCCTCCTGGATAAAAAATAAATAAAAAATTCAAACAGGTTTCACAGCCAAAACTACCTAAAAAGTAAGGTAACATTAATATAATTGGGATACTGCTGCAGTATTTAAACTAACCAACCATATAAATAATGCAATTGCAAATTATTTGATGCCAAAATACATCTTACTGTTCTCTAACGACACATACAACTTCTCCGGCACTTGTAATTGAAAGGATTGAAAAACACCCTCTCCCTACTGTGCCTTTTTTATAACATTCCCTTACCTATTGGTCTTAAAAATGGCCAAGATTTATTTTCAAAATCGATTTGATGAATGGCATGTGAACTGATCACACACACATCCCTAATCATCAGCTGTAAGCTGTGCAATTACCAAACACTCCACTAGATGGTACAACTCACCTAGCTTTAGTGTAATGCTGCAGAAAAGGTAAAATACTCTTGACTATAGCAGTGTTTACCTGCTGCTTTACTTGTAAGGCTATATCTACAGTACATATTTTACAGCAATATGTCTAATCCTTATTTCAAACAGAAAAATTCTCCTGCGCTCCTGGTATTTCCTGCTATAGGGTAACGTGGTCCAATTACAGGGTTTATTCAACGGTCTTGCAGCCCTCCTCAGAATCATGGGAATTCATAAGGCTAAAAAAGAGAAAAGAAAGGAGGGCGCACCGACCTAGTGTGATACCGTATAAAAGCAACTACAGACCACCAAGGCTCTGAGGAAAGGGGTACGCCCCTGAAACGCGTCAGCCATACCACCGGTCAGATACCACTTGATCCGTGTTGTCACGTGTTCTTCTGGCGTTGCTATGTACCAGTTGTACGGTTTGTCAAATCGCTGTTAACAACTCATTTTGTGACTATAACCATTGTTTTAATATATGTAATAAAACCCTTTTATACGGTATCACTCTAGGTCGATGCGCCCTCCTTTTTTTTCTCTTTTTTAATCCTTATTTCATTCATAGCTTTGTAAAGAAAAGGGGGGGGGGGGAAACTTCAAAGAGTTCCCTTGAATAAATAAATATAAGTATATAAAATAATATAAATATATATTCACACACATACACCAAGTACTCTTGTACTACCTGTCTAAATGTTGTGGGAAACCCTACTGGTCCTTTTACACAAGCATGCTCTGCTCCCTTCAACTGTGGAACTGTTTGTTATTTGTCTGAATTTGGACTGAAGATGTTTGCAGACCCGTGTTAGATCTATGGGCTGGCAGGTAAAAACTGATTTTGTTTCTATTTATATTAAGGCTCATACACACGATCGGACTTCAAATAAACTTTTGCGTGGATTTTTGTTCAAAGGGCGTTGGCCGTAAACATGTTCTGCATATACACGGCAGGACTTTTTCAGCAAACTTTCCCAAAATCGCGTGTTTTTTCAGCTCTTTACTGCCACCCTTTGGTCAACTTCTGTATTGTTATCTAATCTTTTGCATTGGTTCTGAGCATGCGTGTTTGTACTTTGGACTTAAGTCCCGATAGATTTCTGTACACACGGCAGGATTTTGCACTGTAGGACTTTTGTTGCCAGAAAGTTTGTCCATTTGCAGAGCGAACTTTTGTCCGATGAAAACCGAAAAAGTTTGTCCGAAGGAGCGTACATACGGTCGGATTTTTTTTTAATCCTGGGAATTTAGAAGTGTCAGGAAGGGCATGCCAGTACCCAAAATGGTGGCCACAGAGGTCGACCTGTGACTTCGGCTTCCACGAGCGCGCCATTGGTGCGCATGCACGAGCGCGCGCCGCGGCGTGCACTCCCTGAGTGTTTTGGGCGCCAAACAGGCTATTTAAGCTGGCCACTTCCTGGACTCAAGTGCTGTCCGTTCTATAACGTTTAGCGTGCCTACTCCTGTAACCTGTATCCTGATTTCCGTTCCGTTGATCCGACCCGGCTTGCCTCTGACACTCCTGCTCTCCGCCTGCACCCGACCCGGCTTGTTCTGACCTTGCTTCCGCCTGCTGCTTCTGCTACCTCGCTGCCAGCCCAACACCGACCCAGCCTGCACCTTGACTTCGCTTCCTGCCTCCGCTTTTGTTCCTGACGTGCCCGATAGTGTATGACCCGGCTTGCCTACTTCCGCTACCTGCTGACAGCTGCTCCTGGGCCTCACCTGCACCAGTGTCTTCCTGTGACTTCCTCAGCGACTCCAGCCCAGCGACTCATCAGCGATCCTGCCAGGCACTTGTGCGACTTTGCACTCTTGAGCCTCCTGTCCACTCTATCAGGAGCTCGGAGTCAGAGCTGCAAGGGAGGCCGTCCTCCGCACATCAGGCTCTACCGCCAGGGTCGTGACGAGAAGTTTGTTGTCAAAGTCCGACTGTGTGTATGGGGCTTTAGGCTACCTTTTTGATCTGTCAAGTTTACATTTATTTTTACATTAATTTTTTCAGACCTGGACAGACGCAGAGATAGGCAGTATAAACGTACAGACATCCGTTTACATTCTTCTGCCCAGAGACTTGCATGAAACTTCTGATCAGGTCTCGCTAAAAAAACTGCAAAAAAACCCTGATCTGAATGTCCATGTGAAAGGACCTGATAGGGTTGGAGATAGCTGTACAAGCAGTTGAGATCTGGAATAGTTTCTGGGTTTCTGCACGAATGGTTCAAATGTGATGTGTTAGGAAAGACCTATTGCCACATCTTAAACAAAGGGTTTAACCACTTGCTTACTGGGCACATAAACCCCCTTCGTTCCCAGGCAAAATTTCAGCTTCTGGCACTGCGTCGCTTTAACTGACATTTGCGCGATCATGCGACGTGGCTCCCAAACAAAATTGACGTCCCTTTTTCCCCACAAATAGAGCTTTATTTTGGTGGTATTTGATCACCTCTGCGGTTTTTATTTTTTGCGCTATAAACAAAAAAAGAGCGACAATTTAAAAAATATATATATATTTCTCCTACGCCTTCCAGGACGGCACACCAGAGAGATAAGGGCTCCTCCCACAGGAAACACAATCAATTGACAAGTTTGTTATAAGTTCCCACCCCTCCCCTTGCTCCTCAGTATTTTGATTGTGTTTCTCCCGAACACAGCGGCACGTTTGTTGTTTTATATTACCTGAAGACGGTGAAGTCGAAGGGTACCCCTGTTGAGGCAGGTTCAGGGAGGACGGGGAGAGCTGAACTGACCTGTTGGCTTCGGTCGCTCACAGGTCGCCACAAAGAAGGCATGGACGCTCTGAGCTGTGGTGAAAAAGCCATCGTCCCTCTGCACAAAAATCCGCCACGCTGCTAACTCTTCTTCCTGGGGGGGTTTGCAGAGGAGCATTGCGCTCCAGACCTCGTTTGGAGGTACAGGAAGCGCATCACCGGAGAGTGGGCGTTCCCTACACGGCAACCCGGAAGTGACGCCTCGGCGTGGAGAGCAGCGTGGAGCGGTGGGGTCGGCGGCGGATAAACCCTGCGAACAGGTACCGGCAAGCCAAGGACCCAGTCAACCTCCTCATGATGGAAGAGGAAGGGAAGACTAGCGCTGCGGCTACCAAATCCAGATCGGGGGTCGGTGAGTACTGTCCCTCCTGGAAAGGGAGAAAAGGGGAGAGTGAGAGTTCCTGAGTCGCAGGATGCAGCTGGTAACGGCTGCCTTCCTCGTTCTCTCTCTCTTTTCTCCCTAGTACAGCCTGCAGCTCTGAAGTGGGAAGAAATAACATGGTTGTTTTTTTTTATTATGTTCCCTCTCTAACAGAATCTCCCGGTGAAACCCAGGGGGCCTCTGCTCAATCCTCAGCATCTGCTAGTGGTAGTTCCTCTAAAAAATGTGGAAACTGTAAAGATAAACTCCCAAAATCCTATACCAAACCCTTCTGCCACAAATGTATTAACCAGTTGGCTGGGAAGGAGGCAGCTGCTATGATGAAAGATTTTCTCTTGTCAATGCAGTCTGAAATGTTGGCCACGGTTAGAGCTCTCAGGGAGACAGCTACACAGGCAGAGGAACCGGCCCCTAGAGAGACTTTGATTTCTCAGGGAAGGCTAGTTGCAGGACCCAGTACCCCTTTCCTATCCTCTCAGGTCTTTTCTCATGATCTGGAGGAAGAGGAAAGTGAGGTCATGAGCCAGGTCACTAGACATAGCTCAGAGGGTGAGGAGGATAGAGACTCAGTCATGTCTCAGGAAGAAGGAAAATTGAAAAGATTCCTCTTCTCAGCAGAGGACGTGGACAGTCTCCTTCAGGCAATCTATGCCACTGAAGAGATTCCAGAGGTTCCTAAAACGACCTCTGCACAGGATAAGGTGTATAGGGGACTCAGTGAAATACAGGATAGAGTCTTCCCTCTCCACCAATCTCTAAAAGAAATAATCCTACAAGAATGGAAATATCCAGAAAGGAGACTAACCACTCAGAAAACTTGGAAACGGAAGTACCCGTTCACCCAATCAGTTGGGGAAGCTTTCTTTAAACTTCCAAAACTGGATGCGGCCCTGTCTCAGGTCACTAAACAGTCAGACCTCTCATTTGAAGATGCTGGCAGTATTAAAGATCTAATGGATCGCAGGGCCGAATCACTCCTAAGAAAAGCATGGGAGGCTAACACAGCTTCTATGGCCCCAGCATTAGCTGCGACCTGTGTAGCCAGGAATGCAGACCTATGGGTAGAGAAACTGGCAGAACACCTCGGCCAGTTTACAGAGTCAGAGGAAATCTTGGGGTCTCTATCTTTGATAGGAAAAGCTGTCGCATACTTGGCTGATGCCGCTTTGGAAACTGCCAAAGCTTCAGCCAAAACAGCGGCCTTGATTAACTCGTCCAGGCGAGCTATCTGGGTTAAAGCCTGGGATGGGGATGTCACATCAAAGGGAAAACTGTGTGGACTCCCTTTCCAGGGTTCACTTCTGTTTGGCCAAGGATTGGATGATGTCCTAGCTAGGTCTTCAGAAAAGGGAAAGAAATTCCCTGTGAAACCTAAGAAAGATGGGTTTAAGAAGACTTTTCGAGGCCCCCAGGGGCAAAACAAGCAGAAATATAAAAGAGAACCCAATAGGCGCTGGTTTTATGGCAAAGGGAACAAAAAGAATAACTTACTCTTTCCCTCCGCCAAGGCTGAGGCTAAACAGACCAAGTGACGCCAAGGTCAAGGTAGGGGGGAGGCTGTCCCAGTTTGTACAACAGTGGGAAAATATTTCAGACAGTCCCTACATACACAAGCTTATAAGGGATGGGTTCCGCCTGGAATTTGTCACCTTTCCCCCCCCTATGATCACCCTCACGCAGCTCCCCAAGGATACCCTAAAAAGAAGGGCCCTCTTGGAGGGGGTTCAGGAATTGGTAGAGCAACTAGTAATAACACCAGTGCCAGTAGAACAGCAATACCGGGGGTTCTATTCCCACGTGTTTTTGGTTCAGAAACCATCAGGAAAATTCCGCCTGATAGTAAACCTAAAAAAACTAAACGGATTTTTAGAACAAAAGAAATTCTCCATGGAGAGTATTTACTCAGTAAGAAAGAACCTCATGAAGGAAACCTACATGACAACCATAGACCTGAAGGACGCCTATTTGCACGTGCCAATTCACGTGGACCATCAGGCCTTTTTGAGGTTTGCGGTGGTGGTAGGGGAGGAAATCTTTCATTGGCAGTTCAGGGCACTACCCTTCGGCCTAACCTCCAGCCCCAGAATCTTTACAAAAATTCTGGCAGAGGCAGTAGCATTCCTACATCTTCAAGGAATATGTCTTATACCATACCTGGACGATCTACTGATCTCCGGTCAGACAGAGTCACAGGTTCAGAGGGATACCAACAGGGTGATGGAGTTTTTAGAAAGCCTAGGCTGGATTATCAATTTAGAGAAATCCTCCCTCATACCAGAACAGGTAAAAAATTTCCTGGGCTACACTATAGACTCCAGGCTCCAGACGCTTTTCCTGCCAGAGGAAAAAATAAAAAAATTAGTGTCAGGAGCAGAGAATCTGGTGAGATTCCCCAGACTTCCCAGGAGGTCAGTTATGAGAGTGCTAGGCTTAATGTCGGCATCCATACCAGCAGTAGTCTGGTCCCAATTACATGCAAGGATGCTCCATTTTTTCTTTCTGTCCTCTTGGGACAAGAAGAAGGAATCCCTGGATCAGGAGATTGTACTCACCCCTCAGGTCCTCTCATCCCTAGAGTGGTGGACCAGTCACCAAAACCTAAGGGAAGGTCGACCTTGGGCACAATGGGATCCGGTAAAATTGACTACGGATGCCAGCACATGGGGGTGGGGTGCCCACTTGGGAAAGAAAAAAGCCCAAGGAAGATGGTGCTACCTCCTGGCTCATCAATCTTCCAATACCAGGGAGCTCAGAGCAGTAGGAGAAGCTCTGAAGGCCTTCCAACAAGATGTCACAGACAGGGAGGTCCAGGTGAGCTCAGACAACGCTACAGTAGTGGCCTACCTGAATCACCAAGGCGGTACCAGATCCGGTCCCCTATTAGAACTAACCATAAAAATCCTGGGTTGGGCAGAGAAGCATGTCACCTCCATCTCAGCCATACATATAAAGGGGACAGACAACATAGAAGCGGACTTCCTCAGTCGCCAACAATTAAGACAGGGGGAATGGGAATTGAGTCCCGAGGTCTTTCAGGCCTTAGTTCTTCAGTTTGGCGAACCAGACATAGATCTGTTCGCGAACCGGAAGAACAGGAAAGTGAACAGGTACTTCTCAGCCTCGGTAGAACGGGATTCAGAGGGCCTGGATGCGCTGTCCCAGAACTGGCATTTCAAAATGGCCTACGCTTTCCCACCCCTGGCGTTAATTCCGCGGGTACTCCAGAAAGTCAGCAAGTCCCCCGGTCTGGTCCTCCTTATTGCCCCATGGTGGCCAAGGAGGACATGGTTTGCGAACCTGAGGTTCATGTCAGTAGCAGAGCCTCTGAGACTCCCAGCCAGGACAGATCTTCTCAGACAAGGTCCAGTGTTTCACTCGAGACCAGAGTTCTTTCAGCTAACAGCCTGGTTAGTGAGCGCCAGATTCTGAAACAAAAAGGTTGTTCAGAAAAGGTGATTGATACTCTCCTTACAAGTAGAAAGCCGGTCACTAGAAAGATCTACTCAAAGATATGGAGAACCTTCCAGACCTGGAGTAGAAAAAGACAAAAGTCTTCCCAGTCGGTTCCGGTTATCCTGGATTTTCTCCAGGATGGAGCGGACGCTGGGCTTAAGGTTAGCACCCTGCGAGTACAGGTAGCGGCCCTCTCGGTGTACCTGGATAAAAGATTAGCGAAGGACGACCTAGTTAAGAGATTCTTACTAGCTAGGGAGAGAATGTCCCCCGTCCTTAAAAGCTTCTGTCCACCATGGGACCTTACTAGGGTATTAGAGTCATTATCTATGCCTCCTTTTGAACCTTTAGAGAAAGTTTCCCTTAGGTTCCTTACGTTAAAATTAACTTTTTTGTTGGCTATTACTACAGCCAGGAGGGTAGGAGATCTGCAAGCTCTGTCTATGAAAGAGCCTTTTGTTAGGGTGCAACCAGACAGGGTCACTCTTAGGGCAGATCCCTTATACCTACCTAAAGTAGCATCCTTACTCAACAGGACGCAAGAAATGATATTGCCGTCCTTTTGTTCAGAACCAAAGAACGAGAAGGAGTTTAAGTTCCACTGTTTGGATGTAAGAAGATGTCTTCTTATATATTTAGATAGAACCAAAAGTTTCAGGAAATCTAACCATCTCCTAATCCTCTATGGTGGGGTCAGGAAGGGATTACAGGCCTCAAGGCCATCAGTCTCAAAATGGATTAGAGAAGCTATTACAGAGGCTTATCAGTGTGCAGGAGAACCAGCTCCACTTAATATCAAAGCTCATTCAACCAGATCTCTGGCGACATCTTGGGCGGAGAGAGCAGGTGCCTCCTGGGACCAGATCCGTACTGCGGCTACCTGGTCAAGTCATCACACCTTCCTGAAACACTACCGTGTAGAATTGTTGTCACAGCAAGACCTGGCTTTCGGTCGGAAGGTCCTCCAAGCTGTGGTCCCACCCTGAGGTAGGCCTGAGGTCCTTTCATATCCTCTCTGGTGTGCCGTCCTGGAAGGCGTAGGAGAAAACCTACGTTAGATCTACCGGTAACGGTATTTCTACGAGCCTTCCAGGACGGCAGGCCTACTACCCACCCTATGTGAAGAAAGGTAAGCTATATGCTAAATGGTAAGTACCGATGGGGTGCCCCTTGTGAACCAGTTCAAGATTACTTTATTAAATACTGAGGAGCAAGGGGAGGGGTGGGAACTTATAACAAACTTGTCAATTGATTGTGTTTCCTGTGGGAGGAGCCCTTATCTCTCTGGTGTGCCGTCCTGGAAGGCTCGTAGAAATACCGTTACCGGTAGATCTAACGTAGGTTTTTTTACTTGTTGCTATAATAAATATCCCAATTTAAAAAAAAAAAAAAAAAAAAAAAAATTTTCTCAGTTAAGGCTGATACGTATTTTTCTACGTATTTTTGTAAAAAAAAAAAAAAAATCGCAATAAGCGACTGATTTGCGCAAAAGTTATAGCGCCTACAAAATAGGGGACAGAATTATGATTTTTTTTTACTAGTAATGGCGGAGATCTGCGATTTTTTTATTGGGACTGCGATATTGCGACGGACGTATCGGACACTTTTGACACAAATTTGGGACCATTCGCATACAGCGATCAGTGCTAGAAAAATACACTAATTACTGTATAAATGTGACTGGCAGTGAAGGGGTTAACCCTAGGGGGTGAGGAAGGGGTTAAATGTGTATCCTAGGTGTGTTCCTAGGTGTGTGGGGGGAGGGGGGTGACTGGGGGAGGTGACCGATGCTGTGTCCCTATGTACAAGAGACACAAATCAGTCTCCTCTCCTCTGACAGTACGTGGAGCTCTGTGTTTACACACAGAGCTCCACGTCCCTGCTGTGTTCCCGACGATCGCGTGTACCCGGCGGACATCGAGGCCGCCAGGTACACGCATCGGCTTCCCAGCGATGCGCCGGGACAGTGTTTACCCGCTGCGCCCCCCCCCCCCGAGGCGCACGCGGGTAATGCACTTTAAATGACGTCCGAAGACGTCCAGTTGGCACCTGAGAGCCGCGCTGTTGACGTCTTTTGTCAATAGCGTGGGTCTCAAGTGGTTAAACAATAGAGGTTGCTGATGGAAAAACTATGTCAACATTTTATAGTTTATTTATTAACTAGTAGAATCTCTTTTAACCAAATACTTCCTGTCATCAGGCCTGTGCCGTAGTTAGACATATTTTGAGCCACGTCTTTTGTAGAAAAGTGTTTAAAGCTTATATACTGTTTGCCTTTTGGGTTGCCCTAAATAAAATGGCTACTGTCACCATAGTTAAATAGATTGAGGTCGGGTTTAAAGTTGAATACAGCATTTGTTTACTAAGCCTGTTGGAGACACAACAACTTTCACCTTAGCCTATTGACTGCAGTTCACAAACAGGACACTAGATGTCGCTAATGCTCAGTGATATGTTATGCATGTTCTATAATGTGTTGTATTTCCTGTACATTGTGCTGTACTTGGTTTCTTTTTTCTTTCTGTGTTTTTTCTTACCATGTGAGGTGACATCTTTGCTATTGTGGTTATGTTCCAATAAAGAAGCCAGTTCCTGTTACTCCACATCTGATCTGAATCGACTCCGCTGCTCCCAGCAATCGTACTCTGCAACAAAGCCAATTATACACTCTGTTTATTTATTTATTTTTTGAGGGGGGGGGGGGGTAGATTATATACAAATATTTAGTTTACAATTTATTGATTAAACTTGGAATTATGTTGATCTTTCAATGATTAAAAGCTGTTTAGCTACTGAGGCAGTTCACCATAGCCATTATATTTCCCCCACTTTGTTCACAGTTACCATGGTCTCTTTCTTCCTCTACTTAGATTTAAACTGCAAGTTCAACCAAGCCAGTCATGCAAACCTGTGGCATGCTCCACTCTTGTGCCTTAAGCCTGGTACATACGATCGGATGTAGGACTTTTGTCCCAAAGGCATTGACCATGAACCTGTCTTGCATACAAACTGCAAAGAATTGTCGGCCAACAATCATGAAACTACGTGGTTTTTCAGCTCTTTAGCGACAACCCTTGGGGCAACTTCTGATTATGTTGTGTTTTGGTTAGCATTGCTTCCGAGCATGCGTGTTTATACTTTGGAGTTTTGTCCGAAGGACTTCTGTACACACAATCGGATAATCCGACAACTCACATTTGTTGTCAATGCAAAGCATTCTCTAAATGGTACCCATGCCGAACGGCTGACCATCTTTGTTCACATTGCAGCAAGCCAGCTGCTCAGCACAGGACCTAGAAGCTAGTGAATATTATAGGAGTAGCAGTGTCTAATTTAGTGATTTCCAGCTTCTACAGCGTTCCCACTGGTTTGGTATATGCATAGTTATATTGGTCCAAGCTGGACCAATATAACTATGTAAGAAATGCCACACCTGGAATTCTTAAACTTGAAGGTGATCCATCTATCTAGAAATGATTGTAAAGTTTAATTTATTTTCAATAACAGGTTTATGCACAGAGAGGCCCCGAACATCCTCTTCAGTGCCCTGCTGGCGCTCTAACTCCTCCCCTCCAGTGAGTGCCCCCATAGAAAGCTGCTTTTTATGGGAGCACTCGAGCGTTCTTGGTTAACAAGCCTTGTTTTCTGCATCTATTGAAACAGACAGCAGGGCTCTGCCTTCTCTCTCATCACTGGCTTTGGTTGACAGCAATGAGAGCTAATGGCTCCCACTTAGGGTGACCACGTGTCCCGGATTGCCTGGGACAGTCCCGCATTTTGCAGGTCTGTCACGGGCACATTCATTCCAGGACAATACAGTGTCCTGGAATGAAACTGACACAGCCACCCCCGGACCAATCTGATGCCCCCAAAAAAGGCCGCCACATCACCACTTTACTCAATGACCGTACTTGTCCTGGCCAGGAATGCCTGGAGAAGCACAATCCCGCTCCCTGCTTGCGATTTGGAGAAATCCTAATTCCCCTCTCTTGTGTTCAACCACTGAGCTGTGATTCGTTACAGCACAAGCTGATTTTTGGGAAGGGAGGGTGTCCCTGAATGGTAGTTTGGAAATGTGGTCACCCTATTACTACTGCTTTCGCAAAGCCTGTGAGACCAGGAAGTGAGGAATGCTGCATACGGGCGCTGGATCGATTGAGGACTCTGGTACGTAAAAGGGGGGCAAGGGATACTTATGCCTAAACATTTTTACCTTATTGCAAAGAATGCATTAAGTTAAAAAATGTTTAGGCTTTATAACCATTTTAATGCTGTCAGTCTTATTATAGAAGAAGTTAAGCTGTTCCTTGCTGTTCATCTCTGCTTGTTGTTCTAAGGGCTCGTACAGACGGACGGACTGTCCGCTGAAATCGGTCCGCCGGACCGTTTTGAGCAGACATGTCCGCCCGGAGATTTCTGTCTGATGGTTGTACACACCATCAGACAGAAATCCCCGCGCACACGATACGCGGGGACGTGGTCGACGCGGCGACGTGCGCGGCCCTGGAAGTTCAAAGCTTCCACGCATGCGTCGAATCACTTCGATGCTTGCGAGGGATGGCGGCCGATCAGACATGTGCGGTGAGTCTGTACAGACGACCGAACATGTCCGACGGACAGGCTTCCAGCGGACATGTTTCTTAGCATGAAAATAAAAAATAGAGGGCGCTAAGCCCATACAAATACTGTGTATAGTGCCGTGAACCAATCAGCTAAGATTGGCAATTAATTAACACTCCCTAGTGAGTAGATATATAACAAATAAAATCAAAATAAAGTCCCATATATTGCAGACAGCGCTGCACATTGAGAAAAAACACAGCGTGAAATTCCAATGTGATCAATGCAAATATATAAAAAAAGTCCCAAACAATAAAGAAAATTTTGCAATCCACTTCGTTCGTTGTGATTTTCTTATAAGGAGAGAAAGTGCCACCACCGCTCTTAATAACTTCAATTCCACCCAAGGTGCTTGATATTTAAATTGCTCTTACCAGAGCTAGTTGACCATTTTAATGAAAAGATGGTCACACCAGCTTATGCAGGATTGTGCCTGCGCACATAAGGATATGGACAACCGATAGACAGATCCAGGAGCTCCACATGGGATATTTATGCAAGAGAAGAAAGCCAGGAAGACCAATAGCGTGATAACGTTTATTTAAAAATAATTAAATGCTAAGAAACATTTGTCCGCTGCAAAACGGTCGGCTGGACAAATGTCCGCTGGAAACCTGTCTGGTCGGCCTTACACACGACGGACCAGTTTCAGCAGACATGTTCGGTCGTGTGTACAAGGCCTTCGACTATAGTTGCACACGATACTGAATTAAGTCTCGTACACACGATCAGATTTTCCCCAGACAAAGCCTCGGACTTTTGTCCGAAGGACATTGGCCGGGAACGTGCATACAAACGGCACACAATTGTCGGCCAACAAACACAAACGTAGTTACGTACTACGTGGTTTTTCAGCTCTTTAACGTCACTCTTTGGGCACCTTCTGCTAACGTTGTGTTTGGTGAGCATTGCTTCCGAGCATGCCTGTTTGTACTTTGTTTAACGGACTTGTACACATGATCGTTGTCCACGGAAAATCTGAAAGCCTTCCATCCAACATTTGTCCGTGGAAAATTCGACAACAATTGTCCAATGGAGCATACAATCGGTCGGATTTTCCGCCAACAGGCTTTCAACTAGGGTTGCCACCTCATCCCTTTAAAACAGAACACATATGAATTACACAGGTTCTTAGGCTAATTTAATGCAGGTAAGGCACCAAATGAGTCTAATTACCACCTTAATTAGCCACAGAACCTGTGTAATTCATATGTGTTCTGTTTTAACCACTTACCCCCCGGACCATATTGCTGCCCAAAGACCAGAGTACTTTTTGCGATTCGGGACTGCGTCGCTTTAACAGACAATTGCGCGGTCGTGCGACGTGGCTCCCAAACAAAATTGGCGTCCTTTTTTTCCCACAAATAGAGCTTTCTTTTGGTGGTATTTGATCACCTCTGCGTTTTTTATTTTTTGCGCTATAAACAAAAATAGAACGACAATTTTGAAAAAAATGAATATTTTTTACTTTTTGCTGTAATAAATATCCCCCAAAAATATATAAAAAAACATTTTTTTTCCTCAGTTTAGGCCGATACGTATTCTTCTACATATTTTTCGTAAAAAAAATCGCAATAAGCGTTTATTGATTGGTTTTCGCAAAAGTTATAGCGTTTACAAAATAGGGGGTATTTTTATGGCATTTTTATTAATATTTTTTTTACTAGTAATGGCGGCGATCAGCGATTTTTTTTTCGGTATTGCGACATTATGGCGGACACTTCGGACATTTTTGACACATTTTTGGGACCATTGGCATTTTTATAGCGATCAGTGCTATAAAAATGCATTAGATTACTATAAAAATGCCACTGGCAGTGAAGGGGTTAACACTAGGGGGCGGGGAAGGGGTTAAGTATGCCTGGGTGTGTTCTTACTGTGGGGGGGGGGGGTGGCCTCACTAGGGGAAACACTGATCCTCGGTTCATACATTGTATGAACCGAAGAAAAGCATTTCCCCTGCTGACAGGAACGAGAGCTGTGTGTTTACACACACAGCTCCCGTTCCCCGCTCTGTACCAAGCGATCGCGTGTGCCCGGCGGCGATCGCGCCCGCCGGGCAGACGCACGGGAGTCGGGGGCGAGCAGGGGGCGCGCGCCTCCGGCGAAGCGCGTGCGCCCCTAGTGGCGGCTAAAAGGTAGGACGTCATAATACGTGATCTCGTCTAGGAGAGCCACCTTGTGGACGTATTATGACGGTGCGGCGACGGCAAGTGGTTAAAGGGATGAGGTGGCAACCCTACTTTCAACACACAATTCCCGTGTGTACGAGGCTTTAGTTTAAACACTTTTGTGTAAGCTTATGGAATGAAATGCACAGTAGAGCTAAGGAACATCTTGTGTCGATGGCAAATTATTGTGAGCAACTCTTTGACTGAAGGAATAATCAAACCCATGCTTCTTTGTATAGTATGTAATTATCAATGTACATGGCAGCCTGAATGGAGACAATGATCCCTGCAATAATTAGTAGCCAGATACTGTGTAAATCTAGTTTATTATGGCAATTAGGAGGCACTTTAACTCAAACTAACACAGTCTGCATAAAACGTGCGTCAACACGCATGAATTTTCATTGATTTTATTTGAGAACACATGTGCCTGAAAACTGACGTGTGTGAGTACAGCCTAACGAAAGCGTGATATCAAAGAACTTGATGAGAAACCACTCAGAAATTAGTGTTTGTAATAAAATGACTCTCCACTAAAGAATTGTTATAGTGGTGCCGTCTTACTTCTCAGGGATACCTATTTGGTTCTGTATACTCTTCCTGTCTGGGGAAAAAAGTGTGCACTGTCTCAGTTCAGTGCTGTTTTACAGACACCCTTGAAGAAACTGGCATGATTACATGAACGCAAGTTTAAGGCTTACCATACTTAAAGGGGAACTAAACTGTATATAAATGTGTGACTCCTTGGGAGCTTTTGCCATAACGTGAGTATATGCATAGCATTTTACCTCTGATCCATCAAGTTTAGGTCCAAAAAAATGGAAAAGGTTGCAAACCCCCTTATTTATTTTTAATGGACTTAGACACACTCAGAGGTAATCAGGTGCCTGCCCATAGATCAAGCTTAAACTTCCCTTCAGATCCATCTTTCAGAAATTAGTTTGAGATACAAAACTGACAGGTGGATCAGATCGGAAGGCTTGTCCAAAGGGGTTGTAAAGGTAAAAAATGTTTTCCCTAAATAGCTTCCTTTACCTTAGTGCAGTCCTCCTTCACTTATCTCATCCTTCGATTTTGCATTTAAATGTCCTTATTTCTTCTGAGAAATCCTCACTTCCTGTTCTTCTGTCTGTAACTCCACACAATAATGCAAGGCTTTCCCCCTGGTGTAAAGAAAGCCTCTTGAGAGGGGAGGGGGCAAGCAGGAGAGTCAGGAAGCTCTCTACTTTGCAGATAGAGAAAGGAGCTGTGTGTTAGTGGGCGTCCTGACACTCCTGCTCGCCCCGTCCCCCCTCAAGAGGCTTTCTCCACACCAGGGAGAAAGCCTTGCATTACTGTGTGGAATTGCAGACAGAACAACAGGAAGTGATGATTTCTCAGAAGAAATAAGGACATTTAAAAGCAAAATGGAAGGATGAGGTAAGTGAAGGAGGACTGCACTAAGGTAAAGGAAGCTATTTAGGGGGGGAAAAATTACCTTTACAACCCCTTTAAGCTGGCCATACAATCTTTTGGCACCTGCTGCTGTAGGAATACACTGATCAGTGGCTGCAGCTAATTGGCTGTAGCCACTAATGTTCCTGGCCAAACTTCAAACCGTGTATGGCCAATTGTGAATTAAAGAAGAAAAAAATCTCTTCAGTGCTTATAGATAAGGAAATGAATAAGGGCTTGTATTGAAGTGCCTTTCCCACCCACACTTAATAAACTGTCCATGCTAAAACAATATTAAGGGAAACCAATAAACCTACAAATAGGTACAAGTTTCTATTATTGACCCTTTCTCACAAGTCTTCCTGCCAGGGCGTTTGTCATTTAAAAATACAAAAATAAAATAAAAAAAAACATCATCCACACCCAGCTGCTGCTTCTTCATTTCCCAGCCCACCAACAATGTCTGCACTCAATCTTGTGCATGTGCTGTACAAGATCTGGCACAGCTTATCATTCATTGAGCTATGCCAAGTCTTGTCTGGTGCATGCACCATGAGAAATCTGGCATGGCTTGTTATTCAACAACAAGCTACTCCCAGATCTCTCATGAAGCATGGACCAGATCAGGCAGATCTCCTTGGAAGGAAGGAACTGGTGATGTAGCTTTCCCAGGGGGCATCTGTAAGGCTCTGCTACATTACCAGTGACTTATGAAAACAACAAAATTTCAGTTAAACAAAAATCTTTGATTTTACAAATGAATTTGGGGATGTTTAGGAAAATGCATACAGACCTCCGTGCACCATGGATTTTTGTGTTTGGGAAGATGAGGTCTGCTTTTAACGCTTGTTCAGAATATGAAAACATTTTAGTGTGGTGGTTGCCAGAACCGGATCCTCAGTAGTGGTCTTGGGCAATAATGGAGCGTGGTGTTTAGTACTCATGCGCAGAAACTTAAATATGGACAGACGACCAGGAGCCCCAGCTGGTGCATATATCTAGTGACGGAATACTCTGTACCTGGTTATACACCTGTAAATGCTGGTATGGTGCTCCCCAAATGTGAGAGTTACACCTATACACCTGTATTTGCGCTTGCATGCATGAACCCTTTTGGGCGCCTACAACTACACTATGAGCCTACATAATACTATTCTAAAGAGCAAACCAGCACATGCCAGTATCTCTGAAAAATAAGGCGGAACTAAATTAAAAGCAGCATTTCGGATTAGCACAAATAATTACTGGCCCTCTTAAGTAGGTGGAAGAGCTTACATTCTATGTACATGTAGCGCCTGTGTACTTTCTGTACAGGTGCTATTCTAAATTTAAAGGGGATGAGAGAGCTAGTTGGCTCTCATCAAATTGATTTGGCTAAATTGGGCCTCTGCTTTGGATGGGCTGTGCTGCGGGGCCATTCTGTTGTTTCCGGGGTGCTATACCACCCCGGAGCGACAGGTGGTGCCAGAGGGGTCCAGGCTAGAGTGCCTCTTGCCAGCAGCCAATGGGGAGGGAGTTTCCCTCGCGGAGCATGCTGGGGGAGGGTACTTCTGGAGCAGACGCCATTGGGCGGGGTTCTTGTTCCGGGTGTGGCACCCACCTTCAGGGTGACCGCACATCACGGCTCCCCAGCGATATGGCCTACCAGGCCGGGGTGCGCGTGCCACACGGTGTTCCTGGTTCCGGGACCATGTTGGCCCGGAACATTTGAAGCTGTGGCGGGGCCCCAGTGATCGACTGGGTCCCCAAATTCTGAGGAAAGATCCCAAGCGAGATAGCTGTTCGGTGGGGAGTCCGTCTGAGGAGGAGCGCCAATAAGAGGCTGGCGGTCCAACAGGGCCTAGACAATCCACCGGAGATCAAGGAAACCGGACACTGAGGGGTTGGATGTCAGCAACCCGTCAA
Organism: Rana temporaria; assembly: GCF_905171775.1. Lineage (NCBI taxonomy): Eukaryota > Metazoa > Chordata > Amphibia > Anura > Ranidae > Rana > Rana temporaria. The sequence goes on along the minus strand of NC_053489.1, from coordinate 400,376,249 downwards.
TCGGTGACCAAATTGAGAACTACCTGAGAGAGATTCAGGCACAAAAACTACTGAGGAGGATTTTCTTCCATGATCCACCTTCTGGGGAAGGGTCTGTGGCAGAGACTTGTTTTCCCTCAAGGTTCCGAGTGACACTCTGGCTGCCAGGTCGGTGTGAGAGGCCTGTCCAGGTACACTATACCCACTCCGGCTGGAGTGGCGACGAAAGTAAAGTGTCGTTGGAAGCAGGACTGCTTCCATATTGTTGGGCCAGAATCTGCTAATAATTCTCCTCTTCTTACATCCCCGTTGTTTACCTCAAGTTTTATTGTTTGCCGTGTTGGGCAAGAATAAAAGCACAAGAAAAGACACCTGCTGTTTGGACATTCCATCATTTGCTAAAGCTCTCATCATCTACCCTAGACGCTCACAGAGGTAACACGCCATCCCAATCTATAACCAGCGGCTCCTTCGGGGGTGAGCGCTACATACATCTAAAGAATTTCTTAAAAAATATACAAACTTTTAATGTGATAGCAAGTAATATAAAACAAAGTAGAGACTACATCTTACTAGGTTTGAGAGAGCGTAAAAGAGGTATTGGATATGGAAAGATATCTATTTTATATCTCTGCCTCATGCCAAGTCTAATATGAAATCTGCGATCTGATGCGATGCTGGAACACCTGTAAGAAAACATACAGTATAAGGTTGTTTGTGCATTACTTGTCTTGCAGGTAAAGCAGCTTTTGGGCTCCCATGGTCACCAGTCACATGAAACAAATGCTTAGGTATTAGAAACATCTGATCTGATAAAGGAAAAGTTCAGCATTTAGGCAGAGCCGCTGACTCTGCCTTTAAAGGAAAGTAAGGCTGGAACCTTTTTTGAATTCTTGTGACATACAGTAATACACACGCCCTATATAAATTGAGAACTTAACATCTCTATATGCATGAAAAATGTAAATTCTCAAAACTTTCCACCTCAAGATGCAAAGAGGTTATGCTGAAGATCTGGGAAATGTTCTCGGCTACAGCAGGCACTGATAATTATCCTGACACTGGATTAATTGGCAGGAGAGTGGTTTTTGGACCAGTGCCTATTTAGTCGGTAATGAAAGAAATAGGTAAAGCGCTAATCATAAACCAACATGTATAACCGTATATCCCATTAATCAAGTGA